>NC_066331.1:4390846-4692872 GCF_022539315.1 Serinus canaria | reverse complement strand
TTTTGCATTTTGACACAGTAATTAATGTTGGAGTACTAAGCTGTGTGCAAGTTGAAGAGTTCCTTGGATCCACACCTTGACAATTTGTCCTGAATGTTCAGCAGTGTGTTCTTCAAGGCCACTTGCATGGTTATTTTAAAGTATTTTGGGCGCCTGTAAAATGTGACTTCCAAATTCACCTGTGTATGAAGTAAGACTTGACTGACACCTGGCACAAGTAAAAAAAGACACATTTACATTCACAGAAACTGCAGAATGCAATTTCTCTTTTGGCCTCACTGCTATGTTCATCTCCCTAGAAATCTATAAAGGCGTTTTGAGATACAAATTTTTTTTCCCTAAAATTGGTCTCTTAATAGATGTCTGAAGATGTGCACTGTTACTTGCCTGCATCCTTAATACCGATTTTCCTTTATTATTTTCTTCCTAAAAACCCACAGTTTAATTGGATTTTTGTTTTGGGAAGAACCTAAGCTGGGACACAAAGTGCTGTCATCAATAGTTAACAGAACAGGAAAAAAACCTGCTTGTTCCTATGTTGTTGTTGCTTTTTTTTTCTCAGTAAATATCGGAGGGGGATCAGTTGTTTCTTTCAATATTCCTGCCCTGCAGAGATTCTTCTGGTGAAGGAAAAATTAATCATCTACAATGCAGATGAGCAATGGTTACCCATTTACTTTAATTGTTTAATCCTGTTAATAACTGTTTTATCTTTTAGTAAGTGCCTTATCTATTTTAATGCTGACTGTAAACTGTGCACTTTAACAGGTATAGTTCTCTGAATTTATAGCTGATACAAAATTTGAGAACTTATTCATGTTCATACCAGATAAGCTAATTTTTTGTGAAATAACTGCAATTTAAACATTCCTTATGTTAACTGTTTAAGGATAAGAAGTTCTCAGCTGCTTTTGCAATTTTTATAGCATAAAATTCCAAATAAAAGCAAATGCTTACTGACAAGTAAACTCTTATTGCTTCCAAGTTTTTCTCTATTTGTGTATTCCCTGAAATATAAATGTAGGTAGCATCGGAAGTATTTTAGTGTGAAACTGTAGAGTTTGCTGCAGGATGATTAGAACAACTTCCTTCTATCGAAAGGACAACCTTGAAGGAGTCTGGGAGTCTTTTAAGTTGAGGTGAAAAGGTGAGTTGCTTTACTCTCATTTTTCTTGCAAATATGTGGTGGTCTGGACAGCAGCCTGAGAAAACAGCTGAAAATAGGATTGGAGGAGGATTGATTTTTTTTTTTTCCCCTACAGCTGAGTTGAACTGGCAGAACCCCCACAGTGAAGGGTAACAAATCAAACTGGGCTGTTGCAGTGTAATCCATAATGGGCAATTGCTGACAGAACCTCTCAGTGCTTGATGCAGCACAGTGGTTATGGGATTAGCAGGGTGACCCCAACATCTGGGAAGAATGATGCATCTCACTCCATGATATCAGAAGGCTAATTAATTACTTTATTATACTATATTATTCTATACTATATTACACTATTTTACACTACATCTAAACTGAAACTGAACAAGACCTCAACTGCAGAAAATCTCGTGACTGTCTCCTGACCGACTGCAGGACACAGCTTGCAGAGATTGGTCAGGAAAACAAAACACTCACACCAGAATCCAACTACCAAATTCCTTCAGGTAAATAGTCTTCCAGCACATTCCACATGTTCACAAAACTGGAGCAGCAAATTAGGTAAGAATTGCTTTTGTCATTCTCTTCTCTGCTTCTCTCAGGTTCAGAGAATGTAATTCCCACAAATGGTCACAGAGAGATGGAAGGGAATTGGCTAATGACCAAGGTTAGAGCTGGTTTTAGAGGGAATGTGTTCAGTATCTGTGCAAATTTGGGCTTTCAAACTCAGACAGAGAACCCACATTTTTATGGAACTGCCACTTGCCAGGGGGATACTCCTTTTCTTCTAAAGAATGTAGCCAGAATAAAGCAGTGGGTGGAGAACTGCCATAATCAGTTCAGCTTTCAGACGGACAATGGACTAAAGACAACGGAGGGAAGAAGTTGGGGTTTTTTACCCCCTAGCCTGGGGGAAAAATCAGAGATGTGTCTTGATGGTTTTTTTCCCTGAAGCAGCAAGCTTTATAATTCCAGTATGCTATCTTCATATAGATATATTTCACTTGTGTGGGCTCCATATGTTATGCTGAATAAAATGCATTAGAGAGATGAAAGAATGAAAAGTTTTCAATCATTAATAAGAGTGAAGACCCGTATGTCATCCAAAATTTGTTTAACCAACACAAGTAATTGGTACAATAATGGATTTTAAAGATAGCATCCATTTATTTTCAAAAAAGCAGTTTTTGAGTTACTGTATGCAAATGTAATTGAGACTTAAGTAACTGGAAGTAACATTGCCTTTTCAGAGTCCAGGCTAACCAACATCACCCTTACTTCAGAAGATCTTCTCTGCTGGAAGGTGTAGAAAGATGTGGCCCAGCAGAAGAGATACTAGCTGATATTAATTTCTGTCTGAAAATGAGCAGGTTACTTGAACTTGCTCTGTAGCTTGCTTCCAGTTTGCAAGGCAGTGATGAAGTGTCATTAGACCTACTGCACAGATAATGCCCAGAAGTTACATAAACATCACTTATTGTTTTCTGCTGGTAAAGAGCATCCCCCTGGAGAGCTGCTGCACTGCTGGGCAGGCTCAGGCCGACTCAGCCTCTGAACGGGCTGGTCTTGGTTTTTGAGGAGACACCTATGCTGTTCATTCAGCTGCAATTCAGAGCAGTTGTTAAACCCTGCCCTACCCTCAAAGCATGTCAGACACAAGCCAAGCTTGTCTCTTGGGGAGGTGCCCAGTGTAAAGCCCTCTGCAGAGGCAAAGTGCACTACTCAACAGCAGCACACATACATCAAACGAGTGGGACACAACACAGAAATAAGATGGTGCTTCCCAATGGAAACCATCCCACAGATCTGGTGTGCTAACACTTAAATTACTGTTCTCATGATAACAGCTTTAGAGCAGTCTGTTCTTACCAATGAACTACTGATTCAGTAATAAGATAAGAGGGTGCATCACCTGAGTCATCTTCTCCTGTGCCAGGGAGGCTTACACAGAAATAACAGTCTAACTTTGTTTAGGTATGAGATTACCTTAATTTATTGTATGGGTTTACCTTCTTCTAAAGTAATTTAACATGCAAGTTATTTTCCGCAGCCAGCAATGGAATTTTAGATGCTTTATCAACTGATTTTTTTTCTTAATTTACATGTTGGTTTAAAATCTTGTCTTGTGGTATTCAGATGAAATCTTACAAAAAGATGGCCTGAGAAAACCCTCTCTACTTCAGGAACAGTGTGTTCCCTTCCACTGTCTGATGAAGAAATACTGTCCCTAGAAAATAGGGATACATTAAGTTGGTTTCCAAAAAAAATATATATACATATACTTTCATACGAGCATGTGCCCATGGAGGTTTAATAGTATAATTTCATACTGCACTGTACTCCTGCAGTTTTTTCTTCCAAGGAAAAAGGGCATAAAAACTGGCACTCAGATGTAGCAGAAGTCAGATTTTGTAGAGAAGGCCCGTTACTGATACCCAGGAAGCGGCAACTTCTGTCCTTCCTTTGCTTCAAAGAAGGTGTAAGAGAGAGTGATCAAATCAACTTTAGCCATTTTAGGGTCCTCTGCAAACTCTGGGTCAATGTAGAAAAAGACAGGCATGTCCACTTCCTCCTGAGGATTTAGCCTCTGTTCTTCAAAACAAAAACACTGCCGGTGGGAGGAAAAAAAAATCCACAATTAGACAACAATAGTAACGATAGATTTTATCTCTGCCAACGTGAAAGAAATCTTTATGGTTTAAAATAAACTCTCATTCCCTTTACACCCCTAAAGTCCTGGGAAGGATCAATAAGATGAGCAACTAGACAGCAATTTTGTTACTGTGGTGATATAGGAAAAAAATATATTAGCTTTTAATGAAACGTGTAAAAGTGTCAAGGGGCCAGGCCAGCTCACATCATTCTGCCTGCCCTCAGAGTAGTACTAAATAACAGCTTTTGGAGCCACTCTGATGGGATGAAGCAGCTTGATGTAAGGGCAGTAAAGCTAAGAATGAATTGATGCACTTTATTATTTGAAAAAAACTATGTATTTTCTTAAAATGTTGGCATACAACAAATGTTGTCCAGGATTAAAATGCAATTTATGGGTAACTGTTTTCTTTTGTATAAAGGAAAATGCAATCTTTGCTTTGTTCAGACTTACCTGTATTTTATTGAAATACTGTCCTGCTTCAAAGGGGACAACGTTGTAGGTGGAGATTCCAATTACTGGTTTGTCAGTAGGATTTTTTGCTTTATAAAATGCCAGTGCAGTCTCTCCTGGTACCACCTGTGTAACATAATTGTACAGTGATTTTTTTTTTTTTTTTTTTTAATTCACTGCAGCCCTCCACCCCTCAATCTAAGTTCTTTAGACTTTATCTAGAATTAATTTTCTCTATTGCTATTTCAAACTGGTTATTTCACAAATATTTTTGATTACATGCAATTTATCTACATTCAAAATTAAAAGCTTCAATACTGTCCTATGTATTTTTAATCTTAACCATTTTGCCTGAGTCTTCAATTATCCTCAGGAGTTCAACAGCACACAGAGCATTTTTAATATGCAGATTTAGATATGGTGTGCATTTGATTTCTGAGGTTATTCTTTCAGTACTGGACTCAGAAACTATTAAGAAGCATAACTCCTTATTTTGAGAAATTTGAAACAGAAAAGTTAATTTGTGATTTTTTTAAGTGTTAAAAAAAAAAGTTCCTATAAGGACAGGGCAATAGGAGAAACAGTACAGATTTAGATATACTGTTATACTATATATTTTTACATATATATATATATATATATATATATAAAGAGAGAGAGAGACTTCTATGGTGTATGTACAATGTGCATGTGATATATACACCATGAAGTGTATATGTAAATATAGTTTCAATAACTTTTGATAGTTTAATGGGGTGGCAGAGGGACAGCTACACCCAATGTCCTGTATAAAGGACATTGCCATGCTGGAGCATGTCCAGCAAAGGGCAACAAAGCTGCTGAAAGTTCTAGAGAACATGTCTGGGGTTGTTCGGTCTCAAGAAGAGGAGGCTCAAGTGGAACATCAGTGGTCTCTGGAACTACTGCCAGGAGCGTGTAGTGAGGCGGGGATCGGGCCCTTCTGCCGTGCCTGCACTGAGAGCACCAGGGGAAATGGCTCTGGGATGAGACAGGGGAGATTACCATTAGATATTAGAAACATTGTCCACTGTTGGTGGAGTCAGGCTTTGGGAAGGGCTGCCCAGGGAGGTGGTCCCCATCCCTGGAGCTGCTCAAGAGAGGCTGGACCTGGTTTGGGTGCTGTGGTTGAGTGGTTACAGGGACAGTGCCGGCTGCACGGTCGGACCGGGTGATCGTCAAGGCCTCTTCTGACCGTGCCCCCGGCTCTGCGCGGGGGGGAAGGCGGTGACTCACGTAGATCTCGCTCTGCTGCGGTTTGAAGTTCCACTGGATGCTGGCATGCGTGTCGGCATTGAAAGTGACCCTGATGAGCCGGTCCCGCACGGGCTCCATGCGCTCGATCCGCTCCGCGTCGCTCCCCGTCCCCGCCGTCCCGCCGAGCCCCGTGGCCTGTCAGGGAAGGGCAGTGAGGGCCTCGCGCCCGCGGAATCGGCGCCGGCCGCGGGCCCCCCGTACCTGGCAGTAGAGGCGGTAGAGCGGCACGGCCGCGTACGACAGCCCCACCATGCCCACGGCCGCCGCCGCGATGTAGCCCACGGCCGAGCGGTTCCGGCGCCGCCACTCCTCCTCCTGCTGCCGGGTGAAGGGGTTGGAGCCCCGTATGCCGCGGGTGCCGCAGAGCCCGGGCCGGGGCAAGACCCCGAGCCGCAGCCCGCGGGCACAGCGCGCCCAGCCCCGCCCGCACAGCGCCATGATTGCAGCGCGGGGCCTCTCGGGACAGGGGGCCGGGGAACGGGGCGAGACGGAGGCGGGAACACGACGAGAGAGGAGGAGTGAAAGCAGAGGGCGGGGGCGGGCCGCGCCGCCATCGCATCCCTGCCTTCTGCGCCCCCGCGGAGCGCTCTGAGCGAGGGTGTCCTGGCGGAGCCTCCCGTGCCTGCCCCCTCCTCGCTCGGCAGCGGGACGGCTCGGGTGCAGGTTGTGTACGAGGTAACTAGAGCAGCCCACAGGCCGGCGGCGTTCCTCGGCTCCGGTCCCGCACCGAGTGGGCTGTGCTGCACGGGAGTGGCACCGAAAGGCCAGCCAGGAGCGGGGTCACCGGGAGGGCGGTGGTCTCGCAGGCACACGGCACCGGCGGTACCTGGTAGCAGAGGGATGACCCGGGTCCCGCAGGTACCTGCTTGGCTCTCAGGTTATTCCGCGCTCTCGGCCCCAGGACGGGCTCTGGGCGCGGGGCTGCTCCGGGTGGTCCCTCCGGGCCCTGCCGTCTGTCCCCTTTTGTAGACACTTGACACTGGTTTTTTTTGTTTGTTCTTTTTTCCTCCGGTGCTTTGCTTCTCGTTATTTTCATTTCTAGGGATTTGGTTTTGTTCAGGCAGAGGTACTGACGC
Source organism: Serinus canaria (assembly GCF_022539315.1). Lineage (NCBI taxonomy): Eukaryota > Metazoa > Chordata > Aves > Passeriformes > Fringillidae > Serinus > Serinus canaria. The sequence continues at coordinate 4,686,271 of NC_066331.1, read as the reverse complement.
GCTGCAGAGGTAGCGAGCGCTGTTAGTAAACGGAGGTAACCTGAGCACGGGCAAAGTCGGGCAAGTTCACAAACAATGGTTTTTCACACGGCTGGTGCCATGCACTGAAATAAAATTTGCTGTAGCAATAATTGAATTTACTGCTTTAGAGCTGCGTCTCTCTTCTTTGATGGTTCCAGTAAGGTGAATCACACAAGGACTGGCAGCTCCTGGTACTTCTTCATTTTCCACGTTGAATAAGAGAATGGTAAAGGCTCGGTGTAGCTATACTTTGTTATTTCCCCTGTCTTCCGGTTCTGGGTTGTGGCATGTAAGGGTTCAGCCATGCACCTCACAAGGTCAGGAAGATTTTCTCCTGCTGATACAAACTGATACTTTTGGCATTAGTGCTTTTTTAGCAGTTTCTGAAATGATTATAGCTCAGTACATCCAGGGTTGTATTTCTGTCAACCTGTTGTATGTACTAATAAAAATACAATGTGAATTTCTGGGGGCTTTTGCTGCATTAGTGGTATGTAAGCCCATTTTGTGTGGTTTGGTCTGTTCTACGTACTTCATGTGAAAAGTTCAGAGACACTAAATACCAGAGAGTAAGTTAAAAAAAAGTGAGAAAAAAAGACACACAAAACACCGTTCCCTTTCCAAGTAACTTTAAATGAAAAAAAAGGGATTGTCTTTGCCTTCAGCAGTTACATTTCATCATCCTAGAGTTGTAATCTGTTTTTTTCCTGTTTTAGATTTTGATCCTGGGTAGGAGCCTGTTCTTCATTTGTCAGAACTCTTAATTTTGAACTTTTCTTTTAATAGTGCTTCTAAGAAGATGTCCAGTACAGATCCCCTCACAAATACAGAGAAGGAGTAAGTACTTTTTTTCCCTAGATGCAGAAATACAATTAATGGATTATAATAATAATTTTTTTTAATAATAATAAATTTTGGAGTTTCATTGGTAGGATCTTGTTTTGATGAAGACTTAATAAAAAATAACTTTGATATTGAAGCAGTCTGCAGTAACATTGCAGGAAAGCTGACACCAACACCAGTGAATTTACACTTTAAGGGAGGAATTGTCCCTTAAGCTTTTCATTAATTAAATCTGCACTTAGTTAGAACTAGTTTTGTAGAGATAAAACCCTGCATAGAGATTTCTTAATTTAATTCTTCTGAACTATGAAAACATATATATATACTTGTGTACAGTAGATCACTTCTTTGTACATCTGAGATACCAGCAGTAGCATAAGACTGGAGGTTTTGTATTACAGTGCATTACTTTTTCAGAATATTCTGTGTCTATACCTTTAATTTTATGTGTAGTACTTTGGAACCATCATATTTTTACCAATGTCACAGGATATAAAAAAATTATATTCATTCTATAAAGCATAATCTTATCCACTTAGGAGTTGGATCAGATTCTAAATGTCAAGCATGGATTCAGTCCTGATTGAAAAGTAACTCCAGACCCTTTCCAAACTTCCTAATAACCACGCCAGTGCTATCATCAAAACCAGAATTAAAACCAGGCACAGGTAGTTCTTGCTGGACTTAGCATGTTTGTTGTACTTGTGCAATAGAATTCAGCAAAGAATATTTGGACGAATAATAGAAAATTTAGCGTAGATTTAGAATTATGGCACCTCATAAGTAACTTGATTGTTCAGAAAAGAAAAACCACAAAATATAAAAAATGCTAACTTGCTTTTTACTGGGGCCTGAAGAAGCCAAGACTCTGCTTGCCTGATGGAAATTCAGGGTATGTGATCACAAAGATATATCTTTCAGACAGCTGTGGCTTGCTAGAGTCATGTGAAAGATGAGTAGTTTACCAGAGTAGTTCCTAGCTCACTGTATTCCAAAGGTGGTTTTTCACATTAGAGATGAACAGGAAAGGCACCTAAAACTGCACTTCAGCTGCATGCTGATGGCAGGCTGTCATTTTCTGTGCTTTTATTTTTTGTAGGAGATGATGCTTTCAAGATGGACTTGGTTATATGTTAACTGAGCTTTACCTGAGCTTTATATCATACCTTTCTTCTCTGTGCAGGGCATTAGCCTCAAACCATTCATACTTCTCCACAATTACAATGTAGCCCTAGCATTTTTTAGACTTAACAGTTGCTGTATAATGACCTATGTTTTCTTTCAACCTTTGCAGCCTAATCAGCAGAATGTATTTTGAATAATGAGTGGGTTTGGCTGGATCACACTGAGTGCTCATCCATGCTGTATGATCCAGCATTCCTTTGCCCATGGTCCTTGAAATCTGAACTTGGGGTTAGTGAGGCTGAAAAGCTACAGTTGCATAATGGATTTCTATAGGATTTTTGTAAAAGGCCTTTGGTTTATTTTTAACAAAAAAGATCTTGTGAATGGAACTTCCAAAGATTCTGCAGATCTTTTTGTCGTCTGCTAAATTGTCATGTAATCCATCTCAGTTGCTAAAGCATTGCAAAACTTCCATTGGGAAAGGCAAGTTGTAATTATAAATGTGGCCAGACTGGAATAGTTTTCCAGCTGTTTGGAAATGAGTCTTACTTAACAACAAATGACAACTCTTGAAAATTTAGTCTTTCTTATTTATTATAAATTTAATGGAGTTTTGAGTTACAATTTTGCTAGATCTTTCTGGAAGTAAAAAGTAATTTGTGTTCTTCTGAGTGTGTTCTTGAAAGGCAGAGCACTTGCAATAGAGGCAATAATGCTGTCATCCACTAAAAGCAGCACAGCATCAGAATTTGAAGGTAAAGAGGGATAAAGCCTTGGGGATGAGTTCAGGAAGCTGAACAAAGCACAGTTTACTTTGAAGAAGAGTGGAGGAGCAATCTTCTGAACAAGTAATGTATTACTGGTAATAACTCTAATAAAATGAGTGCAGTAAGGCTAATACTACTTTATATTGTTTGAATTGTGCAGAAGTTTGTCATGTTTGGTTTAATAAAAATAACTTTTTGCTTTTTAACAAGGAAATTGGAGAGCCTTGAGCCATATGTTAATTGGGGGACTTCTATAGCAGAAAATATGACACTGGTTGGTCTGAGTGATGTATTTTGACAAATGCTCCTGATATTGATACCACAAATTGAACTCCACTGGTGTTAAGTACAGAGGTCGTTTTGTTGAAGAAAATCTATTGGTACTTTTTCTTCTGTAACCTTGCCTAGAGCAAATCTAATTGATGTGAGGCTTAAAATATCAGTGGTTTTTCTGTAATGCTAGTACCAGCAGCAGAGTGAGCTGACTGAGGAAAGGCTGCAAAGGGGCAAATTTTCATCTCTGAAAGGATGTGGTCATTGTGCCAGTGGAGCTTTTCACTATTTGGGAACTGGGAAGGCTGCTTTATGTTCCCATTTCCTTCTCTGATCTGCCCCTTAATCTGTGGTGGGTCACTCTGCCCCTCCTGTGTGTGCATTGCAGGCTTTCAGGACTGACCACTCTCTATGAACACTGTTCAGCATGATGTCTCTCAGCAAAGGGAATCTTTCCCCAAAAGGATTATCTGCTAATGAAACCACAGTCACTGCAGCTTAAAAAAAAAAAAAAAAAAGGTGCCTGAGATAAGCTTTTGCATTCCTGGCATAGCCAGCCCTCCTGCTGCACCTCCAGACCTGACAGATGCTGTCTGATCACAGGGCTGCTCCTGGCTAGAGAGGATTCACCTTTCTACTTAAAGCCCTCAGTGAGCACAGGGTAGTAGGCTTTCATTTCAAGCTGCAGTCTTGTTATGATCTTTTGAGAGAGGGGGAGTAAGTAGGGGTACTTCCAAGGCAAGCCTGGAAGGAAACGTTCATTAACCAAACTGGTGTCAACACTCAGGATGTCTGAAAATGTGCATCTCTCTGCAAGACCAAGTCTCCTATCACAGGATCTGACCTCTGGGAACAGGGGTGATACATTTGACTTCTTAAACTACATTATTCCCAATGTAATGACATAAATTTGGCAGTTTTATTTCACAGAAAAGTACATGTCAGCTTGCATTTCTAGAGAAAATAAGTAACCCAAATATCTATGTTGACTTTTGACTGCTGTATCTTGAAAGTCTAAAAATCAAGTTACATTGTGGCACAAGCCAGTACCGTGATTGAGAATGAAAAGAAATAGCATTTGTTTCATTAATACTCCCAGTCTGCTTTGTTGGTTTTCCCTTTTGTGTGGCAATGCACAATGCAGTCTGCTAGGAAGATTGCTTTAGAAAGGTCATGAGTTACTGCTTTTGACCTTGTTTGCAGGGTGCATGTAAATAAATTATTAGAACAACAGGAGGAAATAAGTTGCTTTTAATCATTGCTTTTGCCTTTGGCAGCTGGATCTAGATTGCTTAACCACAGTGTAGTAAATTTTCTCCTTTGCATTTATCAGTCCTTAAAGTTGCTCTAAATAGCCATTTCAAAGAGAGAAAAAGTAAGCATTACCTCTCTAGGTGAATTAGTGCATGTGACGCAGAGGCTTTCAGAGAAGATTAAGTAGGCAGAACGCTCAGCTGGAGCTCTGTGTTTGGGTTTTTTAGTTGTTAGCAGAAATCATCCTGCTCATAACCTTTATCCGGCTGAACTGGAAACCTCCAGTGTGTTTTGGTTGCGTTGTCCTTGTTTTTCCTGCTGGGCTGAAGGATGTCCTTGCTTTCTCCAGGGGCTGAAGATGAACCAGAGCGTTTTGATGGTCTCTCTCTTTTATACTGGTATGCTGAACCATTCAGTTCTGAGGGCATTGCTCTAGTCTGTAATTGGGCAAAGTACAGGAAAGATCATTTAAAAGCTGATAATTTTCAGCTTCTTTTCATCAACAACCAGAGTTTATAATTTAGATTTATAATTTAGATTTTTGTGTGTCAAGTAATACGTGTTTTATGGTCAAAGTGTATTATTCTCCTGTTGATAAAGATAGGTAAATGTTTTGTTTGTGCACATAAATGACTAATAATTTCTCAGGAATTGAGATCAGATGAATATCTGGACCTCTATGTTCTGATAAGTACTAAAAGAAATAAAACCCAAAGTTGCTGAACTTCTTTGTGTATGCTGCTAAAAGGAATAGAAGCAGGTTCATTTTAATTGCCTTTGCTGGAGCATCTAGACAGAATGTTGCACACTTAGTCTGTTAGCATTCCAGGACTTCAGCTGGAGTGTTGAGTTTAGTATTTTGTAGTGTAAGAAGGTTATAGAGTACATTTTGGTGAGTTTTACTTGTTTTTTTCATCTCTTGCCTCACATCTTCTCTATGTGCTAAAGCCTTCCTTACAGGTACTTTTGCCTGACCTCAAAAAAGGAGTAGTAGCAACATCTGATTGTTTAATTGGCATATTTTTCTGCAAAAAACATTGAATTATTTTTTATTACTACTACCAAATGGTTTAGAAGCCTATTGCCTTATTTATACTGTTGAGCACATTTCTAAAGCTCTGGGAGAAATATTCTGACATTTCACAAATATTGAAATTGATGACATAAAATAAATGTTCCATGGGTACTGAATCCAAGTAATTTTACAGTGAAATTGTTAAAGCTCTGTTTATTTTATTAGAACTACGACAAGTAGCCTGACTTGAAGATCTATGTTATATGGGGAGAAAAAGCCACTGAAAGTCAATTAGATGTGATATACTAAACAAATTTGGGGTATTTGAAAATCTTTGTCTTTGCTTTTATGTGATAAGGTAATTTTAAACTGCATGTATTGGAGGGATTTAGTCTTTAGAGCATAAACAGACTTGAGTACCTTGTAAAAGTTGTCTGTCCAAAGAGTCAGTTCTTTCTAATTGTAGGTGGCAGCATCACAATTCCAGTGTTTCAGAGGTATCTTACTCCTCTCCACTGACTAATAATAATGATTAGTTGTGTGTTCTCTGTGTCCTCTTTGTCAGAATCCATTATAGTTTCATTAGGATCTCTCTTTTGAAAGTATTCCAAGTTACTTCTGAAGATGTAGATCCTTTCCTATTAATTGTTCTGTTTTTAGATTTGATCATATTTCATTATTATTTTATATGGTAGTATATAAAGAGGTTCTGCAATTTCTGGCAAACTCTAAGCTTCAGGCTTAAAGTCTGAGATTTGATTTTTTCAGACTTGTGGAAGTAAAACCTCTGTGTCAGTTTGTGCGAGGTGAAGTAACTTTTGTTCTTGCTTTTTAATTTTAACAAAAAAACTGCTGTATGAGAATGCTGAGAGGGAATGGCAGAGCAAAACCAATAACAGTAGCAGCAAAAGGCAAGTGAGAAAAAAAATTGAATAATTGCCTATTTTAAACATCAGTGTACCTTGTTTAAGATTTCAGAGATGGAGACAAGTCAGGACAAAGCATGACTAGGATGCTGTCCTTCAACCTCAAAACAAATTTGTGGGATAATTGCAGTGACAGTACTGGGCACAGTAATGCAAAATACTCTGTTCTTGTCATGGAGGAGGAGGTTGTCCAAAGGCTGTTCTTAAAGAAATATCAGGCTTGGGGATTTGTTCTTCCTTTCAGGCTGTGATTAAGTAAAAGCAGTTTGGTTCCCTTTTAGCCTTACAAAGGGTACCTTATGCTCTGACATAGCATGGCATGGTCATGTGCAGTCCTGTCAAACACATTCTAAATACACTGGGTTTTGTTATTTCTTTTCAGCCTGTGAAACAAATACTTCAGGAAATACTACACTGAAAATTATACAGTGCTTGAAGCATAGGTTTACTTTTTGTTTCTAAAGGTTATTAGAATTATTAGGTCTTTTCTTGTGGCTGGCCTTTCTAAAGCAAAGGCTAATTTGGCAAAATGCTTTGAAATACGAGGTTTGGGGAAATTGTTGCTTTTCAGAGCTACTGCTTATCCTTTGATAAAAAAATCTCATCCAATTTTCTTCTCCAAAACCAAAAGAACTGCAGATGTTCTTTAGTAGCTGAATCACTTGGCTAGTGCTAGAATTTTAAGAACATTTGAACCTTCTGGATTTCTCTCTTCTTTCTGGCACAGCAGCTTTTAATGATGTACCCTGGTTTTTGCAGATGTACCCAGTTTCAGGCATAGAGTTGAGGCTGTGTGCTGGATTAGGTTGTGTGGAAGGATTTGGGTCACTGTGTCCTCCGCTTTGATCTTCTTTCCCACCCTGCTAATGAATTCTTGTTGTTCCATTTCACTAGGACCCTCTAGAAAATGAACTCTATCTAATGTAGAACAATATGTAGGTCAAAGCAGAAAAACCTCAGTGGTGCTTCTGCTCTTTTCTAGAAGAGATCTGCTGAGTCTTCTCCAAAAATATTGCAGTGAAAGGACAGAGGAGGTATAATACAAGTAACATTTTTTTTACCCATAATTCATCTACATGAAAATAAAACCTGGTGAAGGGTAATCTGGATTTATTACCATTCTTAATACTCTGCATTCTCAGAGCAGTGTGCTGGTCATGAGTCTGATGAAACTGTAAATTTAGGTTTCAAAACTCTTAATTTTTTAATTCTTTTTTAATTCTGTTGCATGATCAACTGCCTTCAAAATATTTCTCTGCCTTTAGACAATTCCAAGTGCCATCCTGGTGTTTTCCCTTGGGGTGGGAAGGTACACAGAGGATCAGGCAAAAGAGTTTGGCAAGAAGCCTTTTTTACAATAGAGAAAATAATCAATGTTGAGTGAAGAAATTAGTAGATTCGGGAAAAGATTATGTCAATTATATTTTTGATATCTTAGGAAATAATTTTATGCACTGGCTTATCTGTGCTTTTGTTCAAATATTCATTACCTAATGAAAACTGATTTTACGTTATGTTTTTCTTGCCTAATTTTTAAGGTGGACCAGCTTGTGGAATTTTGTTTATGTTTAATCACAATCCTTTTATTACACAAAATGGGATTCGCAGTTCACCCTGAAGTGCTTTGGGGGAAAAAGAAGTAAATTCTGTATAATTATTGTATCTTTTCATCTGATATTTGTGATGAACAGATTGGTTTTTGGCTGGGGAGATGGTGGCTCAGAGGTATCACACAATATGAAGTTGTCAGTGGAGAAAACTGGTTTGGGTTTGTATTTGAGTTGAAAACACAGTCACTGCAATTTCTTTTCTATTAACACAGCTCTACCTACATTTCTGTCATTTGATTTGATTTTGTTCCTTAGGACCATTATGGGCCCTCATGGAATAAATCGAGCTGTTCACCGCATCTCTTTCTCTGATTGCCAGAATGGATTAGGTAATTTAAGATTGCACATTCTGTTATTCTGAGTAAATCAAATATAAAAACACCTTTGCCAGCTCATACCTGGTATCAGGAGAGTTTATTTGGCTTTCATGCATTTGACAGCAAATACATTTAGCACAATAGAATAACCAATTCTAACCATAGGTGGAATAACCAATTTTCCACTTTTGTTTTTTTGTTTGTTGTTCAGGAGTTAAAATTATTGGAGGTTATCGGGCACAAACAGCAGAAGATTATGGGATTTTCATAAAGAGAATTCTACCTGGGGGTGTGGCTGCTGTAGATAGTAAGTAATTGTAACTTTTTTGGCTACAAAGACACTGCATATAAAAAGCTGTCAAAAAAAGTCTTTTACTTTATGGGTAAGGATATTTAAAATAGTATGGTTTAGTCAGGATCTATGAGGTTTTTGCTTACTTGAAGGTAGATAAATGAAACTTGGACCCTTTATGGAAAAAGATTTTAATACATTCAGGTGTTGAAAATGTGTTCAAATCTAGACATGGCTGGTGAAGGCAATTGGCAATCTTTCAGGCAATTGGCAGCACTGATCAGTGAGTGTTGAGATGCTGAATCACTTTTAATTTATAGGGTATGAGTGGGGTTTCCTGTATAAACCTAGTATTTTTAATTAGTTCTAATAATTTTTATTACTATTTTTTTAATGGTGATGTACTGGTCGTTAATATCTGTGTGGAGAGAAGAAATTACTCTCCGTAGAGTTTGCAATGATTAAGCTACAGACTTCTATCCTAGATCTCTGTATGGGTTTTATTGAGATTCCATCTTGTCTTGTGCAGAATGATCATTTAAAATAATCTGATTCAGTTTCCTAAACTTGTGATTTTCAGGAGGTTAAAAAATAGAATTGGTTCTAAAAAATCTTTTAACTGACTTTATTGATGTCTAAAACATTAATATATCTACACATGGTAACTTTCAATAATGTTAAGAGTAAGAGTCAAATAAAACTAGTTCTGCAACTGCAAAATATAAATTCTAGTCTCAAAAATATTTATGCTGTGTGTAAATAATACAAATAGCTAAATGACAGTTATTTTTGGCTGTTCTGGTAGTAAGACTGATTTATAAGTTCTAGTCTTATCTCAATTATCTGTCCTAATTAGGATCAGGTGCCAAGAGTCATAAAGTTGTTTAATGCATTAAGTCACATAAAATTGAAAGGAAAAGTCCTGGTTTAGTACCTGGTTTAATACAATACACTCACCATTTTCTTGTTGATTCATCAATCACTGTTGGTTTCATTTAAAGGCCGTTTGCTCACTGGGGACCTAATTCTGGATGTCAATGGAGAAAACCTGGTTGGAGTAACAAATGAAAGGTATGTTTGTACTCAGTCCTGAATGTTTATTAGAGCTTGGACTGTTATACATGGATTATTTGGACACTATTAGTGACTGATTGAAAGAGCACAGCTCTCCTGAAATCCTTGGAATTCAACTCACAAGTAATTTATCCTATAAATCTAAAGCAGCAAAACTGTTGTTTGAAAAATTAAGGACTTTAAATACTTCTGTAACAGCAGAATCAGCTGGTTTCTTAATGGCATAGATTACAGAATGTGTGTGAAAACAGCAGTAGAAGCTGTAATACAACTATCTGCTGGTCCAGTACTGATGAATGTAAATGGTGGCAGCAATCATGTAATGGCACAGTGAAGGGAAAAGAAGGAGCTGTAGATGGTTACTGTAGCTGGATCTGTAGAGATCAGTGCAGCTTTCAGTGCTGGAGATGGGGATTGAAAATGCAAAGAAAAATTGTCATTTGTATTGCTGGAGGAGATTGTGAGCCAGGCACACCTGAGTAGTAGCAGCTTTTGTTGGGGTGGGCTGTTAATCCTGAAGGAGGCTCAGGAAGGCAGCAGGATGGCCCAAGGAGGGATGGGGACAGAAGGGAAGGGAAAGAGAGGTCAGTCCCAGTTTATGCTGTCAGCAGATGTACCACAGCCTGTCTTTTGCTCTGTTCCCTGGTGCTCTTTTTAAGTTTTGCTGCTACCAAGCTCTTTTCTCTGTATCTGGCCATGAAAATTATTAACTACCTTAGCAATTTGTCCATTTCCCTGCTCTTGTAGCCCTGCTCACTTCTTGCCAGTGCCCTGGTATATTTATTTGGCCTTTTTCTGCCCCCTTCTAGGGCTGTTGACATCCTGAGAACAGCCTCTGCCTCTAATCACATGTCTCTGCTTGTTGCTAGAGATGAAGAAGCAAAGTAAGAGAAATTGTTTTAACCTCTAATGAAAGTCCAGTGCTGTATCTCAGGGTGGGTGGGTGGGCTTGCATGTATTTTTATTTCAGATCAGTTTTAATTGCAGAATTGCACCACATGTCGCATTTTTCTGTGTGGTATTTGATACCAGTTCATTTTGAGATCACTTGCATCAATCACTTCAAGTACCAAGCTCAGGCCAACTTCACTTTAAAGGGGAGGATTGTAATGTGATGTTTACAGCTAATACCATTAAAAATTATCTGCTGTGATAGTTTTTGAAATACTACTCCCATTTTAAAATATGAAAAATGAGGACTCTGTTAGAGCTACCACAGAACTATAATATTTAAACTTGTCTTGCATTCTGACAAAAGGCAGATTCAGTTGTTTTTTTCCCCTCAGTAGTTTGCTTTTCAATATCTAATGAACTTTGAATAGTTTGGATAAGTAGGTTAAACTGTTCAACCCAACAGGTAGTTTAAAGCATATTCATTTTAAGGACATTTATGTTAAGTATTGCTTTAACCTGACTGATGAAAGTTAAGCACAAAAACCAATATTGGCATAGAGTCATCAGCTATGTGACAAACAAGATCTGTATCCCCTTTTCACTTAAATCTTGGCAGAAAACAGTTGTTATGTAACTATTTTTGATAATCATTGCAAGAGTATCTGCTGTTATTTGCCTTTCCTGGGATGTTCCACTTCGAGAGTAATCTCCCCAGAAAGGATTTTTCTCTAAATTCCTTTAGCCTTTTGTCCAAGTTAAGCTTCCTCTTTCTGTTCCTTGAATTCAGCAGACATCTAAATCACTCTGTAGCCTCTGATCTCTCGTTTTTTCAGACTGCCTAAATATATGTGAGGTCCACTCTTAATCTGCTTTTATCTAAAGCATACTGGCCTAGTTCCTGTAAACTCCTTGAATAATTAAAATCCATCAGTCCTTTCACCACTCTGGGGGAGAAGTGCAGTGGCCTGGGCAGAATTTGCCACTCCGTGCAGTCCCTCACCAGCCACCTTTTGACTTTACATTCTCTGCTTAAATATTATTTGATTTGCATTCAGCTGTGTTTATGTGTGTACCCTGGGGCCAGCATTAGTACAATAAATGTTGTTCTTTTTTAAAAAATAATGCACCCAGCATTTTTTAACAACCTTCAGAAGTCAAACTGGAATTACCTGGGAATTACTCCCCTTGCAATCTGCTAATTTCTTTTCTCTCTGACTAATTCTGTAATATTAATTTGTGATGTTTCTGCCTTGCATCACTCTAGATTATTTTTATCTTTTAAATCAGTTATCACAGAGGTAATCAGAGCTCAGATTATAAACTTCTTTTCTTAAATTAGGCTGGATTCAATATCAGATGAATCAGGTGTTTTTGTATTCTCTTCAGTGCCTGTCACTCAGGGTGTACATCTTTGCCTGTCTGTTACAGTATGATTGGTGTCTGCAAGGAATTTCTTCTTTTGGCTTTTAGTAGTTAATAAATATCTCTTCTGTCCTCTTGTTTTTAAGGAGCCATATCTTTGTCAGTCTCTTCTGGGTTCTTGTTCAGTGTAATTGAACTAAAAGCATTCTTTAAAAACATGAGTATGCTATAGGTGGATAATCTGAGTCCCTCTAATAAAAGGAAATTGTTCTGGAGCTTGGTAGTACCACTGTCTTATTATCTGTAGTTGATTATATTATAAGTTTTTAAAGTTTAGTAATTTGGGGTAAAGTGAGGTAAAAATGAAGCTTTTGCACCAACAGTCCATAATCTGTTGTTTTCCCATCTTTATCATGCATTACATGATTTTTTTTTTCCTTTTCTGACCATTTGACAGGGCTTTCCTCTTTCAGTGGAGGTTGAGCTTCCTTCTCTGAGGAGGAGCAGCTGTTTGGTACAAGCAGTGCAGGTTTCTCAGGGTCCATTCAAACTGACAAAGAAAATCTTTTTATTGGCACAGGAAAGAATTTCATGACCTAATGGATAAGTATGGCTCTCACAGTGACACAACCTCTGCAAGAACCTCTCCAACACATCAGTTAGCTGGTGAGAGATCACTTCCCAGCCTGAAACAAACCTGGGGGACAAAAATCAGCCTTGGGTGGAGTAGAAACTTGTCCTTAAAATTCCTTATTTTAGTGGAGGTGTATTGGAGGAAGTGGCTGAAAGTCAAAACACACATGTACCTTGAGGAATTTGTGTGTCAGTTTCCCCAGCTCTTTAAATAAATACACTGGTATCTACTTTCAATTTTAATTAATTATTTATATGAAAAATTTTTGGTATTTGTAGCTGAAATGTGCCACAAAATGCTAATAGAAATGTGATCCAGAGCACTATAAATTCTAATCTTTCTGGAACTGCTGCCTAATTGAGATGCCTTTATATATCATGGGGGATTAGTCTGTTTTGTATTTTGCACCCAATTTGAAAAAAATCATCACTTGTTATATTTTAAAAAATTATTCCTGGAACTCTGGGTGGCTCTCAGTTCTTTACTGTGCAGGATTTTTTTGTTGTTGTTTTCTGATAGCTTAGTTTGTCTGTTTTCTAATATGAAAATAGTCCTACTGAACTTCCTTACATGAGCTGAAATTTTGTGCTTTTTCCCAAATGTGGTTTTTTATTTGTTTATTTCTTTTTATTATTATTTATTTTTTGGAAGCAAAATCTAGAGACAGCCTTTCTTCTGGATCATCCTCAAGATCACAGAGTCCTCAGTTGCAGCTGAAGGATAGCATCACCAGCAGCAGCAGAAATAATTCTGTCCCACCACCATCCCCAAAGCTTCCAAAGTAATCTCCAAAACTGACTGTGCTTCTCTTGTGGGAGGTTCAGGAAATGCTGGTCAGGAAAATTTGGGTTGAAAGTGTTAAAGTTTGGTTTTATTTTTTAACTTTTAGTCCTGGAGCTCGTAATGCCATCAACATTGCAGACTAATAAGGTTTTTTTTCTATTTATTTATTTATTGTTTATGTGGCAGAAGAAGATTAATCAGGTTAATTTTTTTGTGTCTCCTAATTAATTAATGTTCCTGATTTATATGTACCCAGATACTCCCATAAGCCTCGGGATATATACTATATCTCTACTCTGTATAGTAGACAAGAGTTTTTAGTCTTGTAAAATAGAGTATAAATTCTTTTTGTAATTGTCAGAAATGCCTGAAGTTGCTGATTTTGTTCTAAATAGTGTGATATTTGAACATGGAGATTAAATGTATAATATTTCTATTTGTTACTGTAATACATATTTGCAAAACCTGTAAGATAAAATAAGCTACTGCTTCAGTCTTTATTATCTAGTTTTGTGAAGTAATTCTGTTTTTCTTTCTCTCTGTGTCTCTAGTGACAGTGCGTTTCAGATTATCTCTGTTTGCAAAAGAACAATCCTAGGTTTGAATATTGTAGGAGGAATTAACAGAAATGAAGGGCCTTTGGTATATGTTCAAGAAATTATCCCTGGTGGTGATTGCCATAAGGTAAAGGCCTTTTTTCCCTTCCTTCCCCTTCAGACACCTGTATTTTTGCCTTAATTGCTTTGGTATGCTACATCTGCAGTCATATTTTAAATACAAAATGTGTTTGTGTTCTTCCTTGCTTTCTCTTTTAACAGAATTATCTCATTGCACTCTTACAGAGTTACATGGTAATGAAAATATATTCATAAGTTCATTTGAGGTAAATGAGGATCTTATTCCTCAGCTTATGTATGAGAAGGTACAAAACCAACTTCTATAAGAGACTGCATGATGCAAGGTAATGCAGGAAGGATGGGACAGAGCTACAGATTGCACCTCTTTTTATTTTCTTGGACAATCATATTTCCCTGAGACTTAATTTAGATGGATCCTTGCAGTTGGAAATCATTATGTAGGCAAATTCAAAAAAAATTATTCTGACAGTGCAGACTAATAAAATGTATAAATTGATGTTGATGACTGTTTTAATTTGTGACAAATGCAGTATGTAAATCAGGGGGATTTGTCAGTGTAAAAAGTGAATAAATAATGCAATATCCTGGTTCAGGTACACAGAACTGTTTATCCAAGTGTCTCCTCTGGCATCCAGAGTAATTATGGTTATGTGGAAGTGTAAATAACCAGCCTTTGCCTCTGGCCCAGCAAGAGGGGATGAGCTCAATTCATGAGCAGTGGGTTTTGTCCCCAAGCAGTTTATAACTATTTGTTACTGAATTTTTGTAGACTAAGTTTAATCCTAAAATGCAAGCTGGAAGATAAAAATGCAAGGTTTCTCAAAGACCTCTTCCAATAGATAAATGATAATAATTTCTCTTTTATTTTCTCCTATTTTGTTGTGGCTTCTAAAATATTTTTCTTACTGTGAACATATAATTTAAAGCCTATCACACATAATCAATAGACTGAGGCTAAGACATCAATTTCCATTAGGCTCTAATATTGGCAATAATAGAGGTAATTTCCCAGTACTGGTTATCTTGTTTGGGAAGGTGAAACAGAAAGCATTTTTCAAATCTCTGCCATGTGAGGGCACCATTGGATATCTCAGAACATGCTGGATGAAAGCAAAATGAAAGATCTCCAGCTTTCTTCTTTAGCCAAAACACTAAGTGACAAAAAAAAAAAAAGTAGTAAAGTACTGGCACAGGTTTGAAACAGCACAGCTAAAATTATGGTATGTAGGTGTTAGGCAGGTAAAATTATACTGGTTTTGAGAAGGTATTTTATTTATTTCCTATGTATCATGTTCTGTACACATTTTTTTTCACATAGAGTGACTTTTTGTTTGATTTCTTAGGAGCTGAAGAGCAGAGACGTGTTCTGTGTTACATGATGTGTATTACATTAGACAGATGTCATACTCTGTAACCATAGGTGAATTACATGAATTTCCAGTTGAATTGCTGAGGGCTCTTTGTAAAAAAGAGTCTCTGGGACAGAAATGTGAAATGTTCTTGTGCTGGTAGAGAGTTTGCAATTAATTCAACAAAGCACAAAGCTGACAATATTATTTCTGTCATGGTTTTGACTGGTGAGTACTAATAGACCAATCTGGTTTTCTCATTAACATGGCCAGTGAGTGTCTGAAGAGTTCCATGTATTGCCATGAACATTTGCTTTTGAAATACAAATTTATCCAGCTCAGAGCAGAATTAATTAGTAAAGAGGCTTCCTAAAGTCAGATGGGTCGGTGCTGGAAAAATCTGTTGTTTATTTCCAAGGTTTTTTGTTTTCTGTTTTTTTTTTTTTTTAACAGAAATGTTTAGCTGGGACCAAAGTTCTTCTCCATACAATTTCTGAGGTCACTTTTCTCTGATGAGTTTTTATAATGACTGCCTTAATGGTGAGGGATGATTGTTTAATCTGTTTATTTCTGGAGGCTTGTCAAGCACAGGCAGAATGCGGAGTTATTCTTGATATTTTTTAGTCCCAGTAGAACCAGGGGAATTTGTCTGAGTGCTGTGACTACACAGTTCTTTCTGTAGTGTTAGCAATTAATATCAAGCTTGTGAGTTTGGTTTTATATTTGTTATTTTAGGATGGACGATTGAAACCTGGGGATCAGCTTGTGTCCATCAACAAAGAGTCCATGATTGGAGT
Source organism: Serinus canaria (assembly GCF_022539315.1). Lineage (NCBI taxonomy): Eukaryota > Metazoa > Chordata > Aves > Passeriformes > Fringillidae > Serinus > Serinus canaria. The sequence continues at coordinate 4,670,297 of NC_066331.1, read as the reverse complement.
CTCCTATGAAGAGGCAAAAAGTATAATCAACAGAACAAAGACGAGGTATCTGTTACTGTCAAACAGCCAACCATCCAAAATGGTTTAATAGATCATATTGATGATCAGATTAATGTGAAATGTGGTTTCGTGTGCTTAGAAGAAATGAGGGATACTAATTTTTTAAAATACTCCGTTGTAATGTTATTTTGTAGAAAAGATTGAAGTGCACCTTTTAGACCTGCAAAATTATGATACTTTAATGTTTAAAAAAATTACAGTATTTGTCTTTGTAATGATGGGTAACAGAACATCCTTTTAGAAAAATAATTAAATAAACCCACACACGTGTTTGGAATCGTGTAATTTTTGCAGAAGTATAATCTTACGAATAACATAAGTATACAATATGTTGAAACTTTTTAAATTTTTATTCTAGGTTTGAAAATTTTTGGGAGATAGCCTTTATTAGGCTGAAAAACACACCCAGTCTTCCACAGAATCTGCAGCATCCTTTCAGCCTCTTAACATCTTCTGTAGCTCATGGAGAGCAACAGGCAGCAGCACTTGGTCCTCTTCCCTCTCCTAGTGGGAGGCTGGTTTCACCATTCCCTCCAGATGCTGTGAGTGTACTTATTACTCCTCTTACAACAAACTGAGCAAATGGTTGTTTTTTCTCCTAATTGTAATTGAGTTTCCATTTTATTAAGAAAACAATAACTGTCTGTTTTCCTGCACAATAACTTTTGGAAAAACCATGTTGTATAGCAGGAGAGTAAACCACACTGATGAGAGGAATTAGTTGACTTGGGGTAAGAAAACAAATGAAATAAGCATTAACTGTGTCCTTAGATACCAAGCTCTCCTTCACTGTTTCTTTGAAATTTTGGAATTAGATACAAATAGTTATGTATTTCAGAGACAAAACACTCCCTGCTTACTACCTCTGTGAGAGTACAGTACAATCTCATACTTTCTCTGTGATGATGAGATTTTTGCTTTAAAAAAGTCCTAGAAATACGTGGGGTTTTCCCCCTTTTTTGGCTAAGCAGCAATTTTAATTTGTACAGCTCACCATTACTGTAAAGAAATAATGTTTACCATGAGAAAGAAGATTTCAAAATTTATATTTCAATTTTTGATAGCAGATTTTCAGTTTATCATATTTTTAAAGCAAAATAAAGTATTACCTTAGAAGAAGGAAAAATAAAATGTTCTCAAATACAAAGTCAAAACAGGTGACTCTCAAATCTTCTTATATTTGTACTTAAAATTCTTGCCCATTTTTCTTTCCCATTAGGGGTATAAACATTGAAGTGGGTTGCCTAGAGAGTCTGTACTGTCTCAGTCTGTGAAGGTTTTCAAAACCCAAGGTTTTGATGAGGCCCAAATCTGATTTTTTCCAGTGCTGTTCCTTCTCACCACCACCCCCTCCATGTCTTTCTTTTTCCCCTGGGGTTGTTTGATCTCCCCAGCCCTTTTTTCTTCCCCTGGTCTTCCTGTCTCTTTTTTCATGAACCTGTATTTCTGGTTTGGCTTGTGATCTGCTTTAGAAATGGTATTTCATGACTTTTCATTTCCTCTTGTAGATGGAAACTGGAGTCAAGATGGGAGAGCACTCTCCAATTACTGCTCTAGACAGCAATCCTGCTGATGTGTCTGCCACGGGTAAGTGCTGATTTAATTCCCTGCCACCCTTTTCCTTGTTCTTTCAATAACAGTCAAACAGAACATAGTGCATAGTGAGACTCAGCAGTCTTTAAAAAAAAGGGAATATTGCACTGTTTTTACAGTCCTAAATAAAGCACTGAGATCAATGGATTTTTAGTAGCTTCTGTCAAATATAACTTACATTGTCTCTAACAAACAGCTGAAACCAAACAAAAATGAGTGATCACAACATTTGCTATACAGCAGTCATGATAATAGACTCAGTAGAAACCAGATAATGAAGACTCACATATAGATCAAGATTAGGTTGCCATAGAAACTGTGCTTTCTTGATTTGATGAAATTCTGGGCTTGTATGCTGCTTGCATGGTTTTTGTGCTTAAATGAGGGCAGCATATTGAAAGGATAGAATTAACATGCAGCCCTCTTAACAGCTTTTCAGTTAATAACAAATACAATATATTGTGTGTATTTGTATTTTAGAGTCATGTAACAAGGACAAGAGTCACAAGAGTCAAGATCACATCTTGAAAATATCTCTTTTGAAAAAACATTTAAGGAAAAACAGGGTTTGTGAAATGTGGTCAGAATCAAATCTGAGCGGAACAATTGTAATTCCTGTGGGAAAAAACTATGTTGTATTTAGATTGAAAATGCAAGAGTGACCCAATAATCGGAGTCCCCATTAGCACACTGAAAGAACTGACTCTGTTCAGTATTTCTCTGTGCTGACCTCAATATTCTTCAGGCAGTAGCAATTAGGCATAAGCTGAACTTCTAAATTTCATGTCTAATGTACTGAGGGGAGGAAGAACAAATACACAGGATGTGATTAATTCCAGATATCTCTCCACTGATATTATTTAAATTGTACCTGCATTTTTTTAATACCCCATATTAGATATTCAAATTTAAAATTAAACAGTTCCCATATTGCCTATCTGACCAGTTGGTTCCCTTCCTTGAAGGGTGAGCTGCTCAAATGTAGGGCTGTTGAAACTGGCAAAGTTTTACTATTGAATACACCTGGAGATTAATGTTCACACAGTTTTTACTTATTGGCTGTGAAAAACACTACAACTGACTCAAAGGAACAACACAAAATTATTATTTTTTAATATATTCAGTATATAAGACTCTTGGTTAATATGATTGAGTAGACAGGAGCTTCTTCTTTTGAAGGCACCAGGAAGGGCCCAGTCTCTGAACGCATCTGAAGAACGTAGGGAGTAGAGCAGAAAGCACAAATACTTGCAGCTCCAGTTATGTTTCATTTTCTTCGTATTTAACAGCACATCTTTAGAAAAACCTGCCACTTCTTTCATGCTGCCCTTTTTCAAGGATAAACTTTCAAGATAACCTTGAAAAATTCAAGCATCTCTTAGATGAGATACTCTTGTTTTTAACACTTTATAAAAAAATCAGCATAGTTTTGAGAAGGTTTTTCCCCAAACTCATACACTAGGCTTTTTCATTCTGAGCTGCAGGGAAGTTGAGCCAATTCCACCAAGGTTCTAGCCCACTGCCTTCAGACTTTAATATAGCATGTGAGAGGTGTTAATGTCAGAGATTTTCAAGATATTTTGGTTTATCCTTTTGGCATGTAAAGAGAATGTAAATTACTTTGAGCTTGGAAACAGATATGCTGTGAAACTAAAAAAATTAAAAAAAAAAAAACAAAACAATTCTCTGCAGATACCTTCTGTTCCTTTAGAGAGAATCTCAAACTGCAAGATCCTTTACTTGTCAAACACTGGTTTTGATTTCAGTACCTTTTTAATTCATTAATGAAACGATGAATTAAGACCTACATTCTATTTATAAATAAGGAATGCAAACAATATTTTTTTTTAATTTGTATACATCTACAATCCAAAGTGATAGTTGAAAAAACCCATTTAAACTTGTGTTTGTGGCTGTAAGGGTGGAAGGGGCTGATGGGTGATGGCCTAATGGACAGGAGTTCTTGGAAAAGAGTTCCTTCCCAGAAAAAAATACTGAGAAGCCTGTGGAGTTCAGCCTAAGCTCCCTCCCATGTTTGGAACAGGTCATTCCCTCTCTTCCCAAGAGTTTTTTAGCTCACTCCATGTGCCAGTGGCAGCTGTCAGTTACACTCAGGGTGTGTCTTGGAGGTCTCTCTTGGGATTCACAAGTGTGTTTCCCCTTCTGTTTCCTGAGTATCTGTGTATTTCTGAGAGAAGAGAAAATACCACAAGGAGAAGCCATATGCTTGATGGATTACTCAAAGCTATTCTTGGTTATTTTCTGTTAATTTCCTACTTGTCACTTTTTTTATGCGAAAAAAAATAGTGAAAGTGTTTGATACCCGTAATTTTTGTTGATTACAATTATGTCCTTTAAAAAAAGAAGTCAGTCTAAGGATTAACATGTATTTTTGGCAAGTGGTATTTAGCTGGCATCCACTTGATGAGTAGAGCTTCAGAAGAAATTTTTTCAAAGCACTAGTTACCACTACATCATTATTACTTTTTTTTTTTTTTCTTAGTTATTGCCCCCAGCCAGAATGATGATTGTGAGCCCCAAGGAAAGAACTTGAGTATTCATCTCAAAACAGAAAAGCTGGAGAGGGTAAATACTAAAAAATCTTCTGAGTTCTCCTTCCTCCCCCTTCACAATGCAGGTAAAAAAGATATGGACAGTATTTCTAGGCTGACAAACTTTAACTGACACACAGAATTTTCTATTTGGTTGTTATTTCATGTTGCAGGCCAATATTTCAGTTTATGTATTGGGCAAATTACTGTTTTTGTTAATCTAATTACTGATTAACTCTTCTGGGAATCAGAACATCCCTGGGGATTTTTAAAGCAGTTATTAAGGACAAAGGGGTTTGCTTATTACACTCATCTGTATTCAAGGTTAAATAATATCTGAACATCTCTCAATTAGAAGGAAAAGTCACTGAGTGGCTCTGGAATAAAAGTGCTATCAGTGAGAGTGTATCAGGCTACAAAGCCTCTTTGAAGTGTAGCTCTTTAATTACACCCCCATGTCCCTGCAGTCATTATCCTTAGTCCTTTCTTTTTTCACTCCAAAATAAGTTTTTCCTTCTAGGCACTGAATTATCTTGGGATTCAGCTCACAGATGAACAGCAGCAAGCCCTAAGGCAGCAGCTTCATAAAGATTCTAAAGGAACAGTGTCTTTTGGAGGTAATAATTTGTTAATTACCATAGAAAAGAATGAAAAATAGAAATACAGAAATTATATATAATAACCATTAATGTATTTCTTGTCAGTATTGGGCTGATGCTGCAAATAAAATGATAATTTGAGGCAAGAACCTTATTTTGCTGTGTGAAAATAATCTTGAAGTTCTGCTTGAAACTAAGTAATGTGAATGCAAATCACAAATTTATTTTATTAAGAGCAGCCTTTGGAAAGTTTTATTTTGTGCTCACAAAATCTTGAATTTTTTGTTCTGACAATAGGGAGCTGTAATTTTTCCAGAAATTACTTGGGAGAGTTGTGATAGTTAAAGAAGCTTCTTGAAGCAAGTAAATGGATGGATCATTTATTTTTAGTATGTGGGAAGCAAGAACATTTCAACTGTTGCATATAGAAACAGGTTTGCAGGGAGACCATCACAATTCTTCCAGCTAAACCTAATTCTGATGAGAATCAGTTACTTCTTGTGGTTGTGACAATTAAAAAATATTTTTTGGAAACTGTGAGACATGGTGGTTCTGGTGCTAAAACTGATGGAAATTTCCCTTTCCCTAAGTCAATGAAAAACACTAGCCTGTGAAAATTAGTATTTTCTACTTAAACATCCAAAAAGATCTTCAGCAGGAAAACTGCTGGATGTTCTGTCAGATTTTGTATGGAGTAAACTGACCTTTGTATTTCCCCCTTTCTGTCATAGTGTAGCAGAATTTTTAAATCCAAAATGTATAGGTAATCCAAGTCGTGTTGATTGTGCATTAGACACTGTTTGTATTTAAAACTTTCAACTTGGTCAACATCAATTTTACTCAGCCTCTATCAGGGGTTTAAGGGGTCTGAAAGGAAACAGTGATCTCTGAGCTAGCAGGAAATTTTGTTTTTTTCTTGTCTCCTCTGAAGAGATTAGAAGGGCAGGTATGTATACCTGGTGTGCAGATTGATTTCATTTTTCACAGACACCTGCCAGATGCAGAACCACTCAGCTACTTTGAAGGTGAACTTCACACCACCTTTGTTTTCTTTTTTCCTTCACAATTTGATTTGAGGATGTTTCATTCCACTATGTGTTTGGGCCTTTTTATTCTTATCAGCTTTTCCAGAACTTTCTCTTTGGAGATACATCTCTGATTTTCTTTTTTTCCTTTAGAAACCTGCATTTATCAGAGTGGCTGTTCATGGTGATATTGGCAGTTGTGTTGCATCAGTGATCTGTTACTAAACTGAACTTCCAGGCTATGGCAACAAAATCTGAACTCCTTTTTTTCCTAGATTTCGTTGAAGTTTCAAGAAATCTGTTGTCTGTGCAATCAAATGAAACTGATGATGGCCACAAATCTGAAACCTTTGGGAACAGTGAAGTTGCCAGCTTACAGGACTCACAGGTAAAATACGTGCCTGGTCAGTGTTTTAACAGTTGGGAGGAGATTATTGGAGAGTTTATTCTATGTAAAATAACTAGAAATCTTGGGCAGATGTTTAAAACAGCTCTGCAGCATGGGGTTCTTTAAGATTAAGATAACCTAGTTTCTGTGAAGCTTTTTTAAGCAGCTTAATTTGTAGAAAGCAACTAATGTAATTAAATTGTGGTTTGTTTTAAGTCTGGACAACATTGATTTACTGAGGTCTCTCAATACAATTTGGATTACTGCAACCTGTGTGAGTGAGAAACAATTACTGGGCCCAGTGATTTGAGCTACTGCTACAGTGAAAATGATTTTATTCTAGAGGTGACTTGAAAAAAGAGCATTTTTAGTATATGAACACTAAAATAAAATGCCTTGTTATTTAAAATATTAAAATAGCATTGTATTCTTGATGCTTTAAAAAGCACTTTATTAATCCATTTTTAAAGGAAAAGTAATTGTTCATTTGGAAGATTAAGTTGTTTAAAATTTTATTAAGCATTTTTAGCATTTTCAGATCTGTAAATCATCCTAAAATTAAGATTTCCTTCTCATTTTATTAACAAGGACTTTTAATATTAGTTGTTAAAGATTATGGAAGACACAGTTAGCAATCCATTCCACCCTTATATATTTATATACCTGCAGTTTGTAACCTGTGATTCCTTGGAGGATGATGTAGAAAAACTTAAGAAAGAAAGAAATGAAGCTTTAAAAGAAATGAGCAAATTAAAGGTAACACTATTGTTTATTTGCTTTAAATTAGTCAAGAGACTAGGGAGGTTTTTTGAGTGTGTACAGGAATTGTATAGGAATTTGTTGGTTATTTGAATTTTATGTGCAGTTTTTCATAGATAAATAAAATTGCAGTGCAAACAGTCCTAATCACATTTGAAGATTGCTTACAATATATATTGAGACAGTGAATTTTAGCCGTTATACTGAATGCTAACACATTTTTTAATCTGGTCTATAGAGAATGAGACTGCTAAGCAGACATTTCACAGAAGTGAATTTGGAGAAATGACTGATTTGCATGGCAATTTTATTTAAAAATGGGTGATGCTAGTAACTGCAGAGTCTGAGCATGTGCTGATTCTTCTGAAAGGAATCAGAACTGGAGGATAAATTACCCTATGTGCAAAATTAATACATATTTTCCAAGACATAACACAATTCCCAAGTCCTAAAGCAATAAATATTATTTCTTAATACCCCAGGTTGCTACCAAATTCCCATGGTCCTGAATTTCTTTTTTAACAAACCATAAGATAGGAAGTTCTGTGTTCAGCATACATAACTCTAGTTCTTCAATAGGAGTACTGAGCTTGGGATACAGACAGGTTAAAAAATTGCCCTGTGGTCCAAAAAATTTCTTGCTGTAAATTTCAGAAGCATTGGGTTGAAATGGCCAGAGGTCAGTTCTCTCTTCTGTGCACAATGATTCTTCTTCTGAGAGCTTTGTACTGAAATGAAAGAACCCCATTTACATTGAACACAGTGAAAACTCACCAGGTGTCCCTAAATTGCTGATGTGGAAAACTGACAGTGATCAATCAATAATTAATTGCCTTATTTCTTACACTCTTTTTACACACATCCCAGAAATGTTCAGGAAATAATTCTAAAATACTCAAGAAACTTAAACAGCATCAATGAATTCACAGAAAAGTTATCTTTTAGAGATGCTTTTATCACAGGTTTTATAAAAGTTGTTGATAGAACTTAAGTATTGTTATCTGTAGTTTTGGAATAGCTAATTGCTTTAGGACCAAAACTCCTTCTCTTTCAAACTTATTTATCAATCTTTTTTTTTTTTTTTAATAGGAAGAATTGTCTGAATCTGTGAACTTACAGAAGCAGTTGGCAGAGCAGCTACAAGTAGTCAAGCAAGTATGTTGAAGTCTCTAAAAATTATAATCATGTAAATATTTTTAATTTTTTTTATGGAAGGGAGAAAGGAGCACTTCTTTTTCTCTTAGTGCTCATATAGACTATACTTTGACTCTGATTTCAACACAGAGGTGGTTCTTGTGTTACTACAGAGCTTTTGATTAAAAGTGGAGAATTGATTCTTCACTTTTTAGAGCAGTAATCTATTTCTCTGCTATTGAATTCAGACAGGAATCCTGAGACCAGCTGGATCAATGAAGTGGGATGATTATGTAGTAGAACCTTTCTAGTCTTAAGTGTTCTTGAAGAGATTTTGCTGCTCTTAGGCAACAGTTGCCTAATTTACAGTCCTAACATTAACTACTTTATATGTCAGCCAGTCTTAAGTGTGAAAAAATTACCAGGAAAAAAAGTTGTAGTCAGGGTTTTCTGAGGAAAGTCTTTTTTTCTGCATCCAAATCTATCTATAATTATGAGCCAATAAATCAGAGTATTTGGCTTCCTTGTGTCTCTTAAAGGAAATTCCCAATTAAATGTAAGTCTCATGTCATTTATAGCCTGGATTCAAAACCAAGGAAATTTCCTGTTCCCCCTTCCTCTTGAACACCCCATCAGTTTTTCCTTCTGATGAGCTGGCTGTTTTCCTTCCCTCCTGCACTGCTGCACCTATTCTTTGCGGGCTTCTCCTGTCACATGTGATGTAAAAATGCAAGATAAAGTTTGAAAATCCCCTGTATTAAGATTAGTTTTATATTTTGCTCCTAAGATTTGTTGAACACCTTCATTATCACCTTTTATTCCTCAAGTACACCAGAGCTTGCTTGGAAGCTTTTTCCATTAGTATTGTGTCGTTTCCTTCTGTACACTGTGGGAAATAAATTGGGTTGTCTTCTGGATAACATTTAACTGGAAGATTTGTTCCAGTAATGCACTTGAGTTCCCTTTCTCTAATGGTTTGACTGTGTTGTTCTAGACCAGAACACTTGTTCTGTGTTATTAGTCCAGACTAAAGCTGGTACAGAGTACAATCCCCAGTACAAACCTGCTTTTCCTGGGAAGGCAGCCTTGGACAGGGCTGGTTTAAGATGTTTTAGGTGGCAGCAGTGCCCATTTGCCACCACTCGAGGTCCTCCCACTTTTATTTTTCTTAGGTGCTGTCGTGTAGTGGTGAAATTCAGTTTTGCCCTGCAAACCTCCCAGGGATAAATACTGATTTTTTTGTAGGAATTGAAAGGATTCCATCTAGTGAAGTGAAAGAGAAATACCACATTATATATAATTATAGCATTGTGTGATCTATTTTAAGAGATAAAAATGGGCTTTTAATGGATATTTTCTTCTGTTTATACTTGGTGCACGTTCAAGTGTTTTATATATATATTACTATATATATATAGTAATATATAAAAATTATATATATAATAAATATATATATTGCCATTTATATTAAATATATATTATATATATTATATATATATATATATATAAAATATATATAATAAATATATATATATTGCCATTTAACTTGTGATGTGCATTCCTGCTTGAGCTGGTTAGTGAAAGGAGTTAATAAGTACATTATGGAACCCTAATGGCCTGATTAAAAGTAACAAACAACCAGAATAAACAAAAAACCCAATTTAAGGCTGTGTTTAAGGTCTTCTGACATCAGCCTAATTTAAACTTTTTTTTTGAAATGACTGCTTTCCTGAAAAAGAAGGTTTTAAATGCGGATTTAGGTTACCAATCATATATTGAGGCATATTTTGTGGTATTTCTCTTTTCCACTAATTGTGAATTGCAGAGATAACAGATTAATTAAGACAGCCGTACAAATATTTTGGTTAATGAACATGCTTTGTTAGTACCAATTCATTAAACAGTGATTGACTCTCTAATGAACATCATGAATAAACCCCTAAAATTGGAAATGCTGCTAAACTTGCAGTGAAGTAGTAATTATTTTCTCCTATTGGTATGAGACAATTAAAATTCGTTAATTGATCTATTTTTGCTTTGAAGTTGTGATATAGCACTATATCTTTGGGGCTTCCTTGAAATCATATGTAAGCTGAAATTGGCACAAAACACAGAAAAGCACTGAAGTCTTGCCAAGAGCACGAATGTGAAATCTGTAATGATGTCTTCTGTCTTCCTGGAGGAGTTGGCCTGGATCCTTTGCTGCCTGAGAGTCCTGGGGTATTTCAGCCTCAATGATCCCTTCTGTACTACAGCCTTTCCTGGGCAGTTTCTGTCAGCTGGAGCACTCTGCTAAACATAGGGAATGGGAGAGGTTGTGAAGATAAGACACTGTTTGTGCTATCCCAAACTCCTGGATTTGGTTCATAAGGCTGAGATTTGCTACTCTGTAGTTGTTTTCTCTAAGGGGAAAATAGGGGCTTTGAGTGACTGCTATTTTTTGGAAGCAGTATCTAATCTCTGTCACCCTGCCGGAAAGAAGTATTTGGTTTATTTCATGAGGTTTTTTATTTTAATACATAGTAAAGATACTTAAAGTTCTTTTAAAGGATGAATTCAATATACAATTTTTGTAGAATTAATCAACAAGCATGATTGATTTGTGACTACAATTTTCACATAGTTTAAAAGAATATCTTAGTTTAGGTGTTTGTAGTGGCTGGAATAAAACTTGGATAAAACCTTCTTACACTCAGATTTATCCAAGGAAGAAATAGAACCTGGCTTAGGAAGAAACCTGTACCTTGAAATTGCTTTTTCAAGGATTCAGCTTCTCTCTTCTAGCTGTTAGTTTCTTATTGGTTGTAGTGGCTTCATACCAGATCAGGACAATGGGTCCCATGAGGTGTTTATATAAATGAAATATTAGCAGCTGCAGATCCTCTGACTGTTGTGTGTCAGAATCCTAGATTGGTTTGGATTGGAAAGGACCTTAAAGCTCATCTCATTCCACCCCCCTGCCATTGAGAGGGACACCCTCTGCTATCCCAGGTTGCTCCAAGCCCTGTCCAGCCTGGCCTTGGACACGTTTTTCATACATTTGAGTGGGACAAGAGCTCGTGTTGCTGAAGTGGGTATTACCCATCAGTTCTTCACTGGTGGGGCCCCCTTACCTGCCAGGTGAGAGAACCCACTGTGTCCTCACAGTACTAATTCCAGTAACTGGAGAATGGGAAAACCTGATGGAATCATTTCCCTTTGTGCCCCTCTGCTCCAGCAAACATCTCTGGTGTGTCAGACAATTTTACTAATTCAGTTGTAGTGTGTGTAATTGTTTCATTGTAATGTAAGATGCCATTGTTCCTTAATTATTCCTTTAGGTCTTTCACTGTTGAAATCTGGTCATACTTAGTCTGCTATTAGAGAGAAATTAATATTCAACAACTGGAGTTCTGAAAAAACAATGGAGGAGTAAAGGCAATTCTGGATTGTAAGAGATTAAACCTTTATCTCAAGGATGTCTTCTTTCAAAATGAAGACCTCCCTTTTCATAATAGCAATTTTCTCTTCACTTTTCTTATGTCAGTTTATTTAAATAATTCCTAAGTGTGGGTTTTTAAGATGCCACCCTTTCTCAAGGCCTCTGTGTTCATTTATATTAGTCAAACTTAATGTCAGAGCATCTTTTCACTTTTGTCTCCAAGAGTCTTTTTCCCACCTCCAGCCTGTTTCCCAAGGATGCCTTTGCTGCTGAAGGCTCCCAGCTCATCCTCTATAGCAGCAGGGCCCAGCTTCTCTTGCTGTTGACTCATTTTGTTTCTTACATTGACAAAAAAGTGCCCTCCCCAAAGGCAGTAATTTGACCTCTGCTTCTGTAGGTTGATAACTTCTAAGAAGTCCCCGTGTTCCCTGAATTGTTTCTAGGAAAAAGGAGTGCCAAGAGCAGCTTGCAGGAGGGGTGATTGCTGTGCTTTCAGGGAGTGTGAGCAGTAATGACCCTCACACTGCTCTTAGTGCTGTAAACACACAACTGTGACACCAACGTGAGGAAAAACACACACACAGAGCAATAAGCTTGGGATGAGTCTGTGTTTCCAGGTGCAGGTGGTTCTTGTGTAGTTCACCTAATGCTTCCCAAAGAAAAAAGAAAATCATTCTACTTGCTGTCAAATTAAAGGTCACTTCAATGGATCTCTTAATGCTTATGCCGTGTAACAGAAACCTCTAAATTATGCAACACCAATGTCACCTGTGTTCTCTAATAGTGTTGCTGTTCTACATGTGTGGTCACTTCCACTGCTCTATTTTCTGAGAGACCAGGATGTCCCTGGCCATTGTCCAAATTGCTATTATATTGCAAAGATGAGGAAGATGATGTGCTGGTTATATGTCACTGATTAGCTGATTTATGGCCCAGAATACATTGTCTATTAAGACTAACAGTGTAGAGGTTAAAAGTCATATGAAGCTGAGGTTGGTAGAGCATTTTACAGAAAGAACATTATCACAAAATATAGGAAAACATAACTTGAAGGATATTGATTTATAGGATAAATGCTTCTACATTAGGAAAGAATTAAATCTGCATTTTTAAGTGTGACTGACCTCTCCAGACATTTCTATTATGACACCTTTTATATACAATTTCTTCCACAAAAGAGGAAGATCTGGTCATCTAGGTTTTTTAGAAACAGCAATTTCAAACCTAGCTTCTAGAAGGTTATTTCCTCCCCATGGTAAAGAGTCATAGTGTGTTTCTCTTCTATGGGAGGAGTAACACCCACCTTTTTTCCCTCTAGTTCCGTTCCCAACCAGGATATAATTATAATTATAAGATGTAATAGGTAGACCAGGAATACAATATTCACCTAAGTATCCTTAACTGAGCAATTTCTACAAAAAACTTCTAGCTCTGTGAATTTGTGTATTCAAATCTGATAACTTTAATTATTCAGAAAATTGCTAAAAAGCGACTTTTCCTAGAGATAATTAATAGCTGATGGAAAAGATGGTTCAGTGATTTTGGTGCCAGTGAGCCTGTACATTTTGTGTGAGCAGTTTGTTTGTTTAATTCCTAGATGAGTGTAAACTGATCCATTGGACAGACCTTTAGTTTGGCTTTCTAATTTGCTAATCAGTTAACTTCAAATAATATTCAGTCCTAAAATGTATGGAGCAATAGCTTTCTTGAAAGAAGATTTTGCAACATTTAGGGATTACGTTAGTTGAATTAAAAGCTAACAGTTTCTGATTTTCTGTTTTCTGTACATTATTTATATATAAGTTTTATCTACCACTCTTCTGTGATAATCCTGGATATTAGGAGAATAATAGGACCAGGAATGAAGCAGAAAAATAGATTTTATATTAAAGCACTGATTCTGAAAAGAGTGTGGACTGAATTACTTGCATTAAAAATCCATCTACATGATGTGTGAGCTGTGACTAGAGTGTGAATTCATGCAATAAAAATGAAATGAAGTAACATCTCATTAAGGTGCTTTTTTAGTGTGGAAGCAATGGGGCAGATCAACAGCATCTGGTGCATTTCAAGAAAACCTTTCATTCAAGTAGATTTTCAGTAATTATAGAACTTGTTATTTAATTTATTAGGAAAATTATGTCTCTGTACATACCTGGTTTTCATTTGCACATCATAATGTTAAAAATTAGCAATGGAGCCCTCTAACCATGAACACTACCAGATAGCCCTGATGCCAACTGCAGTACTTGTGAGCTAAATCTGCTCTTTCTTTTGGTAGCTGGAATTGTAACTTCTCCACTGAATTATATAACCTGCAGGAAGCCAAGGCAGCTGTGGAGGAGACAAGAGCCCTGCGCAGCAGAATTCACCTTGCAGAGGCTGCTCAGAGGCAGGCCCGGGGAATGGAGCTGGACTATGAAGAGGTGATTCGCCTCTTAGAGGCTGAAATTGGAGAGCTGAAGGCTCAGCTCACTGAGCATTCTGGCCAAAATAAAGTAAGCAAAGTCTGTCAGAGTTACCATGGTTTCCTTGCTGTTGTCATGTATCTGGTTTTCATTTTCTTTTCATCTGCTTTTCTAAAGTAGGTCACTGTTTGTCTTTTATTATTCAATAACTGGGATGTGGATTGAAGAGGGTAATGTGAAGTGTACGAGGCTTCCTTTATCCAGGCATCTTTGGGCTTGAAAAACAGGAGCTCCTAGCATATGTGGGTTATAGGTCAGAATGGCACATCTCAAGCATTAAGCATGGGAGAGTTTCTGGGCTGCAGATATATTGCCTTTAAAGACTACACCTTGCATATATTTGTATGCTTTTGTACTCATGTGAAAATGGCCTTCAGGTTTATGTTTCTGGTTTGGTTTGGAAAGACAGGTGCCTGCTGAGGAAGGCAGGAGCCTCCCCTGAAATGGAGAATGCAAACCCTCCCCACCCCTCCGAATTGCTATGAGTTTTAAATTAAGGGGCTCTCAGGCAAAAAAATATGGGAGCAGGAAATAACAGTTCTTTAATAGGGAAGAAAAAAAACAAAAGGATAAAATAAAACAATGCAAAACACTAGAACATTGTGTAGAATTTTCTAGTGAACTCAACCTGACACCCTGTTGGTCAGGGTGTTGGTAGCAGTCCAGTTGGAAAAGTGGCTGCAGTCCTCCTGAGGTGTCAGGTGTGGTTCTCTTGGAGCAGGGGTGTCCTGTAGAAGAGGGTGTATTCTTCCTCCACAGATCTGTGGAAGTAGAAGCAGCTGCTGTTCCTCTGGGGAATCCAGTGGGAAGCTGTGCTGAGGTGTCAAAATCCCCAGATTATATCTGGGTAGCAATGCTTGGCTTCTCCCTCTGGGCTCACTTCTCACAATGGGATGGTGCAGTTCTTATCAGCCATGCAGTGACATTCTATAGCCTGTTATCAGCAGGTGTCCCCTGCCAGCGAGGAGTATGATCACTCAGGGAGAGAGAAAAGGAGAAATTGCCCACTTGACACCAGACAACTGCCCTACAGATGGTAATAGAATACATCTTGCCTTGCAATCTGGAACAGTTTCTGTTAGGCAAATAACAAACGTGTAAAGTCCAGTCCTGTTTCAAAGTAAATTTAAATTTAATCAAGGTAATCGTTTGAATGCTACTAATCCTGCAAATAATAATAAAAAATATTAATTGATCCTTATATTTTAAGTCTACTTCATCTCCAGCAAGGCATTTCAGAACAGGCTAAGAAATAAAATATTTGATGCACTTCAAGTTTTTTTTTGCATAACTCCTGACCTGTGTTTTAGACACAGTTTGAACAAGTGCAAGCAGGTTGGCATTTGTGAGGTTACCTTGTTTTTCTCATGAAAAATGAATGTGCGTATGACCTGGTGAAGTAAACCTATTTAAATGGTGCCCTGTTTCATCCTGAGAATTAATTTAATATTTCAAGACATTAGAAGGTAAAGTCAAGCTCTGGGGTAAACAAGCTTGCAGAGAACAGCTTAGGAAGTCCCTGTGGCTCCCAGGAGGAATTCCAATCATCTGATTGTGAGTGATGAGGTTAATCACACCCTGGATGTTCTGTCTCAACATCTGGGTGAGATACTCCATCTTTTATGTCAGGTGTTCTTGCATTACTGTTTGTTTTCTAGGACTTCTATAAATAGCCAAATTTTAAGAGATTCATAGAGTGTGGGTTGCTTTCCTGGAGGTTTGTTCCAGGGATTCTAGCTTGAGTTCCTGAAATTCTGACTGAGTACTACAATATCTGTGTGGAAATTTGAATCTCTGCATTTCTTATCCAAAAGAAGCAGTATCAAGTAGGTGCCAACTCCATTTTATAGCTTTTTGTCCCCATCCTGCTGTAAAAGGGGAGTCAATTACAGGAGCCAAGTTTCAGGCAGGGTCATGCCTGTTTTTTTTTTTTTTCTTTAGTGCCTGAGTAAATCTTCCCCTAAAACACACTCACTAAATGGAATATAACATATGTTGAGCATAAATAAAAATCAGATTGGTCCCTCTCACTTTTTTAGTGTGAAAGAGTGAGTTTTTTCACCAGCTTCTTCTCCAGAGTGAACTGTGCAATTACCAAAAAAAGGTGTTTGAATCTACAGATTCTTTGACATTCAGGCATTCAGAGGGATGATGGTTCTGCTGCTTTGTACAGAGTATACAAACAAATTATTTGCAGTAAAGTTAGTTAGTGGGGTTTGGTGATTATTTTGTAAGTGTTTTAAAGTAGGTTGTGGGCTTTCAGAATGATCACCTGCAGTGTGATGGAAAAGTTTATTTTTTAACTACAGTGCTTTTTCTGTATTTTGGAGAGATCTTTCTAGATCTTGTGTCCCGCAGACAGCTGTGCTAAACAGACATGCCCAGGTACATGGGAGGACTTTGCTCATGGTCCTGTCACAGGAGCAGTGCCTGGATCTCTAATGAAACCCAGAGCCTCCAGAGCTGGATCTGAAAGGGCTCACATCTTCTGTACTGGAGGAAGGGATGCATAACACTGATCAATAGGTTATACAAGTGCATGCAGAGACATGGTAGGGGGTAATTTCCTCCAAGATGTGCCATAATTACTGTGTTGGCCAACTGATGTGTGGATGCAAACTAGGGAACGGAGTTTGTTCCAGCTGTTTGTGCACCCTGCTGAGGTAGTGTCACCATAAGGTTGGTAGTTTTGATCAAGTCATCATTCAGTTCAAGCTCTCTTCATTTTCAGCCCTATCCCTGTTGTTATCTTCCAATTTTAATTTACCTTTCTATCATATGCCAAAATCTGTTGCAGTTTGGAGCTGATTTGCCAGCTGCTCAGGCATTCCAGTTTTATGTTTTACAGAAATATAGAAAAGAGTGTGTTAAACATTCCAAACACTCTATTCACACTATGTCTCTGTGTGATCCATGAGAGGAAAATTATTAGAATAAAAGCCTTAAAATACTTTTCCCAGGAGAGCATTCATGACTTGAGAAAGAGGGTTACAGTTCTTGACTGCCAGCTACGGAAATCAGAGTCGGCCAGGAAGACCTTTGAGGTGGCCACTGAAAAATTGCTACAATTTGTAGAGGTAACTTTGCCTTTCATTTTTACAAATATCTTATTTGGAAAAGGGTTTTGTTGATGTTTGTGAGGAATGAACATAGTAGAATGGGTATAAACCAGTTTGCAGAGATCCTTTCATTCCTGGAAATATAGATGATGTGTAAGTGTGCAGATCCATCTAGAGGTTTATATAATCTTTGAGTTTTGCTGTGCTGGACAAATGAAGATGATCAGATAATTTTTTCCACCTGAACTCTATCAATTTCTGTGAAACTCCTCAGAAGAAAAAGGCAGAAAAGCTAATAGTTGATAATTCTTTGGCATGTTATGAAACAACAATTAAATAAGTGATATTGTTATATTTACTTCATTTAAAGGGGTTATAATATTTTGGTTTTTACTTTTGCAATTCTACCTGGGAGACACTAGACTCTTTAATTGCAAATCAGGTCCCCCACCCCCAAATAGACCATCAAACTATAAGGTATTAACTTTTTGACTGTGTTGATTTATAAACTGTTAACTTCTTGACTATGACCAACAGGTTGTGCATGAAATACTTTCAGATAACTCTACTTCCTCAACAATTTTAAGGTAATGAAATGACAGTATTAATAGTGAAAAACTCTACCATTGTTTCCAAGTCTCAAAAAATTGCCTTTAGCTGGTTTTTTTCTGTACTTTTGCTGTATAGTTCTGAGTGTCATTTTATTGAAGGAGAGGAATGGCATGAATTATAAATTAGGCTTTCAGGATACAGCTTCATTAAAAACCTCTGAATTAAATTAAAATAGTTAGTAATTGCATAACTATGATTGTCTGGATGTTTCCATAAAGTAATTATAATGTACTAATGATTAGTTAAAATGCAAGGAACCTTAACAATGGGTTATAATTTTTTAATATTCTTTTTTAGATTTTCCTAGGTGATGTTGCATCACAAGGAATACAGTAGCATAGAAATAAATTGGTAAAATATATATCCATTTACATTTTGTTACTTTTCTTGTTTAAAAAGCTGCTGGGAATTTTCAAGAAGATTTAAGCAGCCTTTGGTCCTTCAGAAAACTGGCATGACTGTGCCTATATATCGCAGATAGCATTTAATTAATATTTATTATTATTATTATTATTATTATTATTATTATTATTATTATTATTATTATTATTATTATTATTATTATTATTATTATTATTATTATTATTATTACTTTTTTTAACAGTAAAATTGTTCAGTCTCTTTCCTGCAGTTTTTTTCAATACAGCTCTCAAGAAAATCAAATGTATTAAAGTGAAGTGAACTGGAGCTTTATTTCAAAAAACCTAGGCAGGCTCAGACCAACTAGGATATCGTAGATAATCAGTGAGATGTGGTTCCCATTGGAACTGCACACAACAACAATGCTATCTGTTTTATGAAGCTCACAGAATTTATTTTAGTGAATGGATTCATTTTCAAATACTAAGCCAAGGTGACAAACTGACTCACTAACAGCAGAGGAGATAAGAGTTGGGTCCCATAAAGCAGTGTCCCTTCTTAAATGCTGGTATGAAAATTCCATTCAAGTTCCTTTCCTGACACTCTCTGACTCCTTGACACTGCATATTGAGTTCTGAATGTTATTTGAATTGAACTTTCCAAAGACCTTCATTGTTCAGCCAGGACTGCTGCTGGGGCAAACTCACTGATTTGGGAGCGTGGATCTTTTTTGTTTATACAGTGAGAACAAAACCACTTTAGAAAAACAAGTTTACCTTTTTAAAAGGAGCAGTTTCCTTTATCATATTACAAATAAACACTTATTTTTTTTATTATCTTAGTGACAGGAGAACATTGTCCACTAAAGCACTTCTGGCTCGGCTGGGAAGGGTTGGACCGACTGTCACAGCAGCTCTTGCAGCAGAAGCCAAGGACCTTGCCAAGTCTGTCCGTGCCATTTTGGAAGTAGATTGTGAGTGAGTGTGTCCATCTCTGTGTGCTTTGAAATCTGGTATCAGTTCATCAGCCAAGAAGATGGATCATTTCATTTAAAATTGGATGTGAACTGGCTGAATAAATCATTCCTAGCATGGAAGGACAGCGCAGGTTCAGTGTCAGCTCAGGCTGCATCTTCATCAAACTATAATTAGAATATAAAGTTATTCCAGAGTACATTTCTTCACAGGAAAACTTAAAGGACAAAATTAATGCCAAAGTGAGGAATATTAAGATTACCAGAATCATGTAAAACTAGCAGAATTTCATTACTTTAATGCTCTGTTTTTCATGCTGGAATATTTACAAAATGTTATTCTGCTGGATTTACATGAACATGTATCAAAGTGTTTTAATGAAGGTGTTGTTGCTGTAGGGAGTGAATGTAGGCAGCAGTTCCATTTGGAGATATCCATGTATGTCCTCAGGTCATGAACAGAAAGCTGTTCCCTTTGGTGAAAATGATGGTAATTCATGAGAGTGACTGTAATAAACTGCATCAGTTGAAAATCTAAGAAACAGGTTTGAATTATCATATAATACCTGGTTCAGATCATTGAAATGATTGTGTATTTTGATGGTATTTGCCTGTAGTTGAGCAGGCATGTCAGTTCTAATCCAATTTTGATTTACAGAAATGGTACATCGCAGGAGGCTTTGGAAAGGTGGTTAATTATGGTTGTCCATAATTATTGTATCAAATATTTGAATAGCTTTGACTGTTCAGGAATTAATTTAGAAAGAGACTGAAAAAATGGTTGTTGAGAAAATAAGATATGAAAAATAGTTTTTTGATGTTATTTATGAAGCCTTAATTTGTTGCTCATTCTGTGGCAAAGAAAGCAAAATAAGAAGATAAAATTTGTCCAAAAGCGTCCAGAATATTAGAGTTTCTGGTGGAGTGAAAGGAGTAACAGTGACCAGGAGAGGAGATAATTGGTTTTTCACCAATGATAATCATAGTTCTGTCACACTGAATTGGTCTTATTACACTACACAGAAAACTGTGCAAAGAAAACTTTTGATTTTAAATGCAGCTGAATTCTACCATGTGGTTATGTCAAACATAATAGGTAGAATACATGTTAGAAAGCTCTGGAGCCACAGCAGGGATCCATTTTATGAACCTGAGAATTAAAAATAGGTCTGCAGAGAAGGATTTAAAGATTGAATGTCATCTTTCTAAGTTCATTCTGATTTGGAGAGCATTACAGATAGATTTGGGCTCTGACAGGCTTGGGTATGAGATTAAAGCTTTAAACCTCACTGGCTTTTTTCTCTCTCTCCCTCCAAAAAAAAAGTAGTTAAGGCAAAGGAACTATGTTATAGCATTCTGTCTACAGTGTTTTCTGCCAGCTTGTCACTGAATGTTTTCCATGTGCTCTGAAGTTTTCTTGCAGATGGACTATCATAGAAAGGGGGCTCTTGTGAATGTGGCATTCCAAAAATATCATCCATCAAAGAGAAAAGTGTAATAGAGACTACAGTGCAGACTGAAGGGTTTCCTTGTCCCAGGAAGGTGTCCACAGCATAATAATTTGTTATTGAATTCTTAGAGACAGAACTGGAGTTAATATTTTTGAGGTTGCTCAGTGGATCAGAATGTCTGTCTGGGAAACCTTTGTGATACATTTTACCTTCTAAATAGAACTTCTGTTTCATTATTTGCTTCATTCTTGTAAATACCAAGTAAAGGAGCCCCAGCCAGAATTCCTCTTTGTTTCATTTACAATACGTGTGAAACAAAGTCTGGGTGCCAAGAAAAGGTTGTAGAGTGTTTTGCCAACAGAAATCTGCTTCCTTTGTAAAAAAATCTTCTTGACAACCAGGTCAAAATGACATTTATTAGTTATCCACACGAACTATCCCCTTCCTCTGTAATAGCCTGACATTTTGCCTGAGGGAAGAGGCTTGAAGAAGTTCAGTGAATTCCTGAAAATCTTCAAGAACATGTTGCCTTGTGATACTGCTGCAGGTCAGCTTTCAGCTCTGCAGGCTGAGTGACAGCTCTGTGAAGGCACTTTGGTGATTCTGCAAGCGAAGACTCTGGAAAAAGATCAGCAGCTCGTTTTCCAGGGCTTACTGCTTCAGGATCCTCCAGATCCCAAAATGCAAATAGTGAAGTAATAAACAGAATAATCAGGCTCATCCCTTGAAAGAGCCATTCTTCATCTTCTTTAAGGACTGTAAGCTCTTTTTAGAAACCAAGCCTTGAGAGGCCATTCTGCTTTACAGAATGTGAGCATCTCCTGAACACTTGAAATTACTTCCATCATACAGAGGCTAATAATGCCTCAGTGAAGAACTGCAGCATTTAAAAGTAGTTGCTGCCTGCACTTAGTGGACCATATGGTGCAAATGATGCTGAAAAGAATAGTGATAGCATTTTCTTCTTTTCTATTACAAATTTAGAAAAGGAATACACTGGGTACTGGTAATGACCAAAATCTGATTAACCCTGCAACATACTTATCTCCTCATCAAAGAGCAGGCAATCAGCATTTTAAATGGGCACTCCTGTAACACAGCTTTCAAGTATTTTGGCTGCCGATTTCCTCCCTCTGCCTCTGACACTTCTGTCCAAAAATACAATCTTGCTGTAATTGACACAGTTCCAACCATCCATATCCAGGAAGTGCTCTGAAGCCCAGTTCTCCACTCAGTGGGAACTCAAGCACTGAATTTTGAGCTATTCTATTCCATCGTGTTCCTGTAATTTGCTCTCAGCCTCTAACATGAGGCAATCATGCTGAGGTTCACTCAAATGATCTCCAAATTAATACAGATTCCAAAACTCCTACTTAATTTACTCATATTGATCTTGCCAGTCACTATGCATTTGATTTGGAAGATCCTACAGACAGAAGTTTAGTTGCCTGGATCTTATATTCATTTTCCTTGAATGCTGACTAGATAAAAGATAATAGAAGCTGCTGCTGCTGCTCAGCATCCATTAGTGCCTGTTCTCTTGATGGTTAAATTGCTTTTGATTTTTGGGCAATGCCTTACATCTTTGACATTAAAAGCTGAAATATTGGATCTATCCATTTCTTCAATTTAGGGATTTTTCAGTTACAATGTGTTCAAATGCCAAAACCATTCCATAGTCAGAAAAGTGTCAGTTATCCCTTCCTGTTCTTTTGACAGTGTGGGTGGAACTAAGCTATAGAGTAACAAGGCTTCACAAATAACTAAGCAACAGCAAGGCTTCACAAATAATAATTTTGCTATTTTGAAAAGGGCCAATATTATTAAGTATTCATATTTCTTTTGTTTGTTGCAGGCCTGGTGTGTTTGTCTGTTACAACAGAATAAATGCTATTTATTAATACATTTATTATACATTATTGATTTAAAGATTTTTGCTATTTTGTTTTTGAATCTTGTATTTTATGAACACAGCAGTACTGAAACTTTGTGCTGGTAATTGGCTGTAGTTCATCAGCCATCAAAATCTGTGGCATGGACAGGCATGTCCTGGTTAACTTCTGTTAGTTTGGCTCCTGATATTAAAGATGCTGTATCTTCTTGTATTTTTAG
Source organism: Serinus canaria (assembly GCF_022539315.1). NCBI lineage: Eukaryota > Metazoa > Chordata > Aves > Passeriformes > Fringillidae > Serinus > Serinus canaria. The sequence goes on along the minus strand of NC_066331.1, from coordinate 4,647,731 downwards.
TATTGGGCAAAATTATTTCCTGCAAGGTCCAGTTTGTGGGAGGAGTGGAGTGTGCATTGAGGGAATACCTCTGACATTCTTACAGCTGATGAACTAGAACTGTACCTTTCCTTCCTCACTGGAAGAGCTGCCTGGGAAGGAGCAGCATAATGACAACTAAAGAGATAGCACTGTGTATTCATTGTTCTGGCAAGGCCATAAATATTTCAGTGAATATTTATTTATGTACAGCTGTACAACTCCCTTTTTAATAGTTTTTGCTAGCAAAAAAATTAATATCACTGCTGTGTGCTTTAAAGGTAGAAAGCTTATATTTGTCAGCTAAACATTAGCTGATACAGTACTTCCACTGGAAAATATTAATTTGGTGACATTAATATGTATTATTCCTTTGAAACTTTGAACAACAACAAAAGAAGTGAGTTTTCCCAAAAGAGAATTTATCAACTGTTTTATTGAAAGGAAAATTTCACGGTTTTGCTAGTCCCCAAAGGTTGATTTTTTTTTTTTCCTCCAGACAAAAATACTTAATGGCAAGATAGTTTCATTTTTGTCAAAAGTAATAATATTAAGTTATTCAATGAACTTTTTGCTGTTGAATCTTGAGTTGACATTAAAAAGAAAATCTAGAAATCTCAGAATTAATTATTTAATTTTTACAATAAATATCAGTTATATACAAGTCCCCAAACTCCCCTTCCTTGGACTAAAGCCACATTTTGTTGAGTGTGAGTGAGGAATGACATTCTTTTCACCTAACTGGCCTTACTTGGGGGTGTTGTGACAGGGCCCAGGAACTAGACCCTGCTTATTTAATTTGGTGTCTGAGAATCAGAACATGACAGTAATTATGGACAAGCAGAGAAGCCAGACAAAAGCTGACACTACTAAGGACAGAATAATTTTAGACCCTGATCAAATCAGAAAATACATTTAAATATCAGTTATGAACAAGTTGCATGCTGATTTATTGGTGATTGAATATGCATGTTAATCCCTATGTTTCACAGCAAGGAAAAACACAATTCAGTGTCTAAAGCTTGTATTTCAAGACAGTTCTTTAATGTGACCTAGATTTCAGTTGTTGCTGCTAGAAAAGCAAATTATTCTCTCTCCGTTCACTTACCTTTAATGAGAAAAGATGAGTCAGCTTTTGAACAGGCACTGCCTGTCCTGACTTTCAAATCAAAACATTTTAATAATGAAAAACAAGTGATATAATAATACCTTAAATCACAGATGCCCTAAGAAGATTAGTGCAGTCTCATTAGGATAATTTCCAGCATTTTTAATCTCTAAAAAAAAAAAACTTCATTAAAAGTCTATGGACTTGTTTCATTCAGACTGTGACCCCCCTATGAAAAAATTAGTTGACTCTTGCCATGCAAGTTGTATTTGCTCTTGGTAACTGAAGTCAAAACTCTCCAGATTCAGCAATTTTACTGGATGGTAAATACTTCCTAAACTGTCTCTCTATTAATTTCTGTTGACATAATGCTTAGAATTTTGATATATTAATCCTTCATTTTAACATGGTGTTTTGACATAAGGGAGGAAACAAACTTTGAAATTCTGTGGCACAGAGATGCAAATTGTTCCCAAGTTGGAGAAAATACCCAGGGGAGGCAGGAATTGGTCTTGGCCCCAGATCAGTGTCTGAAAGCCAGAAAATACCCAGGTGAGGTAGGAATTTATCCTTGAGGAGTCAGTCCCAGATCCAAGTCTGACATCCTCCTGTTTGGACTAGCAGGAACAGCTCAATTCAGCCAGCTGCCTGTGGGCAGAGGTGGATACCCCAGCCTCACCCTGTGGGTCCTGTGCCATCATTTAAGGTGACCAAAACCAAAGTGACCATTGCAGCAGAGCTGATCTAAAGCACTGTGTGTGCTTTTGGCAGGCAGCGCTGAGTTAATTTTCTTGGAGCATCCTGAGAGATCTGGATTCATGCTGACAAGGGGAAGGGGGATGAGCAGCATTCCCTTTGTTGGGAATCAGTACGTGCTGAAGCTGTCAGGACTCATCTTGTCTCAGAGGGCTCGTAGGCTTTGCTGTCAGCTCCTGCAGTTGTCACATTTTTTCACTTCTCCTCAGTAGGTAGGAGTGAGAAGCTGAGGGCCAGCAGAGTTCCTCAGACACGTACAGCACACAAGTGTGTTCATTTAAATGGGAAGAAGTACAAGGAAAGTTGATCGCCAAGAATGAGAGAGGAAGCTTTTTTAAAAGTGTGTTTTAAGGAGAATTTGCTAGAGGAAAACAAAATTACTTGGTGCTTGTAAAGGAGACCTAAAGAAAGTACAAAATGTATGTTTGGTTCACAACAGATGTGTTACCTCATGGCATGAGGCAGATGGATCATTAACTGAGAGTTAAGGAGGGAGATTTTTGCCTTGCATTAGTGATTGCTATGGGTATTGGGTTTGGTAACAGAAATTTTCCTTTCACTGTAAATTTTACCTTTACACTTCAGGTAAAGTGCAGCATGCTAAATGGAGGCACTTTCTGATTGCTTTTCCCCCTTCCAGATTTATAACAAAGAAGGAAGTCTATCTTAGATGTTAAGAACTTTTAAAATTATTTCTAAAATGTTTAAAATTATTTCTAAAAGCCCTTCTTTTACCTGTGTGTAGCTACAGGCTTTGTTATATCAGGCTAAAAGGATGTCCTGAGTTGATGTATTCTTACAATTCTTGCTTCAAAAGGAAAAAAATATTACTTTGGTCAGTCCTTGCTGTGAGATGAGCTGAGCAGAGAGTGCTTCTGTCTCTCAATTGTAGGTGGTTCGTGCCAATCCCTTCTGCAGTGTAATTTCATCATCAGTGCAAAAAAAGTGAGATATTACTTAGCAATAAAGGCATATCATGTAATACTATTGCTTTTTAAATCTCAGACAATTTCTGCTCAATTCTAATTTTAGGCAGTCATTTTAATTTGTTACCAGTGAATGCTTTCTAATTAAACTTGCATTTAACGATCCCATGCGTCAGTGAGCAAGGGGAGCTGACAGCGATGGAAGGGGGTGGAAAGCACAATAGATGCTGACAAGTGAAGGAGATGGGTGAATTCCTGAACAGAGGAATCAAGGGAGCAAGAAAAGAGGGAAACTGGGGGAAAAGAAATGATTTCTTGGGACATACAGTGAAGTATTCCAGGCTATTCCTAATTAGCTGATCCTGGTGGTGAATGCCCTGTGTGCAGAGCTTTGAATTTCTGGAATAAGAATGGGTATTCCAGGTTCTTTTTAATAATCTGAAAGTGGCTTCTACCAATTCAGAACAAGAATGTTCCCCAGAGAGTACTTCCATGAATTTAATTTTTTTTAGCTTGTATGACATTGGTGTAAAATTCCCCAGTGCAGGACTGTTTCCCTAATTTAAGAATTAGTTATGTGATCCCTGTGTTCTCTTCAGCAGTTCAAGATTCATAGGTATAAACAAAATTAATTTCAATTTAATTTATGCAAATATTCCTCAAAAATTGCTTCATACCTTGCAGTGTGTTCAGTCAGCATGGAAGCAATAATGCACTCTTGACTCATCCCAAGTGGACAGCATCATGTTAATAGTCAATAGTGGGAAACTGCAAAAAAAAGCTTGCAATTAATTCATAGAAAGGATGATTTTTTTAAAAAAACTGGAAGGGGCTGAGAAAAATGTAATGGGGAACATGTGTTTACCATTCTTCAGCCCTAGCAGGGAGCAGTACCAGCCCTGTGATCCTCAGTACTGCACTTCTCACACTGTGTCACTAATTGAGACTCGGCTGTAGAAGCCTTTAACTCTAAAATAAAACAAAACATCTTTAACTTGGCAAACAAAACAGATGGGAGCCACTGGAGGATATGGAACACTGGTATGATTTCTTTTTCTTTGCAGCCTTTTCTGTGAAAGAGGTGGATTTCTGCATTCTGCAGTTTTCTGATTTTTCTCTATTGCCTCCACCTTATCAATAGATTATTGACCACAGTAAGCCAAATAATTTGAAGTGGTTGATCACTGTATCCTTTTGTATTTTCACTGGACAGCCAGTGTCATTTTAGAAAGAAGCAGTGTAGGTGAAAATTCCAAAATTCAGCATCAGATAATCAATATGTTAAGTGCATTTTTAAAAGCAAATAGTATGAGCCAGTGGATTATACAAAATCCAGTGTTTGGTCAGAAGAAGCTGGTCTGAAGCCCCTCCCAGCTTCCACTACTCCTCACTATTGAAGGTTTATGCTCTCCTGAGCTAATGCATTAACAAATGTATTGCACCCATGACTGAAATGTTATAATACTGAGGGACAAGCAGCTTCATGGTATCTTGGCCTCTTCAAAATCCTTTTTTGAACATCTGACTATCAAATGTGTGATGTGGAAAGACTTTGGAAGCCAGTTGATTAGAAGCATATTGAAATAAGCTTGATTTTTTTTTTTTTTTTTTGATCCAAGTTGCTAAAGAATTACTTTTTTTTCCAAGAGGTAATTATTTTGTATTATTTTGACTACTACTAACCTCCTGCACAGATTAAAATGAGCATCACTTCCTCTGTTTGCTTCCTATCTTGTTAAGCACCTAAGAGTTTTGTGAAAGTAGTTAATTAGTCTCTCTGAAAAATATGTACTTTGGGCTTTTTTTCTGTTGTATTTCCAATATTCAGCTTCTGAAAAGGTACAATTTTAAAGGTAATTCTTTATGACACAGCAGGAACCTCATTGCTCGGGTGACTCTGTAGCTCTCACTCATTTCTGAAGAACTTCAAATTGAGCAGAGTTTGCTCTGACTTTGGATTTCCTTCCTTGTTAGGTAGGAGAGGAAAATGTCTGTACTAATGTCTGACCACATGAGCTGTTTGAGGTCATTCTTATTTCCTTAAATTTTAGTCTGTTGACTGGTCATTGTTCATAAATTGCAATTGCTCTTGTATACAAACTGTTTCTAATTAACTGTACCAGGCTTCTCACAGACAAGTATTAGAATAGAAGAAAGACATTTATAACAGTTTGTCATTTCAGAATCACCAAAAAGATCTAGAAGTTGTTCATATAATCCTTCAGCATGAAACACAAGCTATTTAATAACTCCTCCTAAATTTTAAGTTGTAATTGTTTTAATCCAAGATTAATGAGTTTTCCAACATAGATGGGTCAATATGTTATGATTAATAGGCCATGGAAAAACACAAGCTCATCTTTCACCATGCTCTGAATGTCCAAAGTAAGACAAATGCTGTTCCTGAAGCCTGGTTTCTAGGAACAGACTGAAGGGACACAAGCCAATCTGCCAACCATAGTCCAAATCAGCAGAAGTTTCAGTTGCTACTATTTCCCAGATGTCTCTTCTAGAAGACTCCTGAGTCATCTTTGTTTTATTAAGTGACCAAAAACAAAAGAAAAAACCAATTTCTTTAAAATGGAATTTGATATGTGAAAAAAAGGAATGGAATGTCCCCTCAGCAGAGTATTACTTAGGAAACATACTTGGTTTTGGGAAGAGTGCTTGAAATGATCTAAAGTGGCACACAAGCAAATGCCAGAAGTTCAAATTCACTTCTGAAAGCTGTTTTCCTGAACCTGAGTGTTTGTGATTTAATTCACAAAAAAGCAGGAATATTGTTGATAAAAAACAGCTTATATTATTGATAGCCTCAAAAAATAAAAGTCCATTTTGCAGCTGCAGCCTTCTGAACACTGTGGACAAACAAGGGTGGATATTTCTCTGCAGATTTTTGCTTTAGTTGTGTCAATTTACCTAAGTCACAGAGGAGTTCCTCTGCTAGCCTCACACCATGATACCTCTGGTGTCATCTCTGGGATATTCCATATTCCAGTAGCACTCAGGAGTCCAAACGCAGGCAACTTAGAACCAACAAATCAGACCTTCAGCTTTCCATCCTCTTGGCATTGCTTAAATAGCTCAGAAGAAAAGAGCCAAAGGCATTGGGGATCTTAATTAATACCTTTTCCTTTATTATTGAACCCAATGCAGGAAGGTTGAAATGTTGAGAAGAGCTGAAATTGATGGCTATTGAAAAGAGATTAGAATTCAAAACCACATTTATCAAGTGACAGAGAAAACTGGTTTTAATGTCCTTTAGCAAATCTTCTGTATCAGAAACCCTTTTAGCAGGTAATTCCCATTTCTTAAAAAAAACCACCATCTTTTTTGAGACTGATACTAAATAAAAATAAATTATCAGTAGATAAATAAAGGGTATGGGCTGGCCCATACTCTAGTATGTAAAAAAGAAATGTACAACTGAAAAGTCATAAAAGGAAATGTAACAAAGACATCCTTGTGTCTGTTGTTGATCAAAGAATGGTTCATTGTGATACAGAATATGGGTACAATGTGGCTTTAGCATTGCAGATAGATACCACATCCCTTAAATTTAATCTGGAATTAGTATTCCAGATGCTGAATGTTTACCCATAACAGGAAGGGAAGCCCACCCGGAGACCCTTTTAATGGTGGATAACAAAGGTGTGAACAATGCTGGAAATCACTTTGTGTTTCAGGGAAGAGCACTTAGGGTGAAATTAGCACCTCTGGAGGCAGTTGTCCCTACGAACTCCTTCCAGGTTCATCAGTGCTATTTGGCGCCTGCTGTAATGGAAGGAGGGTTTTAAACTCTGGCCCCAAGGCCAAAAAGAAAGCACTTAAAGACATCCTTATCTTGAAGCATCTAAATAGGGCAAATCTAGATAGAATCCTAGTGCACAGTGCATTATTTTTTAGCGATTCTTACTATAGGCTCTAAATGTCTCATTTCCTTTGAGTAATTTTGTCAAAAATGAGGCAAAATAGAGCATTTATGGACTTCAGTATTTTGATGTCAAGATTGCAGTTTTGAGTCAACTGAGTGTTCTGCTGTTGTATCTGCTCTAGTACTTTCATCTGCTGATCTCTACATATCTTTTGCTTTAATAATTTTAAATTAGATTATTTAGGGGGAAAAAAAATCACTCAACTACATTACTGCAGTTTCTAGGTTTGATAACTGCCCAGAAAAATGAGGCTTTCCCCCTAATACCTGTATTTCCCCCTTTTTCCTTTAGAGACACGAGGGATCATGCCATGTGCAGTGTTATTGAAGGAGCACACACACATTCTCTCTTGGGGGCTACAGGCAAAGTCTTCCATGTCTGTCACTTCCTACAGGTTTATAATTCAGGCTGATGCTCATCTTTTTTTTTTCCTGGGACCCACAGTGTCAGTGCTGGTGCAGGTTTTGTCCTGTTAAGCTAAGGAGGTGATAAAGATCAATGAGTTCCACACTTATCAGGGATCAGGAAGGTTCTGTTTGCCCGAGGGCTTAATTTCCTCTCAGTTTTATATAACTCCAGAGCAGTGGTTATCCCAGCTGGCAGCTCAGGGAAGGAGGAGTAGTCCCCAGGGACCCTGCCTGGCTGCAGCAGTGCTGGGGCACAAACAGCAGCGAGGGGTTCTTTGGTTGTGTTTGTCACAGAGAATTGCAGACATTTCTTTGGCATTAACCCTAATTAAATGCACATACTCAGAACAAGATGCTGGTAGGTTATTGTGTGTTTTGACTAAAGTGCTCTCTCTCAGGAGACTGCTCTTCCTTTTGCACTCACAATTGATTTTGCTGTTTTACCTTTTCTTTACCTTGCAGAAGGTAAATAGTCACAAGTATTTGAATAGCAAGAAGCCCTCTATTTTTTGCTGAAATGAACTAGTTTTTAAATACTGTAAATCTGTGATTTCTTAAGATGATCTATGCAGACAACTGAAGCCAAATTTATTATTTATGAAGATTCATCAAGGAGACTGTAGCAGTTCACACTAGAGATTATAAATATGCAGGAAATCTGAGATTGCTGGAGTTTATGTAGGCTAAATCCTGTATATTTCAGACTGTTTTTCTGACTTTTTCAGCTCCTTTACTTCCCATTTACTGCAGGTGAGAGCTTAGCAGCCTTTCAAAGCAAGTCCTGGGACAAACCACAAATTTGACCCTGGAGGGTGTGAAAAAATAAAGCAGGAGGAAGTAGATCAACTTATGAATGATTCATGGAGACAGTGAGCTTGGAGGAAGTGGAGATGATGTCTGGGGAAATACAATGCAAAACATGAGAGCTTCCTAGCTGCCAGGGGAAATACAAGAAATAGAAGTACAAATCTGAAAGGGAAGGAAAGTAATAAACAGAACAGCACTAAAAACCTAGTGGAGAGCAAGTAAAAAATTTGGAAAATAAAAGCATTAAAAACCATATAGATGTAGGTGGAATGTGGAAGCATACAAAGAATGGACAGGATACACAGTCTAATGCATGCAAAGTCAAAAAGGCAAATAAAGCACTGGAGATATTTCCAGAGTTCCATTTCTAGGTGACAAATGTATTCAGTGTATTTGAAAAGCAAAGTCTTCAGTGGGTAAGGGAAGAGTACAGAACATCAGTTATTGCCATCTATGTACAGTTCTTCATTTAGAAGAGGAAAAAAATTTTAATCAAATCACCAGTGGAAAAAAGTGCAATTATCACTGGTAAATGAAATAGGTGATGTAGGGGATCCATGTAAGTACAGAGCTAATGCTGGGCTTTCACTCATAATTGGGCAAATCCATTGCCATTTATTTGGACATTTATTTGGTCATTTATTTATGCATGCTTCATGCAGGAAAAAGGAAAGGCCAGGGCAGATGGAAGCAATTGAGGGATGAATCCCATTGCCATTTAAATAACCAGAAAATATCCATGCTGAATAAAGGCCCCATCTTTCATGGGAGAGGAAGGAAGAACCAGTGAGCATGACTTGCATATTTATAGTTTAAACATCCTTTTCTTCCTCCCTTGATAATGGAGTCAGAGCCTGAGAGCTGCTCCACAGCAGCTACTTTGTGTTTAAAGGGAAGTAGCTGTGGATTATTCTCTTTGAAAGGAAGTGGGTAGTGTGTTTTGAGGAGCAGGTTGTATAGATCTGTTCTAAACTGAAAAGAGGAAGAAGCCTGATATAAGTGACTAATGGGGCTAAAACTGATAGGGGAAAATAAATCAATCCAATGGGTTTTTTCTTTTCCAAGCTGTACTGACTGATCACAGCGTTGTTCCCAGTTCTCAAGTTCCCTTCCTGAGTTCTGGAGTTTTGGTTCCTTGTTGTGCCTCGCTGGGTGCCTACAGGTATAATTCCTTCCCAGGAGGTTTGTACCAGCTCCAGTGTGCCCAGTCCTGATTCAGTGGCTGTAATGAACTCTGTTTATACTGGAGAACTTAAGTTACCTCTCTCCACTTTTAAGAAGAACCACACTAAGGACAAAGGTGTGACAACAGAAGAAAACCACCCTTTTAAAAAAGAAATGTAAAAAAATAAACATGTGCACTTAGGACAGTCCTTGAGGAGTCCAGCTTTCAAAGCTCAGATGGTGCTTGCAGACCAGAACATTTTCCAAATAAAAGTTTTAAACCAAAAGCAGGCTCACAGATGGTTCTAATGAGCTGGTCTTTTAGATACACTGGGACTTGAACAAAAATAGTTTAACTCTAAGACACTAACATTTCAAGATGAGTTTCAGGCAAAACACTCTAAGAACAATTTTTCTTGCATATTTAGATTTTATATATATTTCTAGTCTCAAAAAACCCACAGTTTTTCAGGACCTTGCACTTGCCATTATGTACTTTACAGTGCAGTGTCACAAAAGCAGGAGCATTTTGACACAGGGACTGATGCTTCTTTCTCCAGCACTTTTCAAACCCTACCAAGAGTTTGTTTTGAAAAAATAGTTATTAAAAAGGTAAAGATTTGCTAGGACAATTTAATTTTTAAAGAAATCTAGAATAGTACCCTAGTAGAAGTATTACTGAGCATTCTAGTAATAGAAGTGTCATCAAATGATACTTATAAAAAAAGTATCATCTGGTAATAAATGTATCATCAAAGCAAGTAGCTTTGTGGCACAGCAAGAGTTTGTTAAATTGTTTATATAATTATCTGTTACAAAGGGAGGTATTGATTTATAAACTTTTTATGACATTGTTTGAAATGACAGCATTGTAACTTAAGCTGTCTGAAGAATATGTTTTCTATGTCACTTGAGTTTTGAGAGACTTATTTCTTTATCTCCTCTTAGGTCTGCCTTATGGATGGGAAGAAGCTTATACAGCTGATGGAATCAAATATTTTATCAAGTAAGTAGTTCTGGGGAAAAAGGGTCAGAATTGAAACAGAAGCACATCAAACTAAACACATTTTCAGAACTAGAATTAATGGAAAAATTTATTGCACGTTGCACTGTATGCTGTTTTTTCTAGAATATTGTGAAGATTAATTTATATAATAGGGTTTCTTTTATTGTTCCTCTAAAAGACTGAAGGAAATGGTGAAAAAGATAATTCACCTCCATTCCTTATATATCATGATCTAGTTAATAATAAGTTATTCTAGCTGCTTAAATTTCCACAGTGCTTAATTCTTATAGGTGCCAGAAACACAGTTTTGCAGGTGGAATTCTGCAGTTTCCTAAAAGAGAGGAAGGGAAGCAAATAAATTACTTTTATCCCAAACTCTTCCAAAAGTCACATAAATAACACTGAACTTGATGCATTCACTGGCCAAGAAAAGCAGGGTTTTTTTCCTTTTTTTTCAAGCACACTGCTCAGTTGTCCTTGCCTCACCCCATGCTGCCTCGAGCAAGATGTATTAAAGCAGACATGTTTTTTTCTGCAGAGGTTTCCAAATACACTGTATATGATCCTGCATTCCAGCTCTAATCAAAGGGTGCCTTTTATTTTCAGACAGATGTAGGTTACTACATGAGATTTATACAAAAAAAAAAAAAAAGTAGAAAAATAGCTTAGGAAATTAAAGTGAATTAAAAGCCAATTTCATAGCAATGGAAATAAATACAAGAGCAACTATTAAAAAAAGAGCACTGTTCCCTTGGGCTCTCTGTTCATACAGGGAGCCATGATAGGACAGGTGGGAAGTTAAGGTGGATGCTGGACTCTTTTCTGGGTAATACTATGGGCTTTTATCTGTGTGACTGGAAACTGGGCTTGAAGATGGTGTTATCAATAATAACACCATCAATAAAACAATAACAATATCAATAAAAATAAAGTTTAGAATTAGAACAGAGGAAATGACACATTCTTGAAGCATCTCCCTTGGGTTTTTTTGGGTTTGTTCCTGTGTTATGTGCCTCAGTGGCTCTGCAGAAAGCTGGATTTGGTGGATGTGTGCAGACAGGTCTTTCTGAGCTCTGCACTTGGATGCTGAACCATTGCAGATGTGACATGCAGATGCTTATTAGCAACAGTAGAATCTCAGCTGCTCTAGGTGGTGCAAGCCTAATTTGCAGAAAGCATCAGGTGTTTTGCATCTTATCCCCACTTGCTGCAATTACAGGTTGGAACTCAGGAGTTCACATGAAAAAGTTTTTTCAGGCATTTTTGTAGATCTCACTGTTAGTGACTCTCTTCATTTTATTCTGGGGAAAGTGCCCAGGTTTTCCATTGCTGTTGCCTTCTGTAATCTGCCATAAAAAATTCTGCCTGTCAGTCTTTGTGGGGAACAAAGGCAAGGAAAATTTATCCATTTAATGGCAGAGAAGGGTGTGAAATCACCCTTCATGACCACTGGCTAAAAACTTCTTGTGAGTGGAGTCTCCACATTGAAGTGGTGTTAGAGTTCTCAATGCAGCTCATTAGAATGGAATCAACTGAGCATTTCAATAACACATCATGGTAACTAATATTATTTTTAACTGTTTCCTTCTTTTGCTTTTATCACTGTTTCCAAATGCCTTTGCAGAGTGTAAGCCAGGCTGTTTGCATGCCTGGCAAGCCATACCTCTTACTACACTGTGTGATGTGTATGAAATCAGCTGTCAACTGCTTGGAGCAAGGAGCATGGCTTGTAGAGTCCCTTGTTTCTAACACCAAATGGTGGAGATTTCAGGGTGAAAACCAACACTGAGAAGATCCTTTTTCTAGAAGGAACTTAGCTTGAGGGGCCATCTTATCAGCTGATCCTTTCCAGTAGGATTTAATCTTAATTGTTTAAATGGGGATTATCAGAATAGTTGATACTTCACAGCCCTGGTACTAATGCTGTAACCTTCTTGTTCTCTTTGGCTGTGAATGCCAATCCTTTTATTCTACTTTAGAATCCTTTCATTCATTTTTAGCCAAGCCAAGGCCATGAGGGGCTTAAGAGTATTTCAGCACTAGCCCACTTCCTGTATACAAATGTACAATCAAATATTATTTTAATTAGCAGTTGCCTTCAGTTCCAACATGCTTTATTGGGCCATCAAGTAGCTGAGTCCATAAATCTATACATTATAAATCTAATGCAGTAAACACCCCAGAAAGGAATTTTAATAGCACATAAGCTTGAGACAGCTTGCTGTAAAATTTCCATAAATATCTCTGAAGGGGTGTAGCAATATGAGGTTCATGAGAAATCAGAGTTTAAAAGAAGCAAACCAGCTGGCTTGTGTTACACACTAAAGTGAAACCCACTTATGTGAATAATTGACATGAATAAAACATTTATATTGGGCTGAGCAGCTCCCTGTAGCTACCAGGGAAAGCTGAATCTTGTCCATGAATCTTGACTTCAGGAGAACTTTTGAAATCACCACTTTTATCCAGCAAATCATTTCAGCCTCAGTACATTATTTTCAATCAACCAGATTGTCAGGACTAGTCAGTGCTGCAGTGTGAGAAACCACCTTTAGACTGCTAAAAGTGACCTGAGCCTGGGCTGGGTATTGAGCTCATTTTTACAGCTTTACCATGGAATAGCAAACTGGAATGGAAGCCTCTCTGAGTTACAGCTCAGTGTGCACTAGGAAAAACACTAGTTCAAGTGTCTTACTAAAATAAAATGAATTAACAGTTATCAAAGGACAAAAATTCCAGCAGTAGATAGGGGTCAGCTTCATTGCAAATGATCCCTCCTGCCAGGCAGTAAAGGTGGAATTTGGGCCCGGATACATTTTAAGATAACTTGTTGTACTTTAAAATAATAGAGAGGACAAGCACTGTTGTATTTTTATGTAGCCATAGAACCAGTCATTCACACATGGCACCAGATTCATGCCCCATCAAGAGAAACAAGGCACTGGTACCTGGTTCCTCAGGAATTTACATTTGGAATCTCAATCCATTTTATACTGGCTGGGTATCCCATTCCAACATTTAGTTGTTGTCACAGTGGTTTGTTAACCTAGACAAAATTTGCCCTGAAGCAACTTGTGGTCATTGCTTCTTGTCTGTGCCCAACATCTTTGTGAGAAGCGTGGGCTGAACAAACCCAATTCCTTCAACATTTCTTCATGTGCCAAGTTCCCCAAGCCTCCCATCCCCTTGGTGACCCTCCTGTGGATCCTCCCCCATTTTTCTATTCTCTGTCTTGAACTTGGATGATCAGTGCATTGAAGAGACCCCACATAATAAGCTAAAAGGTTCATTAATTAATTTTACTATGAGATGATTGATGAAGACATTTTTTAAGTTACTGATTTTTTAAATAGACATTTCTGTCCCAAACAGGCATTTCATCTGTAAGTCCCAGAAACACAAAGGGGCTCATGAGCCCTCCTAAAGTATCACCTACACCCAGATGAGTGTGAGAGCACTTACAGTCAGCTGGAAGGCATTAGGATGGGAAAAGTTTTGTAAAGAGGGGAAAGGCCATCTTATTCACTTTTCAAGTTTTCATGTGGCTGGTTTTATCCAGGCTTAGTTCTGGTGTTAATTTGAGTTTACAAAGTGTTGTAACCAACCACCACTAGAACAAAATCTCACTTTTGCTGTATGCTCCAGCACTAAAATCCAGCAGTGCAAACAGTGTCTATTCATTCTACCACTGAACTGATTTTGTGAATTAGGAATTTCTGAGTTTGATTTTCAAATAGGAGAAAGAGTCTGTGCAGAACTGCCCTCCCAGGGAGGCACCATATCTGCTAATTAATGGTTTAATCCTGATAGTTTAAAATCACACAAGAACAGCATAAAACTCCATAGCTGGGACACGCTAATTTTTCCCCAGAAAACCCATTCTAGTTAATCTCTTCTATCCTCCCACTGTGTTCACCTTTAACATATGGCAGCTCTGTATCATAAGGCTGGCACCTAAAATTAGGCAGGCCCTTGCTATGCTCCCTCCTACTCCCACCCACTCCTTGCATATGTATGTGGTTTGTAAGGACCAGCTGTGAATTTTGCCCCTGTAAACACTGTTTCTCTAGCATTTTAATAGGACTAGATTTCAAATATTCTACATTAACAGCTATTTTCCTCAAGAATGCTGATCTTAAATTTTCACAAAAGACAAGTAGAAGTTCAAATATTTTAAAACTTTTGCGATCTTTCCCCTTAGATGTATTAGGGCCTGTGGTGTTTTCTGTCTTTCAACAAAGGGGAAACAGTAGTGCTTTGTTTAGAGTTGTCTTTCATCAGTTTATCTAAAAATCAGAAGTTTCCTATGGAGGCATTGTGTACTTCAGGTGCTCCATTGGGAGGTGGAGAATTTGCTCCTGGTTAAGTAGAACCCTGAAGTCAATACTTAGAAAATACAGATTAATACAAAACACACATTATGTGTTCCAGTGGATTTTTAAATCATGCCTAACAAATCAGGTTTCTTCTTGTAAAGCAGACACATTGCATTTAGATACTAAAAAATTTTATTTTGTTTGGTCTTGCTTGGGAAAGAGACACCATTTACTTTACTGAAAACTGGGCATTCATAGAAACTGTTTATCATTTTAGCTGAGCTAAGAATAGCAGAGCATGTGTGATAGATGAAGAACTTCTGTAGTATAAACATTGATGTTTTACAGCACTAGAGTTAAAGGTATCATCATAAAAGGAAATAAATCACAATTATTTTACTTACTGCATGGTAACTTGAAAATAGAAATTTGTTCCTTTTCTGAATGTTCTCTGCACATTTCTGCTGTTTTATAAACAAAGGATGCAAGCCCCAGCACACTGAGGGGTGTTCAGCTCACTTCTGAATACTCTGGTGTATTACAATATCCTGGTTGTCTGCAGGTTATCTCTAGCAAGGCTTGTGGCCCTTGCTAGAAGAAATCAGTTAAGTTCAAATCATAGCAGACCTTATGTAGAAGTAAATTTCTGTATGTTCCACTTAAAGTTTTCAGTCAGTTCAGAGCAGCAAACTAAGAAAACCCATGATCTGCCATACTGATTTCAGCATGAAATTGAAATTCCCCTGGACTGAATCCAGTGCCAGCTCTGCTCCCAGCTCCTTGTAAAGCAGTGTGCAAGTTACTTGCACCAAAAGTAGCAGTTATCAAGTCATCATTGTAGGTGTCCCCATCTTAACTCTGATGTTTTGTGGGTAGGGATGGGTAATTTGAGGCATGCAGTGCTGGTTCCACCGAGTTCAAAGAAAGCTGCAGTTACTTTGCATCTCTTAAAATTTGGACTTTTCCTATTTTAAATTTCATCAAAAAAAAAAAAAAAGAGAGGTTGTTTTTGAAAATATTTCCTTTTACCTGTTATCCTCAAATTCTCCTGAATGAAAATAAAGAATAGTTATATAGTCACAAGAAGTGGGAAATACTTAAATTGAACTGGCTGAGCACTAACCAAGTGCTATCTGCTGTTATTGCTGTTAAAGTACAGGGATGCAGAGCTGTCTCCATCCATTGGCTCAGCATCAGTTCACACACCTTCTGAAGAAGCCATGTGAATCTGGTTAGTCCTGACATGTTTCTCTTAGGTTTTTTTTGAGTTCAGTTTCTCTGATTCTCACTGAAATCAGTTTGCATGACTACAAGGAAAATAATCTCAGATGTAGAACTAGGAAACTTGGCATTGGATTTTATGATAACATGAGATTGTAATACAAGAATGTTAAGACCTTAAGCTTCTTTTGGTTGGGCAATCCTTTTTTTCCTGGGAGATTGTTTTTTAATATCAAGAACCAAAGTGGAGAAACATTCTTTCAACTTCCACAGATACTGCACACTCTGTCCAGCTTCTGGCCTGTCACAGAAGGCATCTGTTAAAATTTCTTCTGTGTGAAAACACTAGAAAGTGAAATTATTTTGCTCCCTGGGTTTTGGAGGGCCATCAGGAGCAGATCAAAGCACACAGCAAGGTTTTTTAGGATGTGCTTCATCTGGAGCAAAGTCACTGCTCCAGGTTCATGTCAGTGTAGTGCACAAGGAGTTTAAAGAAAAGCCTTGAACATGCTCTGATGCATTTGCAGATACACAGCACCAGAATTTTTATGCAGCTCACTTAGAGACAGGACTGTGAGTAACTGCACACATTGAACCAGCACTTCCAGAGGAACAGCACTTGGCTGATCCTGGGGGAGACAGATTTCAGGTAGTACTTTCAAGCTGAGAAGTGTCTGGGCTGTCACTCAAACCTTAATTCTGATTCAGCCTTGGCTCAGATCCTGCTGTTGTTACTGATTTTATTTTAGTTTGGGCAATTTGTTTATTGTTGACAATTTTTAATGATGCAGCACACACTGTTTGGCTGGATAAATCTTCCTAGTGATTACTGCCCTCTGAAATGGCTCATAGATTTTTCTGAGTAGACAAGGGTTTAATTGGTTTAATCAAGGAATAAATAGCAAGACTGTCTTCTGGGATTTCACTTTATATTGCTCAATCTTTAATTAATACTCAAGCAAAATCTGCAATCTCGGAGGGAAATACAAGAAACATTTATGTTGCCTCAGGACACAGCTCCATGAGGTGACAAGTGCTCTTGATCTTATTACACCAGTAAAATTAAGGTCACTGACATTTTCCAGGACCTGCCCAGCATCTCCTGGGGTACTATCAGAGGTTGTATGTTCCTTTTGAAATGTCTTGTAAGAGGGTACAGGCTTAAATGATTTTTAAGTAAAAAGGAAAAAGAAAAAATGAATGTTTCCATTCAAATAATCCTATCTTGATAAATGCAGTGCAAAAGCCCTTCTCAAGCTGCCTTTAGGATTCCTGTCTGGTATCTGTCATCCTTAGATGCTCTCTTTGATTGATTGATTGATTGATTGGTAGATAATACTTGCATCAATGTCACTCAGTTGTTTTATTTTGCTCTAATTGCTTACCTGCTAAATTAAAATGCTTTAGTTACAGTTCAGAATAAGTTATTCCTGGCAGATCCTCCCAACATTTGCTCTTCAAAATAGCAAAGAGTTTTCCAGTGCTTGACAGCATTTAGTGTCTGCTTTCCAGCCCCTGGCCTTTCCAGAGGGGATTCCAGCCATGACAGACACCTTGGCTGGCTCTGCAGGTGTGTGCTGCCTCCAAGAGCTGAAGAAACAAAATATGAATACCAGCTTTAAATCCATAAGGGACAACAGCAAAGTGTTAAAAGGATTGGCTCTGGAAAGCTGAGAAATAGTTCAAGTTAAGAGTGCACCAGAATGTGTGAGGTGCAGAACCAGCAGCTCCATATTTAATAGAATAATAGAGTGGTTTAGAAGCAGGTAGAGATTTGAGGGCAACAGAATTGACCCACTTCCAACATTTTGGCCATCCTGTCTACCAAATATTGCTGTATTTATCTAAACTCCACAGCCATGTGAGGGAGCCTGGCTGGAACTAAAAGCCAGCTATTGCCTTGATCCCATGGACTGCCTTCAGGAGCAGCAACTCCCTGGAACTCCTACTCCATTGTGACCTGCTCTAATAGGGAAGGGTGATTCTTTTTCCCTGCCAGGATGTGAAGGTCCTCAAGGGGCTGCTGCAGGCTGGGACAGCTCCACTATTGTGCTGGATCTATGTTGGATTATATATATTCTAATTATACAACATTTCCAAATGTGCCCAAGGAATTCTGATCATGGCTTAAGAGAGTTGCTTTAGAGAACCATGAGAATAAGAGCTGAGAGCCTTCTCTGAGGTGTGAAATTTGGGACACTGAAAGGGATAAAGGATCCTTGCAAAGCAAATGGCTGTCCCAAGCACAAGGGGAACAGGAACAGAAGGGCCTGAAAACAAAAGCCAAAGGCAGTAATTTCAGCAAATCTTGTGAAGCTGTGTGGAGTCCAGCACAGAGTGACACAGAGCCTGTGCCAGAGCAGGCAGGGAGGATGGCAGACCCTCTGCATGAAGGATTAAGTTTCAGAATCTTCATTCAGAGGCATTGTTCTTTATTTTTCTGTAGCTCTGGCTCTCATTAGCCTCCAAGCCAGCAGTGCCCAGGGTCTGCACGCCACTGGGTAAGGAGGGAGTGAGGAGTTGGTGTTCCCTGCCCTCTGGCAGATGGCACATGCTCCTTTCCCAGCAACTCCAGCCCTTCCAACTGGGAGATGCATGCAAGTGTGAAAACTACCAAAGCACTGTGTGGGATATATTTCTGGGCAGTGTAGAGCATGTTCCCTTCAAACCCATTGCACCTACAACTAGCAGTGCTGTTTGCTGCATTTTTTAATGATTATTGCAGTAGCAACAGTGAAAGCACCCAAGGGTGAAGCTCTCAGGGTGTGCAGGTCCCTGGCTCTCAGCAGCACTGGGGGCCACCAGGACTTTGCAGAGGTTTTGTGCAGAGATAAGGAACAGCTTTATCAATCATCAATATTCTTCAGCTGAGCACTCTCGTATGTTAAAGGGTTAGTGAAGATTGGGAAATCAAAAAGCAAAGGCAGATTAAAAGTTGAGTGAAATTACTGCTATGGATTACATGGATTTAGTTTATGGGGTATGCTCATTAAGGAGGAAAATGTGGGGTTTGTGTTGTTTTACACAAGCAGAGTTTCACTTTCATCTTCCATGCTGCTCAGTTTGGTAGAGAAGAACAGGGCTCATCTGCCAGAATTTGGCATTTTTAGTTCAGATACAGCTAAATCCTTTTTGGCCCCTAATGAGTAATAGTCCCTGTTCATTAGGAGAGTTTGACTGAGTAAATGCTTAAGGTGGCATCTCCTCTCCTGAACTGATCTCAAACAAAGGGATCTTGCACCAAGTGGCTCCTTTTAAAGCTCAGGAACCCTGTTGCAGTTGAAACATTGAGCCAGGTGTTGTGAATGTCATCCCATGTCAAAAGGGAGGAAAAATCAACTTCCAATAATGCATGTTGGGTTTGTAGGGCAACATCCTGCACTGAGAACCACTTGTGTCTGCCAGACTTCACAGTGCCCTGTTAGGCTCCAGATTTTGGCCCTGGCTGGAGAGCACAATTTAAGGTGAAAAAGATGTTTTGATAATGCTTAAAATTTAAAAAAAAAATATGCAGATGTTTTTTCCACTATCTTTTCTCTGAAATTTTGAGTTATTCTTTTCTTAAAAGATTGCCTGAGGTTGCAGTTTTAAAAGAAATTATTTTCCATGTGAAGAAGGAAGAGCCATAAGGAGAGTAATTATAATGGCATTTGAAATAATCCACTACTATTTCTTTGCCAAAACATCCCTCTGTTCTCATGGTTTGTTTTCCCAAGCTCTGAAATTTGTCCTGCAGTTTGCTAATGTTAAAAAGACAGACTAATCTACTGACATATTTCCAGATCAAATGTTTCTGTTTTCTAGCAATAAATTTGGCTGCCCTCCGATAGCAGTGATTTGTTTGAAAACCTAAAAATCTTTAAATGTTGCTAATTGCTCTGAAAATGTTAAATTAGACTTTTGAGCAGGAACATTTGCAAATGGAAAATGTTGTACATTTAAACTTTGCAATGCTGGCTTTCCAAATAGTCCTTTAATATTCAAATCAGTTGCATCAGTTAAGCAAAACCTAGAGGTAGATTTGGACTCCCTCTCACATTTTATTGCTGGCTCTAACACACAAATCAGAGAGGATGTATTTCTAATACAAGAATGTTCTCCAAACCAGTAAATCTGGGATTATCTCCTTGGACTGATTATGTCAAAGCTCTTTAGTCACAGCACTTTTGGAGAGCTAAAAATAAACAGCAGCAGGGTTTATACATTTATTCTCTACCTAAATAATCTCCACATATTGTGTGTGTCTGTCTACAATGTGAGACATGGTATTTGGACTTAATGTTTATTTATAAGAGCTCTTTGCCTAGGAAGGATTTTGGCAAAGGGTTTAAACCAAACTGTCTTAAGAGAATCACCCCTGGGATAAAGTCTAGAGCAAGTTGAAAGGAGCTGGGTTCAAACCAGAAGTGTTTGCAGCAGCAGCTTGACAACACAGCAAAACCTGGCCCCATGTGTCTTGAAAATGAATGGAAATTGGTTCTTTTCTTTCTTTCCAGTGATGAAACAATCTTATGCCATCAAATACAGAGAAAGGTAACCCAGATTTCAGTGCCACAGTTTTGCACTGTTAAAGATCTGGAGAATTTTGTGCATTTAATTTGTGTGAGAGCAAACTGAAGTTCTTAGAGCAGTAGCAGGAAGTTGGGCATGCTGTCATTTGCCTCCTGGCCCTGGAGAATGTAGGAGAAAAATCTTCTGAAGAAGAAACACTTTACAAAGGACTTTTAGTTGGATATGTTAAAGACCTGTGGATGCCTTTCCATGTAATTCTTTACTGCTGTGCAGTCTCTCCCATTTCACAGGGTTGATACTGCATGCTCAGGAGAAAATGGAGCCAGGGCTTCAGGTACACAGCAGGTCAGGGCATGCTACGAGGAAGTAAAGTGGGAAAAAAAATATTCTAAAATCATTTTGTTCTTATTTAAATTCAGCTATGGATTGCTCAGAATTGGTTTGATAAAAGTAGGCAACACTTAAAATAGTGCTGGAAGCATTAAGTCTTGCATTGGCAGAGGTGGAATGGATGGAATCCAGTTCATTCAGCACCTGTAATTCTGTAGGTATTGCAAGAAATTCTGAGTGTTATACCAATAAATCACATGCTGGGACTTCAGTTTGGAGCACATCTCCAATACTAAGCCTTATTGACTGAATATTTTAATTGGGAAACAAGGCATTTCCTGACATTATAGAAAACATTGCAGAAATATGTAGCAAAGCTATTTTTCTGAGTATATTTACAGATGTAAATATATTCATAATATAAATATGAATGCATACATTTCCCTGTGTTGTGGAATAATGGGAACAGTGTTCTTGGTTGCACAGACTTTATTACCAAGTCTCTCATAAAACCTTGTAAAACAACTTTTTTCATGTTCATGTTGGCTGTCACCTGACTTTCTGAAGGTAAACGTTGGAAATGTTTGGCAAGTTGCTCTTATTCCTAGTAAAAAAAGAACATTTGCTTTCTTAGAATGAAAGAATTACTGTCTTTAAGAATGGTGATTGCCTGCTGCAGTGTATTTTCTGTAGGAACATGTTTTTCATTGTTCCTTTCGTTTTAACTCCTGGGAAACTAATCCTACAACCCCAGTAATGCTTCTTTTTTTGTAACAAAAGAAGGAATGGAGTCCATCCAGTCCTGCTCCCACCAAAAGAGCACTTCTGAATTGGTTTTACACATAACTTGGGGTTTGGGGTTTGATTTTTTTTTTTTTTTTTTTTTTTTTTAATGTATGAGAAGAGAGAGTATGGCCTTTATATTCCACTGTCTTCCTTGTGTGGTCCTTTTTCAGTCATTGCCTCAGTTGAGGTAGTGCCTGAATTCACAGGTTACCTGTTCAGAGCAGGGATTTACATTAAGATTATATTTACCTTTTGGTCAACAGTATCATCCTCATCACACCCAACTGATTCTCAGCTCAGTGCACTCAGCTGAAAGGTGTGAATAATATGATCATGGTGGTGAGAACAGTGATCTCAAACCCATCACTCAGTGTAGTGGAACATTGACTCAAATTCCTGCTTCAATATATCTGTTCCTGTAATCAGTTATTCAAGGGAGTGTTCTCACACAGAGAAAGACAAAACCTGTTCTCACTTGTAAAGGTAAATCCAGAGTAGTTCCTTCAAATTTAATTAAACCAGTGCACCTGGAAAGTGAGTACAGACCTGGGCTTTAGGGACACTATTAGGACATGTGAGAAGAGCCATTTGTCCTTCGTGGCATTTATTATACCTACAGTATTTTTCAGCTTGTTCTTGTAGTGAACTTATATTACAAAATTAATCTTTGCACTGACTTTACTATAAAAACTGTGAATTTATTAGCAAGATTTTTTTTCCAAGTGAAAAGAAGCTATTTCCTTTCCTAAGAACACATTATTCCAGAAGGGAGAAGAGGCAGTGTGTTGCCCACACACAGTATGGCTCACATGCACACACCACTCACAAGGTGTGCAGTGTTCTCACCACAGACTCCAGCCCTGTCCATGTGTCTGTCCTTACTGAGCCCTGCTTGGGCTCTTTCCATTCACACAGAAGCTTTCCAGAGACTACAAAGCAGCTTAGCCTGCATGTCAAGTGTAGGGTTTAAACCTTAAAAATCAGCACTGATGCCCTTTTATTGTGTGTGTAAAGGCTGTGGGAGCACATCCAGAATTTGGGCTAGAAGATGTGTAAAAAACACACCTTTTTTTTTTTTTTTTTTTTTTTTTTTTTTAATTCTTTCTGCAAGAAGAGGAATTAGTTAATGATGCTAGAATAGAAATCATGGAGTTGTTTGGGTAGAAATGATCTCAAATACCCCCTCATTCCAACCCCCTGCCACGGACAGGGGCACCTTCCACTATTCCAGATTGCTCCAAGCCCCATCCAGGCTGGCCCTGGACACTTCATGTTCTAGACAGATGAGTGTGTTTCTACAATGGGATTCCACATTTGCTCAACTTCCTCTTGACCACCCTGCCTCCCTCAGGCTGTAACCAGTGAGATGGCCATGGTAATACCCTGTTACCTCGTTCACAGGGGTCTCAGGATGAGGGAAGAGACGACAAAGTTGACTCCATGTATCAGAAGGCTTGATTTATTATTATATAATATATAAAAACTATACTAAAAGAATAGAGAGAAAGATTTCACTACAAGACTAAGCTAAGAATAGAATAAAATGTGTAAACAAAAATCTTCTCAGACTGAGACCGGCCGGACAGGTGTTCTGTGATAGGCTCTTAATTGGAAACAGTCTGACAGGGCCAATCACAGATTTCCTCTGTTGCATTCCACAGCAGCAGATAAGAATTGTTTACAGTTTGTTCCTGAGGCCTCTCAGCTCTCAGGAGGGGAAAAATCCTAAGTAAAGGATTTTTCATAAAACATGTCGGTGACAATACCCTGCTGTGTTAATTGTCTGCAGCTCCAAGAATTAACAAGAAATGTCACCAGTCTGTGTCAGGAGTCTCATACAAAAGCATTCTCTTTATTGCACTGGGACTTGGAACCTCCAGTCCAGGCTCTCTGAAGACTCCACGTTTTGTTTTTTAAAATCTTGCAGTTGGCAAGAAAAAGACAAATCCTGTGTTTGAAGGTGTCATAATGATTTTTACAACTCCAGACTCCAGCTGGAATTCCTTGTTTTGGGATGGTAAGCCTCTTGGCTTGCTGATAGCATTTCTTGTTGGTTTTTAGCCACGTGACACAGACAACGTCCTGGATCCACCCCGTCACGAGCGCTCTGAGCTTGCTTTGCTCCGAGGAGGAGGAGGAGGATGGGATCAGAGACCTTCCCAGGCCCAAGAGCTGAGGACAGCTGTGGACAGAGAGTAGTTTGTCTGGTTTTAGTCCCTTAGTGAGCAGATGCACAGGTTTTAATCTACCTACTTCCTCGTGTGATGTAGTCGTACCTGGTGACATCTCTCCTCCTCAAGCTGGAGGAACTCCTGCTGGTTTTGAGATGGATTTGTTGATGGTGTGCTACAAAGGATGCACGTGCCACAGGAGTCCTTAATTTGCCCCATTTTGTTATGCCAGGGATCAGTCTGACCTTAAGGCCCAGTCTTTTCATGATTTCCCCATGGACCCATAATTTCCCTGACCTGAAGCTGAATTTTCCAGGTCAGCTGAAATTTTCACAGCTCTGAGCAACATGAGATTTAAGATGGGACCACTAGTGGTAGATTCCAGCTCATGGTTGACTGAGAGATGCAAAGTGAGGTGGGGTTTTTGAACCAATGCTAGTGAGAATAATGGGGATAACTTAACTGAAAACTCTTATTTTTATGGGAGAAATCTTCAAAAAAGTTTTTTTACTAGAAATTTAGTGATTTATTACAAATATTGGAGCCCTGATGACTTTTTTAACAAATACTAAGATTGGTTGTTAAGCTTTAGAAAATGTGTCTTTGATAAGTTATCAAGTAAAAAGAAAGTTTTCATAGAGGACATCATACTCTAACAATAATATGAGGCAATATGAAAATTATTCTACTTTTGTACTTGGCTAAACCCATACAGACACACATCAAATACTTCAGTGGAAGCTGTGAAGTTTCAAGTACAATGAAAACTGTGAAACCACCTCCAGGATCAGCAGAAATCAGTCACCTCCTCAGAACTGGTCCTTTAAGTAGAACAAAATCATTTTGTACACATTGGTGATGTTTTAAAGAGGATAAAGAAAATGATGGGGGGTGCTAGTGCAAGTTAATGAACAGGTTCCTGTGTACCTCAATAGCACAGGATATTTTAAATCTTATTATTCACAGCACAATGTCTGATGTCAGCCTTGTCAAATGGATGATTCCGTGCTACATTTTTCTGGATGTTCTTTATATGTGTGTTGTGTATATAATGGTGGATGTTACTAATGAATGAGACAGACCTGAACCTGCAGAAGGCTGATGGATATGCCAAAGGAAATCTCTATCTCTGCTTCAGTCCAGGAGGGAGAAGGGGTTTGTGGCAGTGTGAAGAAGGCACAGGCTGCAGTCACATTTTTTGAGGTCTGTCTTCAGCAGGTGTGGCATTGGAGTTAAGAATCCTTGTCCTCTGAGGAATGAATATCAAAACCAGACTCAGTCTCAGTTCTGGTGCTTTGACCATGCTCTCTGTCCTCAGCAGTGCAGAGCTGTGCCAGGTCAGGCTCACTAGAACAGTTGATCCTTTTGAACCAAAATAATTCACCTTTTTTTGAAATCCTAGTCAAGCCTTAGAATAGCAGCCCAGTAATCTCCTGCACTTGGCCAGAGAGCTAGAGAGCACATCCCCAAATGTCCTTCCTGAAGCTCACAAAAGAGGCCTTTACAGGCTTTGCAGGAAGTAGATGTCAGGGTATATTGAATAAGCAAATAGAAAAAATTTGTTTTGTACTTTCAACTACGTCAGACCCAAATTATCTGTGAATCTACACAGGTGGTGTGGATTAGGGGGAAAAAGCTTGCTCAGCAGACCCACAGTAACTTACATTTCTAAGAAAACTTCTCCTAGCAATAACACATGAATAGTTTAGCCATATTTGCTCCAGTGGCTCCTGCATGCTCCACAGCCTCCTTTGTGCTCCCAGAGAGCTCAGGCCAAAGGGACAGAGCATGTGCTTCAGTTTCAGGCTTGGACACTCCAGAAGCATTTTTATTTAAATCCTTTTTCTCAGAATGGCACAGACTCATGAGCTACAGAAAATATGTCATCTCAATTCCTTATGGTATTTGCTGTAGTAGTCATTTGGATGCTTTATGATAGCACTTCTGTTCATACTTCAGCCATCCCCAGTGATACCCAGCCTGCACACAGATTGCAGCTCCCCAGTCCTGCTTAGCAGAGGTTTGAGCCACCACTTTGCCTCTTGCAGCCTCGTGGCTGTGTCAGCCAGCTGGGTGCTCCAAAGGGGAGCAGCTATTTAGGGATGGGGACGGTGGCTCAGGCAGGCTCTGCACGAGCAGGGGCTCCATGGAGAGCAGCTCAGAGCTGTGGTGCTGGATCAGCTGCAGGGGGACGGTTCTGCACGTGCTGCCCTTTCCTGCTGTGCACGGGGACAATCTGCCTGCTCCTCTCACTGCCACCTCCCACAGACCCCAGTGTGGCACAAACCTGCAGCCTCTTTCTCTCTCTTATAAACTTGTCTAGAAATTAAAGGTGTTAGAAATAGATCTCTGCATCTCTTCAGCTGCTCCAGTGAGCGTTTCCCTCCTCAGATAATCCACCAGTTCACATTCTCTGGGGTTGAGAATACATTTTCTTACCTACGATCTCCAAATGTTCCAATCTATTTTTGTACACTGGTATACTTGTTTCCTAGGTTATTTCTCTTGATCTCCCCTTATCTCTTCCTTTATGTGAAATAGTTTTGTGAAAATTATTTTGCTTAAGCTGAACTGTGTATATTAAGAAAATGGTTATAGCATAACTTGGAACAGAATTTGTAAAGAGCAGTTGACAACATATGTGACACTGTAAATGGTAAATTTTCATTTTTATTCCTGAATTTAAAAAATAAAGTGGAAAAGATACTAAAGTGCATGTGATAGCCTTTAAATTAATAAAACTACACCTTTATATTGTAATGAATCTGTCCCACATAACATTCTCCATCTGTTGAAAAGCCTCTTGTAAGAGAATGCTTTAGGAATGCTTTGGTTCATTTCTGACACTCGGGAGGTGCCTGGTGCCACCGAGGTAAGGAAAGGAAAATCCTTTAAGAAAAATATTTGTGATTGTGGAACAGGCTGGGCTGTGCAGGGCTGGCTGTGGGCAAGACTCTCCAGGAGCTCAGGAAATGCTGCTCTGGCTTGGCTTGTGAAATATTTCATTTTCTGGGAACTGCTGGGATTCTTAACCCTCAGCTCAAGACACACAGGACTCCAAACCAAGCTCCAAAATTCAGTGGCCTTTTTGCAAATGCATCTCTGAGTGACTTTGGTGTGGCTCCATTTGAAGTCAGCAGCAGAACTTTAAGTCAGCTTAGGAGCCTTTGTTGAGTTCTGTGCTCCTGGTCCTTGTGTGTTACCAACACTGCCCACTCCAAAGACCCTGCAGGGAGTGAGCCCAGTCACCAGTTCAGACTGGCACCTGTCAGGCCAGGCACTGGGGCCAGCTTTGCAGAGTTGTTTAGCAGCTTAAACATGTTCGTGGAGTTAATGGGAATTAGGCACCTAACCTACTTAGATGCTGCTATAAATGCTGCTAGGCATGTTTAGGTACCTAAATACCTTAGTAAATCTTTCCCCTGGCTGCTTGCAGTGATAGTGCACCAAAAATCAAATAGCAATGACTAAAGCCTCACCTTTGTCCTCTGTAACCAGCTTTGCCTTTCCCTGATGATTCTTTTCATGTAACACTAAAAATACCAGCCAGCTCACAGGTTGTACCATCCAGGCTCTGCTCATATTTTCTGGTGGCTTGATTTTTTATTGCTCATTCTAGATTTTTTTCCACCAACAGTGGCTGATGTTGGCATGGATTTAACAGGTTGGTATTTTCACAACACTCATCTAAGATAAGTTATTTTATTACATGATAATACAGGTGTATTTTAGTTATTTTATTACAAGATGATATGCTGTTTACAGCAGCGCTCGAGACTCCAGAGAAATTAGTCCAGCATTTTTCCAAAGCACACATAAGCTGTGTTCTTCCTTCACCTTGAGAAGGATGTTTGATAGAGATGTTGAACTACAGCTACATGATCCTTATTATTCACTGAGGGCTCCAGTGAGGGAGGTTGCTGAAATGACCCCTCATTCTGATGAGGAGGAATGCAGTTTCTCCAGCCAGTCACTATGGGGAATTTTGGTTTCATTGTTAGGCTTCTTGGCTAAAAGCAAACCATGAAAAATCAGTAGTTTTGCTGCTGTTTCACATAAGTCACTATTTCACCCTGACCCCCAAAAGCTACACACTGATCAGAAATGTCTTCATCTCCTCTCAAGTACCCTGCCTGTCAGCTACCCACAAGGCAGTATTTCCCTGTGGTCCAATTATTATTATCATCAAGAACTGTCCTTGTTTTTGTATGTGAAGAGAATTCATTTTAAAATGATTGAAATGGAAAAAGAAAAAAAATTATGTTTCTTTCCTGAAATAGAAATGTAACAATAACAGCACTTACATGGGAAAGAGAAAGGACCCAAGGAAAGCAAAGTATTGGGGTTCCTGCTATGTTTTCATTTTCACTCCAAAGGCTGGTAATGCATTCCTATTCCTTTCCAGTCCCACTGTTCCTGAGAACAGCAGGAGCATGGAGTTCTCCAGGGACAGGGGAGATCTCAGGCCTTGGCTGAGCTGCACATTTTAATCTCCAGGCTGAGCCACTGGGGACCCATTGTTAGGGGCTGTAATTAGCCACTGTGGGTCTTAGTGTTCCCAGCCAAAGACAGCTGCTTATCACTGATGGCATGACATGAGCAGGAGCAGAGAGGGCCAGTAAGAACCTGCCTGGCACTTTCAGACCATATTACACCATCAGTTGAATGCAGAACTGTTGTAAAAAATAAAAATACAGAGGATCAGGAAATAGGCCCTAACTGTTGAAGAATGCTTTCTTGTTACTTGGCTAATTGAAAGATGCAACCAAAAGGAATTTTGGTACTAACTGAAAATGTGTAAATGGAATTAATTATCTCTTACTCCTTTCTCTGCTCAGCTTTAGGCATGCAGTCCAGTCCCTTGAGCCTAAACTCTCCTGTGCTTAACCCATTCTGGCTGCAGATGCTGAAGCAGCACAGTCCTGCAGGCTCTGCTGTTTCCAATAACCACTTAGAGTCCTGCAGAGAATGATACAAAAGCCAAAAATTAAATCAATAGTAAATGTTCACTAACAGGAAAACTCCTGTGGCTGGCTGAGGATAACAGAAAAATGTTTTACTGCTGTGCTCAGAGGTTGTTTGATACAAAACCCTGAAGTCTGTTTCAGGCCAGGTTTGTTATTGTTGTTTGTCCCAATGTTTTGGATTCACGTTTTAACCCGCTTACAGGAACCTGGACGAAAAGGCCTTGGTAATTTCACCACATTCATAAAAATGCAGGTTCTCATTTATAAGAAAACTCAGTAGTCACTCTGACTGACGTTTTGCATAGCACCAGTGGCTGCTCCCAGGGAGCTGTTCTGGGCCAGGGATGCTTGCCTGGAGCACGGGGGTGGGGAGGGATTAGCAGTTTTGATGTGGCTGAGGGAAATTACAGCTCTCCAGGTAAGGAGAAGGACTGAGTTCCTTTTTTTGCTATAGCCAAAAGAGAAAGAGCTCTGGGGCTGAGGTGAGGACAGGGGCACCATGCCAGGGGCATCACCACCTCCCTGAGCTCTGGAGGTGGATCCTGTGGAGTGTTACCAGGGGAGCTCTTCCTTGCTCTGGCAACTTTTAACTCATTGTAGTGGAAAGCCCTGAATCCAAAAACCAGTGTGCTCTGCAAAGGCACCAACAAGCTGCAGCTGCAGGCAGGGAGGTTAATGAGCAGAGATGTGCAGAGCAGGCTGTCCTTCCTGGCCAAAGCCAAGGCCATGGCTCAGCCTCCTCCTTCTGTGCCCACAGCACCCAGAAATTGTTCTTGGATGCATCCATCTACAGCTGCTCTGCCCGATTCTGATCTGATCCGTCCCCTGGAGCACAGCAGTGCTCATCTCTCTCCCTGCCACTTCCAAGGGAAGGACTGTGGTTCTAATAGCTCCCAAGGGGGTAAATTGAGTTTGCAGTAATCCCAAATACCTGAGATAAGAAGCACAGCTCTGCCATGGAGGCTGAGGGCTTTAGAAGCAAGGAGGCACAAGGACTCGGATGGATGTACGTGCCTCGTGTCATGTCCCTGCCAGGGCTGGAGCCTAATTGGATTTCACAAATGTGACTTCTGTGCCTCTCGATCACAAAACCAAATTAAACCTCAAGAAGTTCTGAATAAATCCATACCTGAAAGCTTGCCTCAAAAAAAAAAAAAATTTAAAAAAAAAAAGTCTCATTCCAGCTCTTCCTCTGCCTCAGCAGGGGAACAAAATGAAAGCTTCAGAGCTATTGCTTTAAAATAAATAAGAGAAGCAAAGCACAGCCAGCAGATCTGAATTCCTGGGTGCACTGAATAAAATCAGTCATGTGATAATGATGGGATTTTCTAGAACACCTTTTAGGCATGCAATTTCTGCTTTAAATCTATTCAGATGTCCCTAGAACATCTGCTTCTTCTGTAAAATGGGAGTAACTGCCACTTCTTACAGTGCACTGACAGCTACAGATAAAAGCCTGGTAATTGCTAGCAGGAACTACTGCCTAACCAGAGATTTTTCTCAAAGTTAACTTGCCAAGATTTTTAAGACTATTGCACACGATAGCCCTGTGTCGGTTCACACAGCTCTGGGAGGTGGAGTACGTGTTAAAATTGTAGGTAACAGTGGGATTCAAACAGACTCCAGCCTCCCTTGAAGGCAGATCAGATGCGGCTGATGCTTGGAGCCGCGGCAGCAGGGGGAGTGGAGCAAATCCCCAGATTTGCTGTTAATGTGACCTAAAATCAGTGGGAGCTGCTTTTAGCACGTGGGTGCCATGGGCTGCTCTGCTTCCCTTCAGGGAGACACCGGAACACCTGCTAAAACCCTGGGCAGCCCCGAAAGAGAAGAGCCATTTATAGGCACTGCCCGGGAAGATCCACAGTTCTGCAGCAACACGGTCCTGGCTGCTTTTCATCTCCTCCCTCTCTGCCTATGTTTATTCATGAGTCAGGGTGCAGGGAAGATGAAAAGGCTGCTGGCAGACTTCTCCCCGGAGTCTCCACTTGGAATGGTACCACATTTCCAGGGAAGCCTCGCTTGTGCTCCCAGCAAGGTTGATCCTCGTGGGAACGCCGTCATTCCTTTGCAGCTCTCAAGGCAGGGAAATATTATCATCCATACACTGAGGCACAGAAAGTCACTAAACCTCATCTGGTGAGATCCAGAGCTGGAGTGAGATTCTACTGCTCTGGAAAAACCCAATATTTTGATGGATTAGGCCGGTGCCAGGCTGTCCCTCTAGTCTTTACAGCAGCCACTTGAACAGCTGTAAAACAGCACCTAAAAACCAGGGGGCTGCTGGCACACAGGGCTCAAGCCTACAGAAAACCCAGCTGACATCTTTCTTTGTGAAAGGGAATAGCAGCTAGTGGAACAGAAAAGAGAAATCAATGCCTAAATGCAAGTGACAGTAGGAAGGACTTCTGAGCTCAGAATAGCTCCTGCCATCCTCTGTCACAGCCTCACTCCGTGAGCCAGGGAGAGGCTGCCAGAGTTCTCAGTTCTTGTAGACAAAGTCCTCTGCCTGGAGAATCTGCAAACTGGAATAAAAATCAGTCTGATTTTTGTAATTTTGAGGGGAAATGTTAAAAATATTAAAAAGAAATCACATCTCCTGTTAACTAATATAAAACTGGAAAGCTTAATGGTTTTTTCAGTGGATTTCAAACTCCCATCAGTGCTGTTGGTGCTGCTGCTGTATCACAAAGGGGTCTCTGCTGACAAGTTTGTTCTCTAAACAAAGCAAAACCACAGCATTTTGTGTCTGCAAACACAGTGTGTGTTAGTTACAGGGTCCTCTCCCATGAACTTGTGCATGTTTTACTTTTCATTCAAATTTACAAGCACACTCGACAGCAAATTCTATGTTTGTAATAAAGCCAATGCTCCCTTTTCAGAAAAGCCAGTGGTACGGACCACCACAGACCCTTTTCTAACCTTATGCCAGAAATAAGACATTTCCACAGATTTCTTTGAATTTCTAATCCAATCGCTGTGGCCAGAAGCTGTAGCAGCTGCGTTTCAACAGGGATAGTGAATTGTTGTAGTAGAGATTACTCAAGAGCAACTAATCTTAGCATAAAAAAGCCTTTGACTGACTTCCAAAGGACCTCAGTGCAACTTTTAGTAAATCAGTCTCACCTACTCACAACACAGACCAATCAAGGTGTTTTCTTGCAGGACAGCATCTCACAGTGTCCCTGTCCCAGGCTGGACCCCCACCAGCCACATCCATCACCTGCTCCGAGGGGCTGAGGGTGGCTCAACTCTCAACAACCCCCAGCACCTGTCAGGATCAAAACCCCCAAATCCAACTGGGGTCTCAGCAGATCAGTTTTCCTATGAGGAGCATTGTAAGAGGGTTTGTGCAGAAATCTGCAGTGTCTGAGGTTGACACTGACACTGTTACTGAGCAGACACTGCCAAGCAGCCTCTGAGCAGCTCTGTGAAGGGGCTTGAGAGATGGAGGATCTTCATCCAAAAAGGATGTTACTGTGAGGTTCAGAGAAATCTAATGTACTGCTGTAAGACTTCCTACTGGAAACAAGTACCTGGCTGCTATGTACAAGAGGTTTGCAACCTGTCAGTGTCATAACAGACCTTGTTACTTTATATATCTAAGCAATCCCACAGTTAACTCTGGCAAATACTCACCTGGCATATAGGTGTTACCCTCTTAAAATCCCCCTACCTGATCCTACCGAAAACAGGGACAAAGAGAGAGAGACAACACTGATGAAAACTCAGTGACTTTCCCAAGGTCATGCAAGTGGTTCCAGGGGTTGGAGAACCAAGGTCACCAGCCTGGTGCTTCCACCCCTGTACTGAGCTGTCTCAATAAGTGAAGGTTCCGGATCAAGTGTAAAGGTTTAAATGATAATAAAATTTTATTCTTCAAAAACAGTAGTAAAAAAAAAAGTTTTAAACTTTTTTATCTCCTGCACAAGAAAATAAAAATACTTAGACAATATGAGCTTCTTGCAGAAAGGACAGGTTTTCCAGGAAAGAATGTACACAACAGAATAGTTAACAAGTCAGTTAGATAATGATCAAGATAAAATAATGATGCCGGAGATCTGAGCAATGCATCAGAGAAATGTTCCCAAATTCCCTAAAAGTCTGCAACAGCTGATGTTTGGTTTCTGTTGCATGGAAGCTTCTTGGCCATGGAGGCATTGCCCTGCCCGATGGCTCCAGGACAAAGAGGAAGGAGTTCCCCAAGGAGAAAAACAATCCCCGAGTTGTACAAGCACAGATGCAGAGTATTGTGAGGGGCTGATTTTGCTGAATGGAGCCGGCGGATGGGACTCTGTATCCATGGCAGCTGAGGAGGTGACTCATGGCACCACTATAAATATAAACTCGCCTGCAAAGAACACAGGAGTAAAATCTGCATTTGTACTGTGTTTGCACAACAAGCTTGACAGACCACTTCTCCCGGCATTCCCAGTGCATCCCTCAGGATGAGACACTGGTGCGGAACAGGAGAGACCCCACAGTGTCCCTGCTCTGCCTCCCCTTGTCCCAGCTGGTAGCACTCAGGGACATCGCACCCCGGCAGCGGCAGCATATCCCGGGCTGCGGGAGGGATGGTGCCATGCCACGCCAGGAGTGCACCAAAGCAGGGAGAGAACATGGATGAGTACAACTGAGAGCGTACAACAAGAGCTCAGTTTACAGTAATTCAAAATGCTTGCTTTACTCAGAAGCAAGCCCCTGGCCAGGGCAGTGTCATGGGTCACTAAGAACAGAGTGATGGCACAGGAGGAAGAGGCAGCTGCAAAGGGGATAGCTATTAAACAGCTGCACACCACCTCACCTGGATCACTCCTGGGAAGGAAGAACACAGCACTGGAATATCTGAAAGTTCCTAGAAGGAATCACAGCCCTCGTAAAGACATCAGGCAGAGCTCTGCTGGCAGCCTGGAATTCGCATCAGCAATTAGTTCGGGATGTCTGCGCTTGCAGAGGAGACTGCAACTTGCCTGCCCAGGAAGAAAGGGGCAAAGGCAAAAAGGCAGTCTGTCCAAAGTGAGAGAAGTGCCCCTTGCTTGGGAGCCGGGAAGCTCAGCGCCCCTGGGGTGGATGCAAAGCCGCCTATGGGCTGCAGACCAGGCTGCTCCCCCGGCCAAGGGAACGAGGCTGGAGGCGCCCTCCCGCTGCTCCTCCGGCTGAGCGGTGATGGGTGTGAGCGAATCAGTGGGCAAAGAGAGCTGCGTTCACGGCTACTCTGCAGTCAGAGGTCTTTAAGAGATAGAAATAGGACTTTTTAAAACTATTGTACCGAATTCCTAATGATTTTTAGGAGGCACAGATTCTTCTCATTTCAAGAACCTTCTTCTCTCCTCATTATTTAAATATCCCCTGGCTCGGCGAAGGTGGGAAAAAAGTCAGAAAGCTGATTTGATTCAACACTTTGAAAGAAATAGTGATAGACAAGCACTTTCTCTCCATTCAGGGTCACAACCAGATGAAATCTCACTGCTCTGGTAATTTTTCGCAGGTGTTATTGTATGGCTTGAGATTCCAGTAAAATGGAAATATAATCAAATGGGAATCCTATTAGTATGTACCTTTTCTAAGATTAGCAATTTCACAGTATATTAATTTTTTCCTAGATTATTTTAAATGTGTAACAGCACTTGATTTAACAGAGCTGCATGGGCAGACAATATTTCAATACTGGGAACATCTGTTCCGAGTTACCAAAATTCCAGCTCAAAAACAAATATTTCCCCCATAAATCAACCCAAACATTATTCTGAGTGTTGTAACAGATGCAAAATGATTCTGGCTCCCTCTGCCCTGTGGTTTGGCTCTTTCCTTAAACTTGATGTGAATATATTTATTTAAACACTTCAAGAAATACACATCTGAAATGGCTATTTAAGCTTCCTTGGAGTGTGTCTGATGTTGGTTCAACCTTTATGGTGAGTTGACAGACTGCCTCATTAATGACAGATTCTATTAATTAGTGTAAGCTCTGGTTACAACTTTGCAGATAAACCTGTTCTGGAGCAGCACTTAAAGTCCCATTAAAGTGTTCTGAACACTTCAGCCCAACAGCACAGTACTGATGAGCCTGAGTTAGTGAGAGGGGCAGAGTTTATTTTGGGGTTTATATTCATTCTGTTCTGGCCTGTTTCAGTGGGCTCTTTGCCTCCATTGTTACTGCTGCTGGTCATCTGTCATGAGCTAAATGAATCAGAAGAGGTATTGATTTTTCTGGCATAAAGAAATGAGATTTGTTTATTAAACATGAAATTTGGAAACAGGCTTTATAAGAGGGTTCCCAGTTAATGGTCTGAGTATGTGAATAAAAATGTTTACTTAGGCAGAAGCAGCAATTCCATACTTTGAGGTGTTTAATTGCATTAAGCTTCATATAAGCAACTGGGATACAAGATTTATTTTTTTTAATAGTTTATATGTAACAGCTCAGCCAGACAAAGAGAAAACTGAATTGTGGTACCATAAATAAATACAAACTCCTGTATACAGAAAAATCCTTTTAGTTGATCCCTCCTTGCACAAAATACCCTTTGGGGGCAGAAACAAGGCCGTGCTTTGAGGATGACGTTTTAGAGTTGTTAATTATTTTCTGTCTTAAATGCTTGGAGAAAACAGTGTGTGTGGACTAAATATAACCCTGCCTTTAGTGCTGGTTGGGAAATGGGAGTCCCAGGCCAGTTCTCTCCCACAAACAATGGGAACACTGGGCCACAGGGAGACAGGAGGATAGTGAAGGGAGCACTGCAGGACCCAGGAGTCTGTGTCAGTCAGTGAGAACCACACAGGGAGTTCAGCCATAAGAACCTGCATTATTCCCTTGAAGGGATGCCAAAGTTGTAAGGAAGTTGAGGGCCACATTTTCCAAAGACAATTTGTTAATAAGGCATAGCAGTACAAATACTAGGGAGCTGCAACATTTCTATTTGTAAAGAGATCGGAACCCATTCTATATGCAGTAGGCTACATCCCTCTATCGCATTATACATTAGCTTTATACATTGTTAATTAGACCTAATTTAGGCCTCAAAAAATCTCATTAAAATTCTGATTAGTGCTGTTGGCAAGCAGCCATCTAAAAAGCCTCTATTTCTTTCTTTGATAAGTTTGAAGCTGCTATAACAAACAGTAAAAATAAGATCACAGCCTTTTTTCTCATGCCAATCAACATAATGTATTCTCCAGGTCAAAGTCATTTAAGGGAAAATACAGGAGGAGGACATCTTTATCTGCCTGCATGAATGCTGTCAGGTGGCTATAGAAAATTATATGCCTATGCCCTTTGGCAGTTAAAAAAACCAGCCAAACAAAAAACCCCAAACCTAGGAAACTTGTTATGAAAAAGCCGGTTTTAAGCCTTCAAAACTAACTTACTCTGCAAGCCAATTAAGTAAATGGTTTTTTTTTAAAGGCTTTAAAAATTAATGGGAATAAAAATATTACAAAGCTGGTTTAATATAAAACCTTTCTATCTGATGTTTTCTGCATAACTTACTGCCTGATGCTTTCCATACAGCTTGTAGTCTAAATGCCTGGCCAAGAAAACATACAGGCAAGAATATCTTTAGTCCAAATAGAGTCAATTATGCACCCACATTGCTGCAGATCAGAGCAGATAACTTGAAAAGCAATCATGGCACAAAAAAAAAAAAAAAGTCAAAGGCAGAACAAAGCAACAAACAATTGCAGTGCTGCTCTGCTTCCTTGTGCCTGGGTATGTTGAGGGGTTGTTAAGATACAGCTGCCAGCTATAATTGTACGCATCTCAATTAACTTAAACATTTCACTTCAATGCAGAAAAACTTTACAGAGCTGAGTGCTGCTTGAAATGGCAAACACAAGGTGTCTCTTTCAGTGTACATTGTCTCTGTGCACATCTGTCCCTGCAAGAGACCCAAGCAATGAGCCTGGGCTTGCAGAGGAGCCAGCAGAACTCTGCAGAGCTGCATACTCCAGCAGAGGAGAGGCAGGAGGGCTCTGATCTGTCCCTGTCCCTCAGAGCACAGTCTACAGTGTGCACCTGCTCCATCCTGCATCACCCTGGACGCTGGTAGGACAAAGCCAACATATGATTATGGGGAAATACCACCTTTTCCTTCTGATAAACACCCAGCCATGCCACTGAAATCCAGCCTTGGGATGCTCTCTATCAGTAAAGCTGCTTCTGGGTTGGAATATACATTTTTAAAAAAGTCCAACTTGCTCTATTTTTCCAAGCCTTTTTAAACTGTAATCTTTAGAGGTCTAATCAGACTTTCTGTATCAAATAAAGTAGGGAGATACACACAGAATCCAGGGAGCATTTGCCTCTTAAGACAGTGTTCAGTCTCTGTGTTGCATTGATATTTGCATAAGCACATTTTCAAAAACCTGGGAAGCCTGGTAGGCTGATATTTAACATATTCTGATATGATATGGCAACTAGTTACCAGCTGAAATTCCTGATGAGAGATTTAAATAGAACAAAATGGGCCATAAGAGAGGAGGTAATTTAGCAGAATGCCCTGGCTGGGTGTACCTCGAGTACCCAGGAAGGGCACTGTGGGCTGGCAGCAGTGTCAGGAATCTGGTCAGGTACTGCATGGAACTGAGAGGAGGAGTGCATTAAAAAAGAGGGGCAAAAGAACACCCCCAGTCTCAGAAACAACATTTAATTAATCTAAACCTGCAGGACAAACTGCATACAGTTAATAATGTGCATTTCTGCACTACTTGCTACTGTTACAGTAATTCTTTCATTAAAAGATATAGCATGACTTTAATGCCTTTATATTTAGAAGCCTGATTTTTGTCTGTAGGAATTTTCCCAGTCTTCCACAGAAGGTCAGGCTTTCCTGCCAAAGATAAGAAAGGTTTATCACATTTCTGGATTCTTAATAATTTAAGTCCATATGATTAAGAACTGCTCTGTGCTTTCTGCATTTTGTTTTTTCGAGAGGGAAACCTAGGAGCAAGGTGGATGTCCCAGAATTAATCACAGCAAGAAATCCTAAGCTTAGAGCAGCCTAGCAAGGCTGAAGCCCAGGGCAGCAATCACATCAGTGACTTTGAGACAGCTCGTTGCAGAGCACGGGTTTGCAGTATCAAGCTGTACAGATCCTGAGCTGATAAGCCTATGCATGTGGAATTCTTCAGGCGAAATTCTGCCTGACCTTCCCCAGCACCATGCCTCCGGCAAGCTCTCTGAAAGCAGCCATTTGAAGTCAAAGAAATCTGGGTCATCGACTTCAACAGAAATTCTGATTAAGGAGGGGATGATGCTCAGCTCCTGTACCTTTCACTCCTCCCTTTTGCTGCAGCTCTGCCTGGGGATGGGTTGTTTTATTCTGTGTTCGTGGGTGCTCTTCTGTCTCCAGTAAAACCAATGCCAAATTCCAAAATCAAACAGCCTGAGCATGTAAGAACAGCTATTTCTAAACTGTCTTTTTGCAGCACGCAAGCCAAGAGTGAAAAAGGAAGAGGAATGGAGTGCAGAGGAATAAACGGAAGGATCAAGTTGTTTTTCCCATTGGCACCAGCTGGGAGTTGTCCTTATTGAAGGGAAGGTCTGACTGAAAAATGGGCCAGCTACTCCCTCCCTTATCTGTTGTCTCAATCCAGTTCTGTCATCTGGCTGCTTATACCTACTGGGTCTGAATAATTTGCCAAGGCACCAAAGGCACGAGGTGCCTGGAATGGCCTTGAGAGTCTGGTTAATGCTTTACAGGGGGAAGGTTGCTTTAAAAAGCAGAACAGAGTATTTGTTCCAAAACTGTAGTCATCACTGAGAGCCACACTTACTGAGTTCAAACCAGGTCAGCTGCCCAGGCAAGAACATGTATTTGATCTACCCTGTCATGGTAAAGGCTGCCTGTAAACTTTGGCAAAGAAAATTATTAATCTTTCAACTCACAGCACATAAGCAATGACTAGTAATACCTATTTTTCTGAGAACTGGAATGCCTTTTGGAACCAGCCCAGATTACTTAAGAGAAGTTTTTCTGCCATCACCCAAAAACAGTTCCAAACCTGTCTCTCCCACATTCAATTAAATAAAATAAAAAAAAATAAAAAATATTGGAAAAAAAGGCAGGACCATGGTTCATTCAACAGGCATTTTTCGTCTTGTGAGGAGCCCCAGCAGCTCACTCAGCTGCACCCCACAGGGACAATAAATATCCATTTTTCAGTAATTCAGTGCTGTGGGTAGTGACTTTCACTTGGAAAGCCAAGTGAGGGCTCTGACCAGAACCTCTGTGGAGGGGAGGGAGGTGGGGGGCAGGCATTGCTCCTCGGTGTCTCTCGACCTTCTCTTCAAAAGCTGCTGCTTTCCAGCTCAGTTGGGTGTGGATATCTGAGCATTCTCCTGTGGCTTTTCATGGCCCTCCACATTCTGCATCACACAGCTGGAAACACACTGCCCTGAGAGGCCAGCCTGGGAACTTGCACTGCTTTGGGACAAATCAGAACTAAAACAAAGGCTGAATCATGAGCCTTTTCCAATTCTCTCCTGTTTAGCTTTTTTTTTGGGGGGGTTGTTTTTTGGGGTGTTTTTGTTTTATTTTTGTTTTGGTGGTTTTGGTTTTGGGATTTTAATAATTTTTGGTTTGTTTTGTGGGTTTTTTCGTTAGGTTTTTTTTTTTTGTTTGTTTGGTTGGTTTTTTTTTTTTGGTTGGTTGGTTTTCTGTTGGTTTTGGGGGGTTTTTTTGAGCATCTCACTCAATCCTTTCATCCATTATTATGGCTCCCAAAGGGCTGAAGTGGAGATCCACTCAGTGGATGAACCACTGGGTATTTAAGGTACTGTAAACCATTTGCTTTTTCAGTCTGTCCTGTGCCTTGACCTGAACACTTGTTCTGCATTATTTATCCTCTCCATCTTGCAGCTTGTTCTCTGCCCGCCTACTTTTGCAACTCTTTTCTCCAGACAGAACATATTTAACAGAGGAATGAAGTGACAGTAGCAGTTCAGCTGTGACCATACAGCTGATACCTGACTAGAAGCTTTGATCTTTCAGGTTTGAGAAATCTCTCACTGCACATACAGTACTGGTTCCCATTGAACACTGAGACAGAAAGAGAAAATCCTGAATTCTTCAGACCAGTATATATTTAAATACACACAAAGTTCTAGATCACAAGCTTGACTGTACAATACCCTCTCCCAGCATGGGAGTGGGTGTCTCTCCATCTATCAGTGACCATAATTCTGCTGAGCCATGATTACTGCATCGTCTTCCTGCCCCACTTTTATCCATGTTTATGGAGAAAATACAGGTAGGTGCCTTGGAACATACTGGTCAGCTGGATTCCTAAAAAACCCACTTTTACTCCAGCTTTCTCTATGCTGAAAAAAACCCTGCAGTCCTGTTTCCAGGAGATATTTCAGAACAGAATTCCCAATTTCCATTACAGGCTATGCCAAGGCAATGTATAAGTGAATGGAAGCTGCTGCAAAACAGTGGAGAAAATGAATCTCATGAACCGTGCTGGAGATTTTTACCTAAAACCTGCAGTCCATCCTTTGTAAAACGAGTTTAAAATAACTTGGAGTGGGGTGGGGGTGTTTACTGAGCCTTCAGCAAAGGGGCACGAACAGATTCAGACCTAAGGGCACGACCGAGTGCAGGCCAGGCCAAGAGTTACCCAAACGCGACATCCGCGCTCCCCCTATCCCCGTAGTCACGACCCGAGCCACGTCTGACCCGCAGAGCTCCGTGCGCGGCTCCAACGGGAGCAGCTCCGAGCGGCAGCGGCCGTCGGAGCTCTCGGGGGCCCGGGGGAGCTTCTGCCCTAGCGAGGGCTCATCCCGCACGGTACCCCGGGGCCGGACACGGGGACACGGCGGCGGGCGGGAGGTGGGGGCACAGGGGGGCGATGACGGGATCTCGGCGGCAGGAACACACGGCACGGCAGGGAAACAGCCCCGGGCAGGACAACAGCCCCGGGCAGGGCAACCTCCCAGCCTGGACACTCTCTTTTCCTCCTGCATGACACCGCTAACACCCCTGCCCGGCCGGATCCCCACCCCTCGGCAGGACAACATCCCTCAGCAGGACTCGTGCCACCGGGACACCCCTTTTCCCACACGGACACCTGTTTTCCCACACGGACACCCCTGCTTGTCCGTGGCGGGGGCGGCGCGGGGGACGCTGAGGGGGCTGTGCGCGCACCCGCCCGCGGCCCCGCCATTAGCCCAAAGTAGGTCACGGCCCGCGCGCGGGCTCACGTGACGGCCCCGCGCGCGCTGCCCCCCGCGCCGCGTGACCGGCGGGCGGGGCCGGGGGCACCGTGAGGGGACCGGGGTCGTGTCCTTGTTCTCGTCGCTGTCTCCCTCTCTCTGTCCTTCCCTCACGGACCCATCGGTGCCTCCCCCGCCCAGCTTCCGGCAACGGGCCAGCGCTCTGCAGGTGTCGGGGTGCCCGGGCTCCCCCGGTGGCCGCCCCGCGGTCCAAACCGGCCTCTGCCCATGGGGCTCCGGCTGAGCAACCCCCGACCCCGCCCCGCAGCAGCCGGCGGTGCCCGTGGGTGCTCGGCGACCCCGGGTGGGATCGTCTAGAGCGGTGATCACCATATGCACTTTGGTAGAAGGACCCTTGAAAAGTATAAAGAGTTTCCGACTTTAAAATGGCCTTGTAGATTGTCTTTGCTAAAGAAAATAATCACACTAAAAAAAAAAAAAATAAAAATCTTACAGTACATTAACCACTGGGTACGTGGTTTGAAAAGAATCAGATTTTTCATATAACTGATTCCAGTGATGGAAACAACCTTGAGAAATATAAATATTGGTTGAAATAATTTTTTTTAATAGGGCACCCATCAAGATATTTTCAATACAAAAACTAAGCAGCTGCATAGTCTTTCATAAGCCATAAAATAGACATTTTATGGGTGAATGCTAAGCTAAGAACACTTGCCAGAAATTGTATTGAAATTGGAAAATGGAGAAATTCAGGCAGTGTATCATTAGCTCTGTTTTGTCTTGATTGGTTCTACCTGGTGTGCACCATGTGGGGTCAGCCAGTGGTCAAAACAGCACAAAGGAATTAGGGGCCACCTTTGGAAAAGTGAAGCAAGTAAAAATCAGTAATTTGTATGTACAGACAACAACATGGTGTCCTGACAGCCTGGAATTTAGGTTAATTGGGATGAAATCTGCCTGTGTAGCATGGCTGGAGTTAAATTGCCATTCCTGTTGTGTGAGACCGAAAATAACAGCTGCAGTACCCTGCTCAGGTACTCTGCTCTGCTTTGCTGGCTGGTCTATAAATCAGGAGGAGTTATTTTGGCTTTCACATCCAGGAAATTCCCAGCTCCTGTGTGTTGGGAATGCAGGGTCTGTAACTACACACAGTGCTCAGAGAGCCTTCCTTTGGTTCTACATTTGCACTGACCTACCTATAATTTACCCCATTCAGTGTCAAGCAGTGAAGGTTTCCTGTCCTTCTGTGGTGTTGAAAATGCTCTTTCTTTCTGTTGAGTTGGGTCAATAATCATAAAAACACAAGTAGTTGTGCTGAAGTTGAGCTTCCACCGGAAACTAATCTTGTTACTGGTGTATCCCCAGTATCCCCATTACTTTTACATCTTCTGTTCTATTTACTCTTCTTTGCTGCTTATCGTATCTCCTAAATGTAAATCATATCTCTATTTTTCTTTAGACAGCATAGAAAAAACATTCTGTACCACATCTGCATATGGATTGGCAATCACCCTCATCTTTGTGTCACTCATCTGTACCTCTGTAATTAAAGGTTTCCACTAACCAGCAATTTGGCCGTCTGAGGCAATGTTGGTACGTGTACAGTCATTTAATAATCCAGACTTTTTTCCTTGCTTAGGTGACACTTAAAAACAGCTGTGCTGTTGCTATCACACCCCTGCTCCAGTTGTGAACCATGTGGCATCTGTGGCATCCCAAGGTTCTCCCAAGCCCTGCTCAGCCATGCCCTGAGTCTGTTCCTGCCACTTGCTGCTGGTTCTGCGGGGCCTGATGGTTACAATCCCCATTTGGTTGTGCCAGTGCAATTTCATTGATTTGAGTGTACTTTGGACTTTCATCAGTTGCTTGTTTTAGGCAGTTCATTTAAGAAGACACCTAATAATAGATGATAGAATTATAGAATATCCTGAGTTGGAAGGGACTGACAAGGATCATTGAGTCCAACCCCTGGCTCTGCACAGACACCCCAACAATCCCACCCTGTGCATCCCTGAGAGAATTGCCCAAAGGCTCCTGGAGCTCTGGCAACCTTGGGGCTGTGCCAGTTCCCTGGGGAGCCTGGGCAGTGCCCAGCACCCTCCGGGGGAAGAACCTTTTCCTGATATACAGCCCAACCCTCCCTGACACAGCTCCAGCCATTCCTGAGTCCTGTTCCTGGTCACACATGTAATAGGTACAGTAGATACACAAGGGGAGAACATAACTGTTCCTCAGGCAGCTTATATTTCTAAATTCTGGGTAGTTTATGCACGTAACTTATTTGCTTCTAGAGAATATTTATGATTATTTATATTTGTTGAAGGTTAAATGCTGACTTTTGAAGAAAGAATCACAAATAAACACAGATGGTATAACTTTGCAAAATGCGATCCAAAAGAAAACCCAAATGAGAATAAGGGAGGCACAGACACCTGAAGGGTGAATTTACTCTGGGACTAATGGAGTTCTTGCACAGCCTGCATGGGCTGAAGACCAGAGCAGATGGAAAGTCAACCGTGCTTGAATGAGGACCATGGTGAGTGGGGAGGAAAGTCCCATTTGAGCAAAAACGGGTCCTGGGAGTCTTAGTGGATGATGAGTTGACCATGAGCTGGCAATGTGCCCTGGAGGCCAGGAGGGCAGTGGGATCCTGGGGTGCATTAGGAAGAGTGTGACCTCTGCTTCTGCTCAACCCTGATGAGGCACATCTGCAGTTGCGTCTCATCCTGGGTTGCTCAAGACAAGAGAGACAAGGAGCTGCTGGAGAGGGTTCAGGCCCAAAGATGGTTCGGGGTCTGAAGCATCTCTTACAAGAAGAGTCTCAAGGGAGCTGGGCCTCTTTGGTCTGGAGAAGAGAAGACTGAGAGGGAATCTCATCAATTCATGTAAGTATCTCTAGGGCAGGTACCAGGAGGATGGGTCCAGACTCTTCTTGGTGGTGCCCAGTGACAGGATGACGAAAAATGGCCATAAACTAAAAAAATGGCTATAAACTAAAACATAAAATGTTCCACCTCAATGTGAGGAAAAGCTTCTTTCCATGGAGGGTGGCAGAGCCCTGGAACAGCTGCTCAGGGAGGCTGCGGAGTCTCCCTCTCTGGAGATGTTCCAAACCCACCTGGATACGTTCCTGTGCCACCTGCCCCGGTGACCCTGCCTGGGCAGGGGAGTGGGATTGGGTGATCTCAAGAGGTCCCTTCCAGCCCGAAGGTGCTGCGTGGTGGTGAGAGCCCTGCTCGTGCTGGTGACAGCGCTGTCACCCCCGGGTGACACCTGGTAGAGAGGCAGAGGGAGCTCGGTAGGAAACGCTCGCAGAGCCCACGTCCGGTTCCCTTAGACACGGCTGGGACCCCCGCCCGCCGTGCCCCGCAGCCCGGACCCCTCGGACCGCGGCAGCGCCGGGTCCCGCTGCCCCGGGGAAGCCGCCACGCTCGGATGCCCCGAGCAGGGTCAAATGTTCAGGCTCATTAACATCTCATTAACACATTCCTCCCGGTTACCGGGGAGGCGCAGCGGCCCCGCGGGGGGGTTTGGGGCGGGTGTCCCGCGGCTGCGCCCCCCCCCCCTTTCCCCCCCGGCACCGTCCGCACGCGTGCCGGGGCGGGGCGCACGGGGGGCGTGGCCGGTACCGGGGAGGGGCGTGACCGGCGCGCCAATGGCGGGGCCGCTATCGGGCGTGACGTCAGCGGCGGCGGCGGCTGCACGTGGGCGCGGGGCGGGCGGGCGCAGAGCGGCGCAGAGCGGGCGGCGGGAGCGGCGGCGGCGGAGCAGCTGCGCGGCGGAGCGGCCTGACCCGCGCCCGGTCCGCGCCCTGTACCGCGGCCCCAGCGCCCCTCGCCACCTGCGCTCGGCCCGGCTCACCCGCGCCGC
This sequence comes from Serinus canaria, assembly GCF_022539315.1. Classification (NCBI taxonomy): domain Eukaryota; kingdom Metazoa; phylum Chordata; class Aves; order Passeriformes; family Fringillidae; genus Serinus; species Serinus canaria. The sequence goes on along the minus strand of NC_066331.1, from coordinate 4,603,256 downwards.
GACAGCGGCTACAGCAAGGGGAAAGGAACCGCTCGCCGCGCAGCTGCCCCCTCCCCGCCGCCGCGGGCAGCCCCCACCGACCATGTCGCGGCCGCTCCCGCTGAATCCCCCGTTCCTCCCTCCCACCTACGGTGTGCTGAAGTCCCTGCTGGAAAACCCGCTCAAGCTGCCGCTCGCTCACGAAGACGGTGAGGCTTCCCCGGGACCCCTCGCAGTGCGCCCCGGTCTCCCGCTGGCACTCGAGGGCCACGGCATGTGCCCGCCCCCCCCACCCCCCCTACCCCCGGGTGCTCCCCCGGCGATGGAGCCCCGGTACGGCTCGCTCGGGGCGCTCTGCGGAAGTGGCGGCCGCCCCGGCTCGATCTAACGGGACGCGCTCGGTGTTCCTATCTCCGGCCCCGGTGGATGGACGCCAGAGGCGCTCGGTGCCTCGGGTGAAAGGGGCCGGCATCCCCATCCCAGGCCCCACTACAAACCGCTCCCGGCCCCGCGTCCCCCGGTTTATCGGGAGAAAGTTGCGGCTTCCCCGGGAAGCGGAGGCAGCTTGGGAATATCCGTACCGCGTATGGCGAACGGATCAGGCGCGCACGAAAAGCAGAAACCGAGGGAAGGTCTTGCAGTTCCCGTCTCCTCGTTTTTTCCGAGTTCCACTGCCAAGCGACTCGCAGGATTTCACCGGGGCTGTTGTAGGAGGTTAAAAATAAAACGCTGCGAAGGCTTGGTAGCTGACAGGAAGCTTTAGGAGTTCAGATTCTTGCAGATCATGCAGAGAAATCAGGCGTTTCCCTTAAAAGACGTGCATTGAAATCACTGGGGGCTGTAGAAATGAGGAAGCCTCAGTTAAGCTTTTTTTATTTTTTTTGCTTCTACCTTTGAATATTTTGTTGTCTCTTCTGCACATCAAAACTGTGTTCTGTCAGCCCTTGCCACTGTATGTTCGTAACATTTAGAAGTGCAGAATTTGAGGACTATTTTGCTTGTGCCAGGACTAGCAAGATTGTGACCATTCTTAGTTTAGAAGAATGACAGGATCCCAGGGATTTCAGGCTAAGACTGTTCCTTTTCAACAGAATGTATCAATAGCTTCCAGTTTGCTGGAATACTTAAATGTTCACTTTTAGGTCTGTTGAGTACTTTTTGATGCTAACATTCAAAGCTGTGCATGGAGTGGAGCTGTTGACTAAAAACAAAGGGCAATCTCAAAAATGTGGTTGGTTTCCACAAAGGTGCTCAGTGACATGACCCCTCAATTCTCTTCCAAGTAGAGTGAGTCAAAGGAGTTCTTTTTTTGAAGGGAATATTCCTTTCTTACACCTGAGAGTACAGCAGAAATAATGGAAGTAGTATAAGTTAATGTTTTAATTACTGAATTCTTACATGTTTGTTATGTGGTTTTGTTTAAGCATTCGGTAAAGAAAAAGACAAAGAGAAGAAGTTAGATGATGACAGCACTGGTACCACAGTCCCTCAGTCAGCTTTCTTGGGTCCAACATTATGGGACAAGACACTGCCATATGATGGAGACACTTTCCAGTTGGAATACATGGACCTGGAAGAATTCCTCTCAGAAAATGGCATTCCACCCAGCCCAAACCAGCATGAGCCTAGCCCACACCAGTCAGGTCTCCAGCAAGCTACCTCAGCATCACCTTCTGTCATGGACCTCAGCAGCAGGGCTTCTACTTCAGTCCATCCAGGCATGGTGTCGCAGAACTGCATGCAGAGCCCAGTCAGACCAGGTAAATCAGCCCTCAGAACTTCCCTGTGGAATTTGGCATGAACCCCTCCTCCCCACTGTAAATCACTGCTTCTCCCTGTGCAGCTGACAGGCAGCTTAGAGCCCAGAGGATTCCTGTCACTCACACTCCAGCAAATAAAAACAATAGCTCCAGTTATTACTAGGCTGCTCCACCAGGATTTTTGTTTAAATTATTGAAGGAAGGCTCTGGGAATTCCATGGAAACTTGCCTATCTTAGTTGGTGTCTTAGCTGTTAGCAAGTAAAAAGACCACAGACAGAATGGCATAGATGCCACAGTGTTAAAAGAGCAGGGAAAAGGACTGTGAAAGAGACTATTCCCTCAGCCAATATTTGATATGAGACACAGGAGTGGGCATTTATTCTGGAGTTAAAGGTTAATGCTTCTTACTTGAAATTTTGGCCATAATCTTACTCTCTACTGAGCAAAATAAAATTTGCCACAGGAACTGAGTTTTGGAACAACATAATAATCTCACTTAAATTGGCATAAACTGAGTGTAACTCTGACCTGAGTTCATAACTTGCATCTGTAGTCACCTTATGCTTAAGAAAACACCATGGAGTCCAAGGCCTGGTTGTAATGCACAATTCCAGCCTGTCTGATGTCAGTGGAAGTCTTTTATTATTTTATTAGCACTTGAGATCATCCCTTTAGAGACACCAGTTTGAATCCAGAGTAACTCCTCTGGCTTGACACCAGCATGGCTGAGATCATGGGCAGTGGAAGAGTGTCAGCATTGAAGTTTGGGAAACATGGAGCTTTGCCTTTTTCCTTAAAAAAAATAAAATACAGAGAGTGACTTATTTATTGTGCTCTTCTGCTCACATGAGGTGTGCTGGAGCAAAGTGTGCTTTTGGCAGCAGGAAACCACTCCTCTCCCTTCTGCTTGATCATTTGCCATGCTCAGTGTGCGAAGTCATTGTCAGAATCATCTGATAAGGAGGCAAAATAAATAAATAGAGAGGCAAAAGTTGTGGAGCAGGATGAAATGGAAATGTCTTACAAGTCTGCAATGTTCCTGTCTCGTTAAAAAGAAATAAAATATCCCCCCAAAGCTCCCCAAACCTGTCAACATACTCCTTGACTCCCCCATCAGAACTGTGTGTTTAGTCATGGATTTCATTTACTTTTACTTTGTGTGGATTTGACTTTGCTTTGTGTTTCAGTTTCAAGGCTTTTCATGGTTAACTAATAACTTATAAGGGTGTTCAAAGTTAAAATATATTTGGAGTAGGCAAGAGCAGAACTTGAAACCCCTTGCTTTTTCTGAGCCAGCTTTAAAAATAGTGCATATGAGCTACATTGCTTTCTGTCATTTATGCACACACAAAATTAAAAGTAGATAATCTGTGCCCATTCTCTCTTTTTTCCAGTGGAGCCTAGTAGTGAGCCAGGCTTTTAATGATCACCTGTCAGAATTTATTTATAATCAGCTATCTGTGTGACTTTTCAACTCATTGATTTTTTTCAGTTTATCCTGAGCCCTTTGCAGCTCGGGGTTACAAACTTATCTCACAGTGAACTTTTTTACTGTTGTAAAGGACATTATGGCTCTTGGAGTAGGATAAAGCATCTAAATTTGCAGGTATTTTTCCCAACACCATATTGCCTTAGCAAGAATAGATTTTTTTTGTTAAATATTTTGGGGTTTTTTTAAGGGAGCTCATTTCACATATTAAATAATATTTTCTTGTCCCCCGTTACAGATAGGAAATGTGGCTTAATTAACAGTAGTCTGGTTTATCATCAGGTTGTTAAATTTTTTATGTGCTGTCATGTGAAAATCTTTCTTTGACAATCAGTACTGAAGAGAAGACCATCTCACAGTTTATCATTTGAGCTAGTTTGAGAATATAGGAGCATGGGTTTTTTTTTTTTTTTTAATTTAGTAAAAGTAAAAATGAGCATTTAAGAGTTGCCATAAAAGGGCCAAGGCAAATGTGCTGCATGAAATAGGGAGGTAAATGTTAAAATCATTGTAATGGAGCCTGTTGCTTAATATATCTTAAAACATTTAAAATATAAAATACATTTTTTTTAATTTCCACATAAAGAAAGGGTTTTCGTTGGCGTGAGCTATCATTACAGTATAGTGTTGTGATTTGTGTTACTGTAATAAAGCAAAGAACAAGTTGTAGGAAGTATACAATTTCAATACAGATTAATTCCATGTGATCCTACTACTTCCAGGAAAATGGAATGTTTTAGGTGATAGTAATTCTAAAAATATTTCACAGGTCTGTATTCTGAATTTTGCCTTGCAGTGGGCAGATTGAGCCTGTTTTAGCATGTGGGCCTAGAGGAAGGGTCCAGTCCTGTGCTGCTCCTGTCCCTCTTTCAGTGGCTCTGGGTTTTGGCACTGGGGTTCACAGCTGCCAGCCTGGCTGTGCCCTGCTGGGGGGGGAACATCCCTCGGGGGGGACATCCCCCTGCACGTGGAGCCCCGACTGTGACTCTGGGACTCAGGGACACACCTGGGTCAGGGATGGTCCGTGGGAGAGCAGCATGAGGAGATTTAATTTTGTGCATGTGTTCCAGCACAAGCCTCATCTGTCTGTAGGAGTGAGTGGTGTTGCCTAGACGTGTTTTGTGCCGTGTCTGGAAGAGATCTAAAGATCTACACTGGCGTTCCCTGAGTGTCATCAGGCTCAGCAAAGCTGTGTTGACCCTGATTGTGGACGTGACATTACCAAAATCCTCACGGATTTTCTTTCTCCCTGCCAAAAAATGTAATGGCAACAAAAAGAATTCTATATTTTCAGCTCAGATTGTCTGGTCAATGGAAAGATGTTTAGGCTCACCAGTTTATCATCTGCAAAGAACAAAATGACCACCTACTTCCCATACATTTCTGTTCAGGGAATGTAGTTACAGAAATTTCTGGCTTTGTTTTGATGAGGGACAGAGGGTAACGACTTGCAGGAGTGAAACCACATATTTATCTTTCACAGTGCTGATTTTGTTAAAAAAAATAGTGTTTTGGTTTATTTTTAGCATTGCGGACCAGCATTCACTGTCATGCGTAGATGCATGTAAAACTTCTGGTTTGTGTTGGTATTGGATGCTGGCAGGTTGGCTGAAATCTGTAGTCTCCTCAGAAAAAGGTTTTCAGATTTTTATGAAGCTTTCAAAGTAACCCATTACTGCAAAGACATTTTTGTGGTTCTTCATGTTCTGCACCTTATGTATTCTTTCAGTGAAATGTCAATCTCCATTTAAATGCAGAGTCCTTAAGGAAATTTAGAGTAATTTTTAGCTGTTTGTATGTAAAGGGAGGGTGCATGTTTTGCAGGTAACTAGTTGGTTGTTGCTTTTCCCGCCTGGCTCTTTCCCCCCTGGTGTGAATTAGGGAAGCATCAGCTAGATCTGGCAGAGAATCCTAACTAGAAGGTTTTTGGGATTTTGTGGTTTAGATCTGAATTTTCTGTTTGCCACCAAAAAGCCTTGGATGTGGGGCTGTGTCACAGGGATGCTGCTAACCAGTTGTTTCTGCCTTGCTCCAAAGGAGACCAGGGCTGTTCACGGCTCTGAGAGAGCTCCCTCTTTGTGTTCTCTGATGATGGTTTTCTGTCTGTGTTGCCTGCATGGCTGTGTGCCTTAGACTACTTGCCAAAGATTATTTAAGGAAAAAAAAAAAAAAGAAAGAAAAACAAGCTTTGTAATCCACTGCGGAAATATACCTTTGTGCAATATCTGCAAGTCTTCACTTAACAAAAGTTAAATTAGAGGCACATTAATCAAAAAGCTGAGAATTTTTTCCACGTGAAGTGCACTTACACCTCTCACCCCCCAAAGATTTTTATGAAGTGCTGTGGTATATTTGCTCAGTCCAGATATTCTGTCTAGAGCACAGTATCCATTACCTCTGGTTTTTTGCGCAGGCACTGAGCTGCAGTGACTGACAGCAGGCACCACTGGGTGGGTTTCAGTGTTTTTTGGAGCTACTGTTTGTGCTAGGCACTGCAGCCAGCTGGGAGAGGCTTGTTCTTGCTCCATGCAGCTCACTGCAGGGTGAGGTGCTGCCGGGGCAGCCCCAAAGGGTGTGTGTGCAGCACTCCCTGTATTGCAGCCTTCCTTCCCCTGCGTTTCTTAACGTGATCCCCTCCTCCAGCACCGTTTGGCAGAGCGAAGGGCAGCATTCCCAGCTGCCAGCCTGCTCGTGGAATCCTCTCCTAAGCTTTAATCATTGTTTACAAGTCGTCCCCGGGTGTTGCAGGAACCCCTTCTCTTCCAGAGGCCAAGGGCTCTCCGCGGGAATTTCCTGACCTTTGGCCTCCCACGTGAAGATGGGAATGAGCAGCTCCACCATGGCCAGGCTGGTACCAGGAGCTGCTCTTCACATTGAGCCTCACGTGAGGCTCGGGCTGCCTGCAGGACCATGTGCTCCAGGCACGTGTCCCTGCCCTGTGCAGCCCAGCTCAGCCCAGCTCCACTCCTGCCACCGCCAGCGCGGGCCCAAACCGCACCAAGATGGAAAAGCTGCGCCCTTCACCGCTGCTGCCACTGCCAAGGAAGTGCAATCTGCGGGCAAGCCTCGCAAAACTGCTCTCTGGATCAAAGGAAGATGCAAAATATGTTCAGTCAAATATTAAAAATAGCCTGTCACATGATACCAAGGGGGAAAAAAGTGCTGAACGCACAGGCTTGTTCATGCTGGAAGCAAGAACACTGTGTCTCCTTCAAGAGAGCTGATTTTAATATTCGCAGTTAAATGTTGATTATTGGTTAAATAATTGCTTGACTGCATGAAAGAACTTGAAGTTAGTTCAGAGTTCAAACAGTAAACAGCATGAAATAATGTTGGGTGTTAGGCTGAGAGCTCCTTGTGCGAGGAAGGGCTGTCCAGACTTAGGAAGAGAGCATAGGGAAGACCTAGGATTGGAGGGTTTTTTGTCCCCTTAAAGATATTTTAAGGATGTCTTGAGTGTCAAGCTTGTTACAATTACTTAGAAAACTACAATGTATTTTTCAGAGCTTTGCTTCCCATCTCAAAGTGCATCGCGGAGTGACTGGTTCTCAATGCAGTGATTTGATTTTTTTTTAAGGAGTGAGTACACCCTGAAGTCTCTCATAAAACAATATAATATAGTCAAGAGAGAAGACCTCATTAGGAGATGTATACAAATACTCTACTATTGTCTGATTAGATGAAGCTACTAGGAAACATGTTAAATTGTTCAATCTCTACATATTTTTATGACAGCAAATTGGCAATTGTGGAAGCTGCAATGGCCAGATTCTGCCAATTAATCTCAGCAATAAGTACTTTGCTCCTCATGTGGTCTCCCTGATTTCTCTATTGCTCAGCAGGTAGGCAGCTTGTTGACTGCTCTCCGTCACCTCCCAGGTGGAGCAGCAAAATGTCACCATTCACTCTCTTGTCATTCATCTTTCTGGAATTTTTTTAAGGGGGGTAACAACTCTCAGTGGCCAGTGGAGTTTTCACAGGATGAAAGGACTTAGTCACCATCAGTAAAAAGGACTTTAGTGCATTATGAAATTGTTTGGTTGCCTGGCAGTACTCTATGGAGCTGTTTAGTATTTATATCACACAAAACTTGAGCATAGGTTTCTTTTTTTTTTTCTTTTGTTTAGTCTTTCTTTCATAACAAATAAAATATATTTTCAAAATTTTGTCTGAATTTCACAGAAGACTGGCAATCAGAAAAAAATATTTCAGCTAAGTTATTTTCAAGAAAAACTGTGGGTTGATCTTAAGTAGATAATGAAAGCTCTGTAAAAAACATTTAAACCTCAAATATATTTCACTTAATGGACTAAGTTATACATAATCACTTGGTATAGAAAATGAGTGTAAAATGCACAACTGTGTCAAAATGAATTTATGGCAAACGGGTTTTTTTGTAGCTTGTATAATTTTTTTTTTTTTATTAACAAATGGTGACAAAGAAGTTCTGTGTTTATCACAAAGCTGAATGTGGTCCTGAGAACTTGAGAGCTGCAGTGTGGAGAGCTAACACAGGTGTGTAAGGCAGCATGTGTCGCAACATTTTTTTCTTTCTTTTATTCTGGTGCTCTTCACAGCACTTCAGCTTTGCATGACTGAGTTGCTATCCATCAAGTTTTAAACAAATGCAAAATATTGTTCGGCCTCTCACATTTCTGACACGTTTGAAGCTGTGGTACAGTTCTGCTTCCCCGCTCCATTCTCTCAACTAAGTTTTGCCAGGGCTAAATTTGGGCCAGATTTTTGTTGTGCACCCTCCCAACGTCATTGCTTAGCTCCTCTGATGTGGCAAGCTCTTGCTTCAGGGTTCTCTGCTTAACTTGGAGAGAAACAACTCCAGCTCTTCATCCCACTGGCATTATTCTGTTGTTCGTATTACTTGCAATTTAATGAAAACAGGCACTGAGCATCTTGGAGCTCTTTGTTTTGGTCTATGGCTGATGTAGGAGGAAATAAAAAAATCTAAATTGCATTAGGGTTCTAGAAAACTCAGCTCCTTGTCAACTTGAACACAAATATAGATTACTACTCAAAACAGGAACCCACAGATGGGTTCATTAGTATGTGTTTCCTTCAAGCAGAAGCTACAGTGAACTGGTGCAATAACTCACCTGTAACCAAATGTCATCCTTAAATATGTAGTTGAAAGCAGAGAGGCAAAAATACAGAGTTTAGCAAAGATTTGTTGAAGATGAAGAAAGAATGGTATAAAAAAAAGCATTCTTTTCCAATTAGCCTTAGGGAGCTCAGCTTGCTGTAAATTCTTTGTTCTGGAACATGACTATGGACAATAGGTCAAAGATTAAGTAATTCATTACAGAACTGGTTGGTTCTCCTGAATTTAAAAAAACAAATGAATGAACAGGGTTCTCTGTCCACAGCAAGGTCAATTAATTTGTGTGGCAGTGATTGAATCTTAAGTTTTATTTAAAACACTTGCAAGGCCTTCCAGCTTACTTAATGTCTGTGTGGCTGCTGGTGTCTTTGAGGTGAGCTGGTCATGCAGCACTCATGGCACAGGTGAAAGCACTCCAACAGAAATTAAATGTGGAGAGGAAGGAAACTGTAAATTGCACGTGGAAAAAATGGAGGAACAGTAATGTGAAACTTCAAAACACAAAATACTGCAGGAATGTGTTTAATGCAGCAATCAATATTTTTAGGACAGCAAGATGATTGAAATAACAGCACCAGACCTTCTTGTAGAAGACCACATTGTGCAAGACTGCAGAACATAAAGCACAGGCTCAGGGCTTGCATTGAAGCAGAGATGACTTTAAACAATTCACTCATTTTAACCAACTCACCATTGCAACATTTAGAAATTTGTCTTATTCCACCAATAAATCTGTTTTAAAAAAACAGCTGCATTCTTGCCTTAGTAATGCTTATTAAGTAGGAAATAAGCACTCAAACCCAAATCCTCTTCCTCATCACAGCAGAGAGGGTTAAACTGAATTTGAAGGGCCCTGCAGCAATCAGCCCTCAACTGCTGCCTCTCTTTGTGCTGCATAGTGGAAATATGGATGTTGGTGACGTCTGCAGTTCCTGCAGTTGCGGCCCTTTGGTGGGGCACTGGCCCTTCTAGGCACCTAACTCCTGCAGCATTTGCTTGCTGTGAGAGATGAGCATTGGGGTATTTTTTTGTTACCATTTTTATATGAATCAGATGTATTAAGAAAGTTGTGATTTTTAAGAGTTGATTACAGTCCTAAAATTTCATTAAAATAAATTAGTGGATGTGTGATGGGATATAGGATGGGAATGTGTTGCTGAGCAGGAAGAGTAATGCAAATGTGCATTTTCTCCATCAGAAAAGGTAAATAAGACCTTTGAAATGCCTGATCTCTGTGAAATGCTTCTAAAAAAGCTGACACCCTTTTAGGCACCATGAAATGTCAATTCACTTTGAGAAAAGAATCTGCAAGAAACCAAATTTAATTGGTTTAGTGTGTGTTGGAGGGAGGGCAGTCAAACTTTTTCTGCCATTCTTCTTTCTTGGAACTTCTCAGCTTCTCAGGTTCTGTGATTAGATGAGACACTGTTGTTTCATTTATAAAGAGGATTTAGAAAACGAGCTGTAAGGTTTGTAAGCAAGATCTTGAAAGTTCTGGTCTCACACAATGGAATGATCTGGATCCTCTCCAAAGCCAAGCACAGTTACTTTACTGAAAAAATTTCTCAACTTTAACTTGCTGTATCCTTTTCCTCTTGTGCAGCAGAGTTGCCCTAGCTCTGCTGCTCGTTTGAAACTACCTTGCAGTGATCTAAGTTCAGATCTGATGGCTCTTATCACAATTATTGCAGTGTCACATGCGGGTGGGCGTCCAGGTGACCTTGTGCGCGCATCCCACCGCTCATCCTGCACTGCACACGTAGCTGTGGCACAGGCAGCTGGCTCTAATCTGGGAAATTTTCCACCCTGCCACCGGGGTTTGGGCTGCAGCAAGGTCAGGAGTCAGAGAAGAACAGAGGAGAGTGAGAGTGGGCTAAAAATGTTGAGGGATCAAAGAGGAAAAGTAGGTCGTGCAGGGTATGCGCACTGGGAAGAGGGCTGGGGGAGCACAAGTGAGGAGGAAGATTTGTTTTGCTATTGGCTTTTCAAAGTTGTGCAATTTAAGAATTGGATTAACCTGATTTGACTTTGTTTTTCTGCCAGATTAGATATGTTGAGTTTCTTGGCATTGTGAATTGTACAGTACATTTTGTGCTGTAAAATATGGGTGTGTCGGATAGAGCTGTAGTGACACAAGCTGCTGTCGGTGTAATGCAGCACTGCTGGGTGGACTTCCCTGCTTTCTCTCCTCCAGTAGATCCTTGGTAGGGCATTTACAAAGCTGAGAGAACCTCTCTGTGTCCCTGAATTCTCTTTCCAGCATGGCATGAAGACTTATTAGTACCATTTCTGGTAAGATAACACTTACCTGAGTTCTAAGAAGCTGTTTGGTCTGGCTGTGGCATATGCAATATTAAATGTCTCTAAAAAAGAAAAAAATTGTTTAAAATACTCTAAAGAGTTTCTTCCTGCTTCCTCAGGATTAAATTGGAGAAAGTTTAGTGGGAAATGCTGCAGGTTTTTTTTGTCTGCCTTTTTTATTCGAAGAGTGAAAAAGCAGATACAGATCTGAAATAACTGCAAGTGCTGAGCTCACTGTTGTTTGAAGTATACCGCAGCAGCATATCAATGTCAAAGTAAAATTTTCACAGTAGTATATGTTTGCTCAATGGTTTTGGTTTTTTGTTTTTGTTTAGTTTTTGGTGTTGCATTCATCCTGGATAATTTGATTTGGTGTGTCCTTTTTATACACTGGCCTTGCCCTGTGAGACAGCCCAATTCTCTCTGCTTATTGCTGGGTGAGGGTGGAGTACTAAAAAAGGGCGGATAGAATCACAACCCTGTCCAGCTGGGTGATCACTGCTCTGATTAATAAAGAATGTGAAACTACACATACCTTGGGGCACTGTTGTTTAATTCCTCTTCTGGTTTTCCAGAATTTTCCAGGAACTTGAGCCATCTAAGCAGGTCAGTCATGAGGGACTGACCATAGCATGGCCTTTGTCACCAGCAGGGGCCTGCCCTCTGTATCAAGAGCTGTACACTGAAAACTGTGGAGTTATGTCTCTGCCCATAGTGAAGATTGATTCTCTTGGAAGAGAAGAGTGTAAATAACAGATCAGGTTAATAAATCCCATATCTGGATTGTGTCATGCTCCTCAGCCATGTGTTGCTGATGTGTTTTACTCTAGTAGGTCACAAAGGCAAGAAGCCACAGGGCTTGCTCACCAGGTGAAGGTGTTTCTGGAGTGGTAGAACATTCTTTGAATTGTTTCTGGAATGATAGAGCATTTTTTGAGAGCAACACCAATTGAGTAAAAGGGAGCAGGAAGCTGACCTTGTGAACACCTGCATCTCTCAACTTTTACATGAGAGAATTAGGGAAGAGTGCAGCATATTTAAAGTTAATCTGCATTCTGCCTTCTGTGGGGGTTAAACCACAAGCCTTCAGTAACACATGTGGGACAGCTGTGGTTTGGGTATCTGCTTGAAACACCTTGCCTGTGGGTGCCTTGGCACTTCAAAAATCAGGGCATGGATTGTCCAGGCTGCAAGGCCTGATGTTGATCCATCCATAATCACGTGGCTGCTCTCAGAAAGGCTGATTTTTCAGTTGGACCATGCTCATCACCAGGTTTAAGAAGCACTTTTCCAGAGTCTCTTATCTGCTCAATTTTCTCAGTGCGATACAGTTGATGTCATTGTTGAAAATTGTGGTAGTCTCTGTCTGGAAGCAGTTCTGAACACGTGAAAAGGAGTCATTAGCCAAGGAGAAGGAAAGAGCTGGAAGTGTAATTGTCAACTCGTGTGCGTCTCTGATTTCACCAGGTGCTGCACGTGTCTGGTTTATCAATTTATTTCTGTTAGAAAGTAAACAAATCTCACTTTTCTTACGTACTCTGGTGGTTGCTTCAGCCAAGTTGCTCTTATCTGCAGCAGGGATGTACTTCTGAGGTCTTGTGTCTGGGGGCTTTTCTTTCTGCATCCACACATAATCTGCTCTCAGGGATCACGTGCAGCTCTGACACTGGCCCGGGATGCTGTTTTTCTGTCCATAAGTCATTTATTTAAAAACATTATTATCACTAGTATCAAAATATAATACCTGATCACGGGGGCAGCTGTTATGTTTTTCAGGTTGAATCCTTTGGCCAGGTTCTGTCTCACTTCGTGGCTGTTTCTCTGTGTTGAGAAGTAGCTGATCAAGGGGTGTCTGCACAGTCTGAACTCTGGGGGATGTGCACTATCTGTCCTGGGCCACATCCTGGCAGGCCTGACACCTCTGAGTCTCCTCAGTGTGGACTTCAAAACCACCCAGCATTTTGCATTTTTGAAACTGATGCGTAGCTCTCAATCCTGTCCCAACAACAAATTTCCAGTGCCTTTTCCAAACCAGGTTCTCTCAGGATCTGCATCCTTGCAGGAGCTGCTGGTGTGTAACTCCAGTGGAGCTCCAGCTGAACTGGGTGCTCAGCCCTGGGAACCCAGTTGGCACCTCATTAAAATTCACCACTGGCAACCCAAACCTTTAAGCAAACTCTTCAAGTAATTTTTTCTGCTTCCCTTCAGTTTCCAGCCCGGGGCTGGTTGTTTTCCACTTTCTCACGTTTCCCCAAGCTGCTGGTGTGTACAGTCTGAAGATCACATTTAACCAACACAAGGAAATCAGCTTGGCCCGACTAGCTTCTCCATCAGGTGGCTGCAAATGTGTTCACTCTGTTCTGCCAGATTATGGCTGGCTGAGCAAAATACAGTGAAGCTCTGGGCTGCTGGCCAAGCTTTTATTTCAGTTTGGAGCTTACAGCCACATATTTGCTCTTTGGCAGGACATCCACTGGGGTATATTTGGATAGTAATCTAGCATTGTTTTGCTGCTTTTTTCTTCTTTCTTTTCTTTTCTTCTTTTTTTTTTTAATGCACGCAGATAGTATAATCCCAACACTTTGTCCAGTCTGTATGAGATTTGTCAGTGTGCACTGTTATGTGTGTGCACTCAGAACTTGTAGCTGTGACCTTTGATAAATATAAGTCAAAGCAATTAACTTTCTTTTATTGAAAAATGCTGGATGTCCTACTCTTTTCCCCCTCTGTGCTGATAACAGAGCTGTGTTGTTACTCTTTCCAAGATCAAAAGCTTCACTAGAGTTTGATTGAAGTCCAATTATGGAAGGAAGTAACTGTGCTGGAGCCCTGAAAATAGCAGTAATTGTTAAAATAATAAAGTGTGTCCTTGTGTGTCTTTATAATATTTAAAACTTCTTTTGGGGTGGAAGGGGGTGGCTTTCCTCTAGCTTTAAAATGAAAATACTCACGAATGTCCTGGGAAAATAGAAGTGTGCTGTTAGAAGAATTTCTTTTCTCTGGATTTCTTCCTTCAGTTCTCCCCCCCAAACTGCCTTCTTCAGAAGCTGTTTGCATGCAGCCTGACTCATGTAGGAAAATAAAGCTGGATTTGATTTTTAACTGTATGGGAAGCTTTGAGTTTGGGGGGAGGGAATAAAGGCTTTATGATGCAAGCTCCTTTATTTCTCTGTGAAACAAAAACGGGCTTTTCAAAATACAGTGTGTTTTGGAAAGTTGGCTCTGGGTTGGAAAACCCAACATCTCCAAGGGCACCCTTTTATGAAAAAGCAGTACAAAAAGACATAATGCCTGGGGAAGGGGTAAAAACATGAGGGCAAGGGGCAGTGTTTGAGGGGCTGTTCCTGTCATCTTCCAAAGGAACACTGCTCCTCCAGTGTTTGTGGAGGAGTTTGATTGGTTTGGTTTAGATGGGTGGTATTGAGCCTTGAATTGTGGGGTTTTGGTTACTTTATCAAAAACTTTGAGCTGTGTCTGAACAGATCAACACTGGCAAAGCTGAAATACTTTTTCCCAAATCTGTATGTTGTTGTTTAGGATATAAATATATTTTTGCTTCCTCTTAGTCTCTCCTGCATCCTCAGAGAGGAGGGAACCTGGGAGAAAGCCCAGTGGTGAGGTTTTCATCTGGAGTCAACTGGCAGAGCTTCAGCAATGGAGAGCTTTGGGTCTTGATCTTAAGACCCAGCATGTCTAAATGCCTATTTGCCAGTTGTAGTGTTGAGTTAATTGAAACACTGATGTGAATAAATAGAAATGAAGATGATAATATGGACAGTGATTGCCATAGGGGCTGCTTTGGTGATTGTACAGTGGGACTGGTTTGAAATTACAGCAAGATTTTACTAGGGCTTGGTTTTGTTTGTTTTTGGTTTTTTTAACTCACGTGCTTGTACACACATCTGATGCAGGTTGGACAAGATAATCCTTATGAGAAAATCAATCCTTGTGTGCTTTTATTTCATCCAGCTGGACTCAAAATCACTAAGTACTTGAATAAAGTCTTTGCATCATAGATAAATGGTATCAAGTTATAAGCCCAGAGGATTGTACAGAGCAGGACTAGAATTTTCTTGGCCCCTTAAATTCTTAGGACAGAACCTGTTAATTTATTCATTTGAATTTTACTGTTGCACTCTCTCCACTGCAGTAGAAATTATTTAGTCCTTCTTTTTCTTTTAAACTCATCTGTTTATTTTCACTGTAAGACAGCTTTATATGTATAGCATCTATAAAATAGTCTGCCTTTTCAGCTCCCTGCTGTTACTGGGTTTGGACAGATCTTAGGAATACAAACTGCTTCATTGCAGTGGAAATTTTTATTTATCAAAAGCCATAGCAAGGGGTGCCCTGTAGGTGTTTATCCAGTTGGCAGCTTGAGCCACTCTCAGAAACAGCCCTGGCTGATCTCGAGGAGCTGCTGAAACTCATCAAGCAGGTTCCTGCTCACCAATTATCCAGTTAAGCAGAAAGAGGAAAGGTGTTTCTCTTGCTTGTGTTTTTTTTTCTTTGCTAGGTTTAACCCGTTCTTCCCCAGGCTTGAGTAGTTGTGGGTGTGTAACGCAGCAGTCAGAGTCCAGGGGGAGAGGGGCAGAGGGGATTTCTTACACACTAAAAACACACCAGGATTGCATCCCTCAGCTGGGACAGATAGGCAGCTTCCAGCAGAAATCTACAGCATTCTGACTCTTAGCTGAGTCCCACCCAGCGTACCTCAACCAGCATTTTGTCCACATTTTAACATACTCTTAGGAAAAATAAAAGAAATTCCCCTCTCCAACCAAACCCCTCCTTACTTCAAAGCCAGTAATGAATGTTACATTGCTGCCATAGCAAATTTGTTGATTCCCAAACACTCCTACTGTGTCTTGGTTGGAAGGCTTAAATTGCTTGCTTAATAAGTATTGGGGATAATATAAAAAAGCTCTTTCTAGTAGAGTTCTGGTTTTCAGTACATATTATAAGAATAAATAAATGCTCAGATGATAGCAGACAGCTGGGTTGTCCACATCTGACTGTCTTCTGCATTGATTTTTAAGACAGACCATGTGCATGGCTGCTTGCTGGCTATCAATACCAGATGTGTCTACTTGGAATTCAGAGGGATTGTCAAGTGACAGTGCGGTTGTGAAACAAATGATTTTGCTCTTGATTACTGAAAATAGAGAATGAGTAGCTAGGATAAAGTGAAGAGATATTCTCAATTCCAGTAGAGAACAAGAGGATGAAATGGCTTTCCTGACTGCCATTAACAAACAGTAACTTGGTGAATATTTTTTTTTCCTTCCTACCGCCTGCCCAAGGAGGCTCCATGAGCAGCACAACCTCTGAGGGTCCTCTAATGTGTAAGGAGGCTCCTGCAGCCATGGAGGGAAGAGTTTCTTTCATTGACATTGTTTTCACAAAGCTTGTTGGTGGTATGTGTGGATGCCTTGCTGCCAAATTTGCTGAAAATTGGCCAACAATTTCCCAAGCTTTTGGGAGGGGGCTGGTCAGACGGGCACAGCAGGACTGCAGAAACTCATTTATCAGAAATCAGCTCAAGAACAGTTGTCAAGTACCCGGGGCACTGAAATGAAGTTTGCAGAGCAATTAAAGGAACTGAAGGCTGTTTGATATTGTAATTCTCTGCATGGCCATTAACCAGGTGTACTAGATACAGGCCTTGCCCACAGGTGGGATCCACAGTGGCAGATTTTTGTCTGTCTAGAACCTGTATGGAGCGCTGAAGTGTAGTTTGGTGACTGCACTGATTGTTTAGGAAGTGGCTGGAAATGCTCAGGAAGAAGCAGATCTAAATACTCTTTAGCTTAGGCTGTGGCAGAGCTTGATCTGCATGTCTGAGCTGTGCTGGCTGAGGGGGTCTATGAAATAACCTCTGACAATAGGTAGGGCTTTTCTTTTGTTTCCTGAGTAGCCCAGGGGTGTAACTGACTATTTATTACTGTTCCACATTGCTTTTTATATTTTTAAAAGGAAGATCTGTGACTGCACACATTGGAATGCATGTTAATAACAAAAATGGAAAAGACCCTTTCCATCATCAGGATTTTACTGAATTTTGCTTGTGCATTGAACCTCAAAGACATTTTCCAGGCAGCAAAATGGAGGCCAAAGAGGTAGAGCCAAATTCTGAGGTTACTGAGCAAGGCAAAGCTGGGTGACCACCTCATCCCAGCAGCCTGGACAAACCCTCTGAACCAGGGAAGGGTGGGTTGGGACTTAAGCTTCAGGAGGTGCTTCTTCCAGGCTGCAGGTCAAGCAGGTGAGGGCTGGGGTTGTGTTGTGGGTGGGCAGCAGCATCTGAGCTGGGTGTGAGTTCTGTGGAATGCAGGTGCATAAATAGCCTGGGCATGAGGAAGCAAAATGTTTTCACCTGTGAATAGATGAGTTACTTCTGCTGAGGTGCACAGGAGCTCAGGGTTATCTTTTGTAGAGAGAACATTAAAGGTGGCATGAAACATCTTCATTGTGAGACCTTCTCTTCATTTATTTCTGAAAATTTTGAGCACCATAAATCTGCCAGTGCCATTTTCTTTATTCCTTCTGCATTTGTAAAAGGAGAACAAATAAAAATGTTCCATAAGCTTTGCTACATTAAAAAAACCAAAAAAACACATTTATATGACACAGCTCTATTTTGTATAATTTTTTCATATCCAAAATACAGAGGGCTTTAGAATAGATGAAGAAAAGCTGCATATCTGAGTTTAAGATAAAATAAGATGATCCTTGTGACAGAGACAGCAGAAATGATGTGATACGACAGTTGCTGTAGCAACACCACCTACTTCATGAAAATCAGAGTTAACAGGAGTGTAAAAGGTAAAGCCCACATAATTTTCCAAGCCCATGAATTGCTGCTGCCCTCAGCCTGCAGTGCTTTCCAGCTGTCCACTGCTTCTCCTTCCATGTGCACACATGGCCAACTCCTGCAGACCCCATCCTGTGTAGAGCAGGGGCACACCGTGGGAATTCTGCAGGTGACCTAGAAATAGGAGGGAAAGACAATGAAGGATTTTGTTCTGTCCTGTTCTGTCCTCCCCCCAAATCCTCCAAAAAGCCCCAGATAACAGAATATTGTAAGGCCTGTGCTGTCTCTACAGAGAATTACACAAACACCAGTGTAAAAAGGAAGCCAAGCAGTCGATTTGCTTCTGTGCACCTCAGCTTGTAAAGCACTGGTATGTTTAATGTGAATTGTTAAGTGTTTTAGACACAGAAGGTCTCAGGGATAAGGGCACTTCCCCCCCTCCCAAACAGTGGTTCTCCATACCTCTCTGTTTATAAAATGCCAACTCCCATGTTTAAAAGCTCCTATTGCAGAGAGTTGGTCAATGATTTGCCAGTACATGCTGACCCCAATACATTAAAATATATTATTTTTTAAATATTGAAATTTAAAAAATATATTGACTTAACACAATTTTTTTTTGTCATTAATTGGCAGTGGAGAGTCATGCAGTCTGTGTGTGATAGCAAGAGTAAAATCTGTATTACTTGTGGATTGGGGGAAGAGTGTTTAGAAGAAAGGGGAATCTCATACGGATCCCTTTTGCTGACATGCCTCCTGAAGGCATCACATTAAATGCACTGCACAATAAATGAAGGCAGCTTTGATTTTTGTGTCTTGGGGCATTTTAATTTAGTTTTTGACATCGGTCACAATCTTCACAGGTTCAGCATGCCTGTTGCATTGAGAACATGCATAGTAGTATGTTCAGAGGCTTAGTTCAGGGCTGTGGGCAGTTTGCAGAGGTCACAAGAAGGAATGTAAGTATTAGAATTCCAGGATTTTTTCAAGTGATAGTCCATCACCAACCTTTTTCACTGCCTCTGGGAAGGTTTTGGTGCATATTGCTTCGACTGGTCCATGTGAGTACTGTTATGAGGCCAAGAAGTATCTGCAGGTATTAGTTTGGGTTTGGAGGCTCCTCAACAAAGCAGTTTCTTGCCATTTTCTGATGGTCAGTGACTCCCTCACATTTAGAAGTGAATTTATCAGTGCCCAGTGTTCAGTGCTGTAATAGATTTTAATTAGGCTTGCTTTTTGAAGTTACCTGATTTTCCTGTGTCTGATGTGCCACCAAAACTTGTTTTATGCAGCAGCTGTAAAGAAGTAGTTGCAGACACAGGGCTGGTGTCAATATTCAACAGCCTCTTTTCCTGGAATTTTCCCTAAGTGTCCTTCCTTCCTCTGGCCCCCC
Organism: Serinus canaria; assembly: GCF_022539315.1. Classification (NCBI taxonomy): domain Eukaryota; kingdom Metazoa; phylum Chordata; class Aves; order Passeriformes; family Fringillidae; genus Serinus; species Serinus canaria. The sequence continues at coordinate 4,584,402 of NC_066331.1, read as the reverse complement.
CAGGCTTGATGCCTCTGTATGGTTTATAAATGGAGATAAATGCATCAACAGAGAAAATTCTACAATCATACACACTTTATGTGTGCTCCTTGGCAATAAAGCTAGCATATAAAAGCAAGTTATACCTCTGCAGTTATTGGTCTGTAACAACCCAAGTATAATTTTTTGGGTTTTGCTGTTTGTTTGGAAATTTTTTCCCCAAACATATTAGAGGATCCTAATTTAAGGCAGAGAGAAAATAAAATGTACTCATCCTTCCTTAGATTATGGGAACAGTGTGTTCCCTTTCTGGCAGCTGTAATTCTTAAAACGTGATTATTTTATACAAATCACCCTCAATAAATTGTCACATAAAAAGTGTGCTTTGTTTTAGTGAAATGTAAAAAAAGTAAAAAGTGACTGCAACAGATAGTTCAGATTTGTGTGCATGGAGCAGATCAAAAGAGAAGAGGAGATTTTCAAGTTCTGTAACTCTGCCCAGTGACCTCTTTTCCTTCAGGGATGTATTCCAGTGCTGCTGATAGCATCTGTTGTCTGTCTCTCGGGCTTCCCATTAGCTGCTGATTGGGAGGCAGAGGAAATGTACCTGTTTCACGTGGCTTTTCCATGCCAGCTGAAATCTCCCTTGGCTGTGTTTTGATAACACACCCAGGCAAGCAGGGCTTGGGTACCAGAACTGGCTAATAGATCCATGAGTCATGGGTGGCATATGCTGTCAGAACTACAGGAGGGCTTTTTGCAAGACCTGTTTACTGAGAGCATGCTGTTCTAGATAGACAAATAAACAGAACAATGGGAGAGGGACTGACTTGGTCTGGAGCGTTGAAAAGCACATTGGCAGTGGCACAGACACATCCTGGGGACAAGTGTTGTCTTTGTTTGGAGCAGAATTTCTCATGAGGGCACGTTTATGGATGGTGAGGTTGTGGCAAGGTGAGGGTCTCCCAGGGAACAAGGGACAAGGCAAGAGGAAACAGCCTCAAGCTGAACCAGGGGAGGTTCTTGATGTATGCCAGAAGAATTTCTTCATTGAGAGGGTGGTTTAGCATTGGAAGGGGCTGCCTAGGGAGGTTTGGAGTCCCAGACCCTGGAGGAGTTCCAAGGAAGGCCTGGAGTGGCACTCCTGCTCTGCACTGGTGACAAGGAGGGGATTTGGCACAGGTTGGACTCAATGATCTTGGAGACCTTTTCCAAACTCTGTGATTCTGTGACTGTGCTATATGAGGCTGTTACCTAAAACCAGGGCTCTGTCTAAAATCTACTGGTTCATTAAAGTTGGGTACATAATTGTCCAAGGAAAGGAAAATGGATGGTTTTGTCTCCTTCAGAACAGGTTGACAATTCTGATGCTTCTCTGGAATCTTCCCTTTAAGGAAAGAATTATTGTATTTTTTGAGGAATCTTGCTATATGTGAATTGCCAGGTAACAAAAATATGCCAAAGGATGTCAAGAAGCTCCAAGGTACCAGAGAACATAAGCATCTTGAACTGAGACATGCTTCTAAGCCCAGTGTAAATTAAAATTAAATACCGGTGTGAATGTTCTTCCCTGCAGCTCTTCTTCAGGCCCTGTCCCCACTGAATTCCATCTTGGCTGATCTAAGGAAGGCAGCATCCTACAGAAAAATCAGAAAGGCATTTAGGAATGCTGTGAATGTCATGCTTTTCAAGAATTTAAAAATCCCTGTTCGGTGTCCTGGGAGCAGAATCAAACCCTCTGTTCCTCCATGTAGCCTGGCTCAGGCAGGAGTTGAGAGCAGGAGCAATTCCTGTCAGGCATCTTGCAGGGATATTTGGAAGGGAATAAAAATTGGATTTCCTGGTTGTTTTCAGAGATGAGGCCTCATTGAGCTCATAGGTGCTGCCTTCACACAGGCTAAATCTGAGGAAGGGCTTTCAGAGTATGGATCTTACAGGAGATGAGCCTGAAGTCCGCGAGATGTAGAGGAAGATTTTACCTGCTGGTGCCTCCTATTGTTTGTTTATTGTTTTGAAGGGCAGAACGTTGCTGGGCCAGCAGGCAAAGGGTATTCCATGCACTCCATGGTAACCACAGGCAGGACATGCAGGTGAGTCCCTCAAAGATCTGCAGGCACACAACTGAAGGCTGCATGTGCAGCCTTGGATAGCAAACTCTGTCCTTGGAAATGCAGGCTTTAATTACATTATATCCTCTTCTTTATCCTCTTCTTCCCCCTTTTCCCATTTTGCCTGCAGAGCTCAGACCAGCTCTGGGCTGAATCTGGGCCATTTCAGGAAGGAAGTGGTTGTCTGTAGGATCTTGGATCTTGACCTCATTTACTGCAGATGTGAGAGATGCAGGGAACAGCAGGAGGAGAAGGGAAAATTTGGCAGGAAGGACTGAAGCATTTTGTCTGGAGAGACTGGACTTTGCTTAAAGTTTCAGCAGACTTACAAACAATTAATTTGATTTTGTGGACGTGTCACACCATGTATTTGCTTCCCTTTCTGTGAGGAGGCCAGTGTGACACCTTGGGTAGCTCTCACCTGTGCCCCACAGCTGCAGAAGCCCTTGAGAGTCCCATCTGAAATCCAGCCAATGCCTACAACATTTGCTAGCCTGAGAGAATGATGATTTGATTTAAAATATCTGTACTTCTTCATCTGCAAAGAGAAGTGTTGTCCTTTCTTTCATGGGAGTCCTGTGGGGAAGAAGCTGTTTCTGAAGCACACAGGTGCAGTAGTTGTCAGTGCCAGAGGGAACTCCTGAAATTGTTTCTCTACAGGAGGTTGCAATAATTTATAGCAAATGTTTTATGGATTTATTTGGGTAAATCAAAATGAGTGAAACAAGTGTCTCCTTAAGGAGGAGAGAATCCCAGTAAAGATAGTATGTGAAACTTGGAAGATTGTTGCAACCATGACTGTACTTCTTACACAGCTCTCACACTTAATTTTAAAAACAAATTGAAAAGACAATCTAGACTTTCTCATGTCCCACTCTACAACAGGCACACTGGAAATTACTAGAAATGGATCTGACAGCACCCCACAGTGTCCTGCTGGTGGGACTGAGTAGAGGATGCCAGCTGACCCTCTCTATAAGGAGCTGAAGGAGGACAGGGAGGTTTGCCAGTGTTTTGTTTGTTGAAGAGAATCTGTGGCACTTGGGAATTTGGGGTTGTGTTTGTACCATCAGCACAGGCTCATCCTGCCCTGTTCCCTTCAACAGTGCTCTTCTACTGAGTGCATTCATCACAGCCTTTGCTGGAACAGCCTTCCCCTTCCAGGCTCTCTCCCTCTCATCTTTCTGCCAGTCTGCCATCCTCGCCTTCCTCACCTCCTTACCACCTTCTCAGCTTTGGGTCCTAATCACTCAAAGAAATCCTCCCCTTCTCCTCCAGCTTGAGCCTGCCCACAGCTGGAACATGCTGCCCAGGGAAGTGGTTGCATCACAGCTCTGGAGGTTTTTAAAAAACATGTAGATGTGGCACTGAAGACATAGTTTTGTGGTGGAGTTGGCAGTGCTGAGTTTATGCTTGGACTCAGTGATCTTGGAGGCCTTTTCCAATTTGAACTGTTCTGTGGTTCTCTGAAGTAACACTGACCCAGGAGCTGCCCTCTCTCCCAGTGCACAGGCCACAAGCACACTGCAGTGAGAAGTCTGCCAGAAATTTTTAACAGGTTCAAAACAAAGTATTTTTTGTGGAACCTATTTAGTGAAACTGTAGAAGCATTTTGGCAGAAGCAGTTGGCCCACAAGAAATCCAAACAGAGTGGTTGAAATCTGGTGAAGGCTGAAGAAACTGAAGACAGCATCCTCTAATGGGAAGTGTTAGACAGTCTTAATAAGACTACCAGTCCTGCCTGGAATAATACTGTAGAGGCCTGGAGCAGGAGGCACACAATGCTGAGAGGGGAGATGACAATTCTTTCATAATTAAATGCACAAGGTTTGTAAACAATGCTGATATCTTCAAAAAGTACACATTTAAAAAACCCTTTTGTGTACCAGTCCTATAGTGTGTGTTAAAACCAGTGAATTATGTTGTGGTTGCACTGGGTTGAGATCCTTCTTTCTGCAGGAAGTGTTTGCAGTCACCCCATGTTCAGCAGAACCAAGTTTATGTAAGATAAGGAATAGGGGAATGACCGTGCCAGCTTGGAGCCCTGGTCAAAATACACAGATCTCCTGTTGCTTGAGGAGAAAATAAAGCTCCTATAATTGCTTGCATAAACACACCCAGCTTCTTCACCCCAAGGCAGAGAGTGGTTGGGTTTGTCCCTCCAGTTGAGGGTAGGAGGATTCCAGCATGTGGCTTTAGTCCTATCCACCTAAATGGTTTGGTCTCTGGAAAACAACTACAATCCTAATAGCAGGGAAATTACATAGAATAAGACAGGATAGATAAAAGGTTGCTTATAATATTGTAGGTGAGGAATGATTACATGACATGATGCTGTCCTTAGATAAATCTTGACCTCCAGAATACCCCTTTTACTTTGCTTCCTGTGGGGATTTTTGCTTGTCTTGATCCCTGCGCTCTTGCTGTGGGTTCTGTGGTGAGACAACTTTCCTGGAGGCTGAAGGAGTTAATGCAGAGCTGGATGAGAGATTAGTCCAGGACAGGCTGTGATTTGGAGTAAGGGAACTATCCCAAATAGCTGGCCAGCTGCCAAGGGGATGGATGGCTTGGAAAACATACAGGGAGGGCTCTGGAGTAGCTCTGGGTGAGGATTATCTGTCAGTTTAACCACTGTGCTGCAGAGCCTGACTGACACATACAAAGTGCCTTCTGTTTATATAAAGAAAAATGATTAGCAAACATATGTTTTATCTCTGAGCTGCTAATAAATTGAGTAGGAAACTCCTCTTTTATTTCCCTCCAATGTGTGTGAAAAAGAGGGAAAAATATTTTGATTAGAACATTTTCACTCCCTTTTCTTCCTCTCGGTGCTGTTCTCCAGCCAGCTGTTGAGCTGATGAGGAGTGTAGAAGGGCTCTGAGAAGGGAGATTTTCTAAAAATCAGACACATTTCTACGGGAGTTGAATGATTCAGAATTGTGTTCCACATAATTTCCCAGGGATCTCTCGCAGTACAGATAAGAAGTCTGCCAAGCAGTAGTGCAGCTGAAGAGGTTATTTCCGTCTTCACTCTCCTGGGCACAGCTGGTAGGTGGGATGTTTCAAAAAGGGGAAATTAAGAGTCAGGATGTGGTGATTGAACTCCCCATGACACCAGATCAGCATTTGGGGTTTTGTAGGTATACAAAAATGCTGCTATCCTTTTGAAGGGTGAATTTTAATTCTTGTAAGGAATTTAAAGCTTCTATTTTTTTTTTTTTACCAGCAGTTTGGTCACCTAGATGACACAAGTGAATGGCCTCAGTCCACTTCTCTCTGAAAAAGGAACCACACTGAAAATATTGCCATTACATTGGACTTCTCACTGGCAGTCTCTGCTGGGAGGAGGAGGACACAACTGAAAGGATTAGAACAGCAAACTTTCTTTCAAGTCCTTTTTTATGGAAATTTTTCCACTATGCTAATATCTGCCAGAGCAACACCAAAAGCACTAGCAGAGGCAAGATGTTAGGGCAGCAGAATTGCTGGGGTTGTTAAAACCTGCTGGTCCGTTTGCCAGGAGACAACTGGAGCTGTGTCTGTCCTGGCATACTACTTCTTGCTTGAGTGGAGTTCTTAAGTGGGAAAGGCTCCAGACAAAAGGCCAGTGTTGACACAGTTGTGGTCTCTCCAGGCCATGGTTGAGACACATCACTAGGGTGGTATGAGGGGAAGTTTCCATTAACAATTGTTCCCGGCTTGCTTCCACCACCACCACCACCACCACCGTGGAGCTCTACAGCTGGATTTCCAAAAGAGCTTAATGCTCAAGAGTTCTCGTTTCAGCAACTTAAACAGAGGGGCTAAGTTCTTTCCAAAACACTTGGCAGTCATCAGCCCCCATTGAGAACAAAGCTTAAGCACATTAAACAGTCCAGCCACTTCACTGTTGTGAAAATTTGGCTGCTGTTGTGAGTGCAGAGTGTTTAAATAATGCAGTGCCTGGCAGAGGCATCTGGCTCCCGGTGCTGGGCACTGAGGGGCCTTACCTTGCAGAGTGGGTTTCCTCCTTGGCCAATTCCTTGTGCATCAGAGCCTCTGAGCAGCCCTTTTGTGGCTGTTGTGACAGCTGGGAAACTTGCTGATGCAAGGATTAGTCGGCTGCTGGGCACATGACATTCAGATTGCTGTGCTTATTTGACCTACCTCTGATTGCGAGGAATTCAGTGCATAAAAATAACACCCCAAACAAATTTGGCAGGAGGATTCAGAGGGAAAGTGCCAAGCACACCCGGGGAGAGGAGCCCAGGGAGCAATGTAAGGCGAGGCCGCGCTCTGCGCTCCCGCAGCGACAGCAGAGCCAAGGCCAGCACAGCCCACGCTGTCCTCCTGGATTATGACAAGTTCCAGCACCACAGAGATGTCCTGGCCACTCGCCAGCAAACTAACGAAGACAGGTTCCTGGCTTGCACTATTGGCAAAACTTGATAGAATAAATAAAAAGGTCCCAGGTGCCAGGAGTTGCCCAACGTAAAATGCTGGACAAAGCATTTCTGTTTTTTCTGCCTGGGGCTTGAGATACCCTTCTTAAGTCTGTTCTTCTTGATGGAATTGCTGATCATTTGCAGGAGCATAACAGAACAGAGACTGGCAGAGGTGTGTGTGCCATGTGGGTGTAGGATATCTCACAGGGCAGCACTCTTGGGGCTCCTCATGACAGTGTTTAGACACACGGTTTGTTCAGGCTTTAGTGAACAGCATTCTCCTTGAACAAGCTTCTCACTGGCACTATCTTGTGTTTGCTGAAGGGCCAGGTCTGTAGTCATGAGAGCTTCCTAAAGCAGGGGAGAGGAAACGTGTGTGTGGAGGGAGCAAGGCAGGACCTTGACTGCCATTGTCTTCTCCCACACTGCTCTGGAGGTGCATTGCTCTTTGTTTTGCTCTTGTATTGCTAAGATGCAGTGCCTCAATTTCCTGTGTCTAAAAGAAGCATTTTTGCCCTGTTTTTAGGGTGATACTGTAAAATTTCTTGAGGCTAGTGACTACAGAGCTCAGGTAATTGTGTAATATGGCACGTTACAGATAAATTATAATATGCAAACTGATCCTGTATATCAAGAACTTCAGCAGTATTTAAATACTGGCTCTCACATGGGACAATTAGAAAGCTGGGCCAGATTTCACAATCTATTTTACTTTTAGAAACACCCTGCAGGCTCACCAGAAATATTATAAAAGTACTCAGAGCTCGTGTCTTGCTTCATTTTTATCAGTATTACAGAAAGTGCACCTTTTGTAGGTGCATACATCTATGTATTTGTCTGCAGTAAGGAATATCTGGCTGCTGCGGAACAGGCACTCACCCAAGGAGCTTTTCCTGTGTTTTGTCCTTCAAACTAGGCCGTGGCAGCCCATCCATCCATCCATCCATCCATCCATCCATCCATCCATCCATCCATCCATCCATCCATCCATCCATCCATCCATCCATCCATCCATCCATCCATCCATCCATCCATCCATCCATCCATCCATCCATCCATCCATCCATCCATCCATCCATCCATCCATCCGCGATGGATCGGCCCCCACGGCCGGGTGCGCGTCCCTTGACGGGAGGTGACACCGGGTGGTGAGGTGACTCTAACCCGGCACCGCCGTCTCCAGGAGGGATGAAGCTTGTGGGAAGCAGCTCCGCGGCCACGGCCGTGCGGGCCGAGCCTCCCCGCGGCTGTCCCGGTTATCTCGGAGCGCTGCGCCGGGAACGCGCGCCCGGCGCCCGCGGCAGGCGGACCGGGGAAACACCGCTGCCGCCGCTGCTTCCCGGCTGTGTTAACGGGGTAACAGCTGGAAACGCCACATTCCTAGCCCCGAGAGCGGAGAGCAGCCGCTAGCACCGCCAGTTCCCGGCTGCATTAATGAGGGACAGCGGGCAGCGCCGCGCTCCCAGCAGCGCGTCCCGAGCCAGGGCGGCAGCGCTCCGCAGTGGCACGATGCGTGCAGCAGCATCCTTTGCTCTCGCTCCTTCTCCTACAGCCGCATCTATATTTTGATAACTTTGATCCTCCTTTTCTCCTCTCCCCGGCCCTCAGCAGCCTTTCCTGGAAGCTGATTTTATCAGCTCTAAAATAGGAGTTACAAAAGCTCTCCCTTAGCAAGCCCTGCGCAATGCAATTCCCCCGGTGCATTTTCCATGCAGTTCCCATATTATTAAAATAAAAACTACATTGTTAATGCTGGCCTTGGAATTAAAAATGACATGTAATGTTTACTGTTTTACACCCTAAATATTGCGGACATGGGCACAAGTAAGGAAATATTACACAGCCACAGGATGTTTTTGTAGTTATCATAAAAGCCGTCCTATCGCTGCAGTCAAAAGTGAATTAGCAAATAGCCAAAATGATAAAAGAATATCTGCTTCAATCAGAAGGCCTCCCTCTGAAGTCTGTGAGGCTTCTACTTCTGAGGCATGTGAAAACTTCTGAAAATTCTGCCCCCGGGGATAGTCCATGTTTAGGCAGCTGACTTCAGGATCCTATTTTTGGAGCCTTTGGTTGAGATTTTAAATTGGATTTTTAGTGGGAATGGTGCCCAAATTGGTGCTGTAGAATCTTGAAGGCTTTATCTAAAATCAAAAAGAGAAAAATGGGAGGTATATCACTCATTTTCTGGGGATATGCTCCTTTTTATTAGATTTTACATACCATAAAAGAGAAATGCAGCATCCATAAGTGTCTTTTTAATTTTTGCAGAGCATCTTTAAGGAATCATTGTAGCTTTTCATGTCACTGATTTCCTTCACTGTCTTTTAGAATATCCCTGGTAGGATATCATAAAGAATAAATAGCAGTCTCCTTGGAGTGCCTCAGCACAGCTGAAAGTACACTTTCATAAGCTGCTATTTGTGGCATGTACGGTACATTGTTTGATTGTAAAATAAACATACCCTCAGAGGTATAACTGTGAGGGGTTACAGCCTGCTTGATAGATCTGAAGTAAAGGACAGTACTTATGATCTGTTCCTGAGGATGGGGGGATCCTAATGAAGTGGTACAGATTGGAGCAATATATCTTCTGCCTGCAGTCCAGTGCAACTCAGTGCTGGAGTCAGTGATGTTATGTTGGAGTCCAAGATTAGCAACCAGAGTTAGGAACAGATTCTGAATATAAAGGCCATGAGCATGTCTGGGTCAGAATATGCACCTTGCAGAACAGACAATCTAATATTTAGTGAGCATAGATACCAAATCTGAAGGGAAAGCTGAAAGAATTATTGCTGGTAAAATATGTAGAGATCTTCTAAAAACTTTTGCTAAAATTAACATATTTTTTCTAACCCAGCTGTATTTATCCTGTCTTTCTGTAGGTCAGATCTTGCCAGCAAACCGGAACACACCAAGCCCCATTGATCCTGAGACTATCCAAGTTCCTGTGGGCTATGAACCTGACCCTGCAGATCTTGCTCTGTCCAGCATTCCTGGCCAGGAGATGTTCGATCCTCGCAAGCGCAAGTTCTCCGAAGAGGAGCTGAAACCCCAGCCCATGATTAAGAAAGCTCGCAAAGTCTTCATCCCAGATGACCTGAAGGTAATTTGGAACTGGTGACAAGGTAATTCCTACAGGGTCTCTGACAGTTGCTCACTGAGGTACAGATTTGGAGCATGGATCTGTTTTGTCATGTAAGGTAAATCTTGCCATGTAGATCTGACTTTGCTGTGGAATTAAACTGTTCAGGGTTCTGGATGAGACTGAACGGAGGATGTCCATGTCCCTTATTAGTTACGCAACAGTTGAAATTCATGAGCTCAGTATTCATTTCCTTTGTATGCCAGAAACTTCCTGCTTGACCTTGGACAAGCTTGCTTTGTCCCGTATTTCCCACTTATGAAACAGCCTGATCATGTTTCCTTTTTCTTCATCCTGTCTGTTCATGTTTCTTTTTTCTCCATCCTCTGTCTATTCAGGCTGTGAATCCTTCAAGGAGAATGGAGGACCCTGATGACATACTGAAGTATATTATGTCTTATTCAGAAGTTTCTGTAGTTCTGTGTTTAATAATGAATGAGAACACTATAGTAAAAGCAATTTCACTAATATATTCACTAATCCAGGTGAAAGAATCTAGACAAGTGGTAGGAAAACAGAAGAAAACAGAATTTTTCTTCTGAGAGGTGTGTTTTAATACTATATAAAAATTGCAAAATGCAATATGACATCAATATTTTAGAAGAAAGACTCTGTGCCACTCACTGCTTCTGAGATGTGAAGAGCAAAGTGCATGAAGATAGCAGGAAAACTGATCAACTGATGCAGGTTATCAAACACTCTGAATATTAATTGCAAAATTGTTTTCCCGGTATGTGCTTTCCAAGAGGATCTCTTTTATCAGAGGCAGTCAGGGCAGAATTTCATTCTGCTGTTGCTACTGCCCCCAAGAGACACAGCCTGAGAGCCTGTTGGAGTCAGTGGGAATCCCTGGCTGCATGTGCAGGGAGCCTGAGATGCCATGTGTTTGCACCAGATTGATAGCATTAGGGAAAGAAGCTATTTTTATCCCTACGCATGCTGTGGCAAGTTAAAAGCACAGAAATCACAATTGCAGTAGTGTTCAGGTTGCTGTCACTCAGCTTTCCTTTGCAAAGGTTTGCCTGCACCTTGTTGCTTACCTGGGCAAGTTCTTCTGCCTGTGATGCCCTGTTGGGTTGCAGTGCCCAAGGGAGAGGTACTTGCTGCAGGAATGGCTGGAGTTTCTCCATTTGTCACATCTCCCAGGTACCCCTATTCATCAAAGCAAGCTTTTGGCAAAGGTCCTGTTGGCCAGAGGTGGAGCCCAGCAGTGCAGCACAGGAGTGAAGCAGGAGCTCAGGGTTTCTCATTCCCCTGGGATCATCCCATTACTTGCCCTTGACTCATTTCAGAGCACTTGACCCAAGTGCTGCTCCTGCCCTGGCATGTGGAGCAGCCTCTGGGTTTTGGGGGAGGGTAAGCAGATTAGACCAGTCAATCGTCTCTGGGCTGCATGTGATTTGGAAATGCCAGCCTTACCTCTTTCAGGCCTGGATTAAGGGATTTGCCATAGCAATTTGTTAAAATAAAGAGGGATGAAGCCTAGGTGGCACACTAATAAATTGCTTAAACCTGATTTTTATGGAGTGAATTGAGATGGGAAATTATAAACAAGATTTGGGTCATAGCTTTTTGCTGCATGCTTGTTTTTTGGAGGATTTTGCGGGGGCCCATCTACATACAGGTGAAGAGCCATTTAGAGATAATGCTGGCTCCAGATGGGCATTCCTGCACACTTTGTTGAGCCAAACTGATAGAAAGCAGTTCAAGAGCCCTCCTGCCAGCAGTTGTTTTGCTCCTGCTTTGCCGTGTGCAGCAGCAGAAGGTGCAGAGGAGCAGGATTAAGTTGGGCAGAAGGACTGAGGAGTGGTGGATATTTGCTTGGTGCAGCATAGGAGCAGCTGGGTCTCCTGCCCTGTGCTGGTTCTTGGGAGCTGCACAGGGAAATGGAAGCATGTTAAGATGAAGAAAGAGGGAGTTTGAGGTCTGTGACTTGGCAAGGCAGAGTTTGAGGGTTGAGTGGCTCCATCACTCGTGCTCAGCAGGGGGCCAGAATTTCACTTTTCACAAGAGATTCTACCTGCTTTGTAGTTCCTGAGTTGTTCCAATGTTCTAGAACTTAATTCAGTTATGAGGCAACATGAAAACTGCCATTTTGCTGAAGGCCACTTCATTGGAAGAGTGGAAAAATCAGGTGAATTTCAGTAGTTACTTTGAGTCTTTAATACACCAATGCAGTAAGGTGATCTAGAGGCAAGTCTTCAGGGATGACACTTTGGGAATGTGTTAGCTTATGAAACCTCAGGGAGTAGCAAACCTATTTCTGTCCAATGTTTTTTTTTTCCATAGCCAAAGCCTATTGCACTAATCTCTGTAGTTGGTCCCAGAGCAGCCATGATCACTGTGTCAAGGAATCCTTTTGTAGTGACAGTGGTGCAGATAGGAACATCCTGGGGCTCTGTAGAGTGCTTTGAACATTAAAAAAGAGCAGAGCAGTAGATGAATTGGGGCATAGCAGAGTGAACCAGGTGTTGACTGACAGCGCTGAGCAGGGCCAGAGGTAACTGGTGCTGCTGCAGTGGCTGTTCAGGGTGAGTCATGGCACATGAAGGTGGATGTGCTAACTAGGTCTGCCCAGATGGGAGATGGATCGTACCTCCGGAACGTTGCTTCACTTTTCCTTGGAGGGATTCCCTGCCAGGAGGATGAGGGGGTTAGTGTAAACATTTTGACAGAAACATGTGAGGGCATCTGCACTGCCAGGGCGGATTGTGCCACGCAAAGCCGTAACTCCGGTCCTGCCGTGCCACGGGTGACGCTGCAGCCACCCGCAGTCCGGAGGCGGCTGCGGGGAGCGGCTCCCTGTGGGCAGCTCTGCTTCTCCCATGTAACACCTTTGTTTGCCTCTCTGTGTGTCTCACGAGCAGGACGACAAATACTGGGCCAGGCGCAGAAAGAACAACATGGCAGCGAAGCGCTCACGGGACGCGCGGCGGCTGAAGGAGAACCAGATTGCCATCCGCGCCTCCTTCCTGGAGAAGGAGAACTCGGCCCTGCGCCAGGAGGTGGCCGACCTGCGGAAAGAGCTGGGCAAGTGCAAGAATGTCCTGGCCAAGTACGAAGCTCGGCACGGCCCCCTGTAAATCCCAGGCGGGGGAGGTGGGGTGTTTTGGGGTTTTTTTCTTTTTTCTTTTCTTTTTCTTTTTTGTTTTCTTTGTTGCGGGTTGGCATTTGACTAGATGGACAATGTGTTTCCTGTTTGATAGCACCACACCCAAACCAACCTTTCTGTCTTCAGCACTTTACCAGAAGCAGAAACAAAACTGACTTAATGTTGGTTTTTTGTTGTTTGTTTTTTTTTGTTTTTTTTCTTTTTGTTTGCGTGTACGTGTCCTTGCGTGTGTGTGTGCACACGTGTGTGCCCAGGTCTGTGTCTGTGGGTATGCATGTGCGTGGCTGTGCGTGTGCGTGTGCATCTCAGCACTTCCCATTTTTATCAGCCCTCTTCAAAGGGTGCCACATTTTTACCTGGACTGTTGAAAACCGCCATAGTAAGCTTTTTATTATATATATTTTTTTTTTTTTTCCTTCAGTGCTGCTTCAGAGTAGGGGTTTTATGCTCTCGTAATCAGTTCCATCCTCCTGATTTACTTGGAAAGATCCCAGCATAAATTACAAAAAAAAAAAAAAGGAAAAAAAAAAAGAAAAAAGAAAAAAAAGGTAGATCTCAGTTTTTTTTTGGAGAGTAACAAGCTATCGTTTTAAGTCTGTCTAATCAGAAAAGTTAACATGCTAATACAGTGAACAAATAACAATTTAGTACTACACTGCAGAACTATTAATTTATAGATCGCTTTTGTTGTATTTTTAAGTTTTGGTAATAATTGTCTTCAGATTTAAAAGTGCTGTTAGACTGAGTTTAGCTATACCCATGATAGATCCCATAATGGCTTCTCTGTAGCTCCTAAGGTTCCTTTTCTCTCCACGGACCCCAGGTAGGTAGGTAGGAGTTGTTGGTAGAGCACAGAGTGTGTACCTTGCACTGCCTGTACCTGAAGCAATAATCCTGCGTGCATGCTGCCCGGATGTTCCCAGTGGACGTGGGATGGTTCCCTACCCAACAGCAGTCTCCATGTCTTTAACAAGGAGTTCCAAAAAGTCCCAGACATGTTCCCATGAGCATGCTGGCTGTGTCCCTGCCGTGGGGGAGCGCATGTGTAAGGAGCAGGATCGTTAGTTGAAAATGAGAACAAAATTAAATAGCGTCAAATCAGATCTGATGTTGAAATCAGAGGGGCTTTTCTGTTTTCAGTTAGTTACTCCATTTTGTGATTAAAAGTTGAATAAATACCTAAATTCAGTTGTTTTTTTCCCCACGTTTTGTAATATATTTTCTGTGGATTATATCTTGCTGTTTAAAAACAAAATCACTTTTATTCAGTTAGAAGAAGTCACTGGTTTGCAAAGCCCATTTTTTCCTAGTGATTGTTGTTTTGAGTGTGACATGAACTGATGGTTCTGAACTTCATTGTTTTAAACTCTCTGCTTTTGAACATGTATGTTCTAATATAAAGTGGACTTCTGAGAAATGAATGTAAGAGACACTGGTGTATTTCAGAAGGGGATGGTGTTGTCATATACTGTGGTTAATCCAATCAATCTAAGTGTTTACTTTAGACCAAAAGGATAGATGTTATAAAATGTATAAAGTTTATACAGAATAATTATAGTATGTTTGTTTTGTACAGTATTTTTCAAGTACAAATACTGACAATGTATTTTGAAAGACATATATATAGCAAAAAGAAAAAGCTATTCCATGTTTAAAATATATAGCAAAGATATATATTCTCCATTATTGTATAGAAAGGAAATGCTTAGGGGTTTGTTGGTTGTTGTTTTTTTCTTTTTTTTTTAAATCCATCATTTTAAGCCTGGCACACTGGCATGTTCTGTGCTTTAAATTAAATTTTAATGGAAGTAATATGGCTTTCCAGGATTTTCCATATTACTGAAAAAGAGATATTGTTTATTTTTCATCAGAAACACATAAAAGAAACTGTTTAACAGGGACAAAGCACAACATGGATTTTAGTCAACTATGGATTGGACATTACAACATTTTGTAATGGCAGAAAAATAATATATAATACAAAACCACTCATCGTAATTTCCAATCTGCTGCTGCTGCTGCTAGAATCTGTTTCCAGCTGAATTTTTTTGTTATAAACAGCTCAGATCCTGTACACAGCTCTGTGTACTGCATCCAGTTGGTAACGGGAGGAAAATACGGTGCTACGTCTTGCTCACAGTTTTCTAAGCCTTCTGACATTATTTTCAAATAAAATCGTTGTTCATTCCATTAAATCATTATTCATGCTTCAGGAGATGGCTGCAAAGAACTCAGCATTTTGGTCAGCATTAAAAGCACCCTTGCATGGATGGCATTTCTCCAGTGTTTTTCCACAAACATACCTGGCTTGTCGGTGTCCTGTAAGGTGCAGTGCTTGCCTGTGGACCATTTGTTCAGCAGAGTTTCCACGTGCTACAGGAGGTCTGAAGTGCAGTGAGTTATTCCCTAAAGGTGGGCAGAAGGCACTGCAGGGGCCAGGAGGGTCTGGCACAGTTGGGGTCTCTGCTGCAGCCCCTTGGGAACGCCCCTGGTTTTCCCTCTGGGAGAAGCAGAGCTGGGAGCTGCTGCAGACACATCCTTAACAGCAGCACAGCAAATTGCAGCAGTCTCTAACCACCCCCACAAAGGGGATTTTTGGGGGGACCCAAGAGCAGGGTGAGGTCAGTGGTGCCACTGCTAGGGCGGGTTGTGACCACAAAACTTTGTGTAACATGCAAAAGGCAGCTTGGGAAAGGAAAAAGAGAATTCTTTTGTTTCTTTGGGCAGGGAAGGGGTGGGAAGTGGTTGAAGGCTAGATATCAGGTTTATTGAGGCAGGGCCACAGAGAAGCATGGGGGTTCCTGGCTCTGCCTTGCCCAGCAGTCCCAGAGCCACTTTGGTGCCTCCTTGTCCCATCCCAGCCCTGGGAATGTCACAGCTGCAGCCTCTCCTCTGGGCTGGGGACTTTCTGAGGAGCCTGTGGGACTCGGGCTCTCCCCAGTTCCTGTGGGACTTTGGCACTCTGGCTGCTCTGAAAAGCTCACCTGGGAAAAAAAAAAAAAAAAAAAAACAGGAAAAAAAAGGCAGAATGTGTTGTGGGCTTAAAACTTGGAAAATCCCCAAGTTCACTATCCAGGTTGTCTCCCTGAAATAACAATGAAAATAAATAAATGGAAGTTCAGCTCATTTTCAGTTCCCAAGGATAGCTCAGCTGGGCTCATCACACCTCTGATGGCTTCGTTGCTCATGAAGGAGCTTTTAGGTATAAGAAATTGTAATTTTATAAAAATAGAAATTTATATATTTGCATAATAATTAATAGCTTATCTAAATAATTCACTGACCTCTATTACACTATAAGCATTGGTAAAATGCTTGTCTTCTCTTTCATTTTTTGCTGAACCTTAGAAGTGGATTTTTTCTTTTTACAAAAGAATGCCCTCTAGAAATCAGTGGGACTGGAGATGGATTTGTGCATCTGAGCACCTTGGGGCTCTCTGTGGGAAAGCCCGTGGCAGAGGAGGGGGGGTATTTCTTTTTGTGTTTCGAGTGGTGCTGAAATCACTAAACCAGCACCATGGAAATAAGTTCTGACTTGAATCCACAAAAGCAAGAAATTCAGAGTGCAGGGGAGGAGCCAGGGCAGGCACCAGGGATGGGATCAGTTCAGACCCCTCTCATTTGAATATCTTGCCTCTGTGGGTTTGTAATACCCCCAATTATTGCTTTAAAATTATTTTTGCCGGAAATTTTACAATAGAGATGTGGAGTTTATTTTTGTTTTGTTGACTTTTTTATGTGAAGAAAAAAAAATTATATTAAAACTTATATGTGATCAACCATCGTATTTCTGGCAACACCACAAGACAGAATTAAACACAAGTTTAACAAATAGATCAAATTATCTGTATGACAAGAAATGGTTTGCATCCTGTATGCTGTTCAGCCCAAATATTTTTTTTTTTTTTTTTGTCTGTTATTCTTAATGTTTAATAAACTTTTAAATTTTTCTTCTCTCAGCTGTGTGCTTGTTTTGGTGTATCAGGGCATGGGGCTTTTAGGAGGGAATTTTTCTCCCTATCCTCTGGTCTGTCCCACCAGGGGATGGATCCCAGCTAATTTGGGGGGGGGGGTACATATCCCCCAAACTTCCCAGCTGCCACAAGGGTTGGGTATAACCACAGCAATTGTGTATTTACATTTCAAATTATACTATGATTAGTGCTATTTACTATTTTAACAGAAATATTATTTTATATATATATATATATATATATATATATATATATATATATATATATATATATATATATATCAGTAATAAAGTGGTACAGTGGAAGCACCATTTCCATATATACATTACACACTTTATATATCATGAGATGTGATCATGTGTTAATTCACTGTAAATTTATACAGTAAATTAATAAAAATTCTGCATATCAAGGAGTAATTTTTATTATAGTATGCAACATAACTTACTAATTTTGATCTCCATTATAGCTAATATTTTATATGGACCACATGACAGATAATACATACTATAGGCTTTCAGATATCTAATTTATTAGATCTCTAAAAGCCTGAGAGAAAAAAACTATAGCTCAGGACTAACCCTTCCTGTATACAAGTTATTAAATATGGGTACATATGGGTATTTGTATATTTATAGCTGGGCAGAGAGCATGTGATATATAGGCACACATAACTATAAAAGCCTGCATTTTAATATACACAGCACCTATTATGCAGAAAATGTATGTTTTAATAATACACTGTCTCAGTCTCCCCTCTGTGTGTGTGCGGATGCTTTCATTAGTTTAAAATATATAGCTATAATATAAATTAATATATTTTACTACACATTTAAAGATATGTGTGTATATAAATCTATAAATTTATAAATTAAAATTTCATTTTTATATGCCATGTTTCTAATAATTGCTTTTAGCTCCCTAATTTTATATACATTTATAAATATATCAATAGCTTTATTAATACAAAAGTTTTTAATGAGACAGAGAGTGTATTTGATCTCATAGCCACATACATATGTGCACCTGCACAAAAACATAAATCTCTGTGCATCCACAGAGCTATACATTGGCTAATTATACTTTCATAGTGAATATTTAACAGCACTTATTTTATTAATAAACCTTTATAACTTTTTAAAAAATATATATATATTTTATTGCTATAAAGGATGGTTTTGCCATATATGTTATGCACAAACTATAATTGCTACAATACACAAACACAGTGTGGGCACACACATCCTTGTAGCTCTTTCTATGTTTTATATATTTACAAGTTTAATAACTGGCTCTAATTTAGGCTACCACAATTCACTACTAGAATAAAACTTTTTAATACACACGGAAAATATTTTATTGTTAGAAAGGTCTGAATTATGCACAAGAGTTGTCCTGATACATGCACATTTCCACACTCACCTGTGTGCCCATATAGCTCTCAGTGTCTATAAACTATATATATATATATATATATATATATATAGAGAGAGAGAGAGAGAGAGAGAGAGAGAGAGAGAGAGAGAGAGAGAGAGTGTTTATATACAGATATTTAGATCTATATGTATATATATACTCTACATATATATATATATACTCTACATATATATATATATGTGTAGTATGTCCATATTCTGTTGTATACACTAATATAAACTCAGTTATATTTTCATACAGCATACTTAGCAGAATTTAATAATCTAGGTTAATGTTTTTATATTTCAAATTATGTGTTTTATTACTATACAAGTCTGGTTTTACTACACATTCTATATTATGCACAGGCACACATGTGTGCACTCCCTCTCACTGTCTAGTCAGACAGAAATGTAATAATTTTATTTCCATAAAATAAAAAATAAATAAAATTATCTTCCAAAGCATATGGAAAATAATTAATAAGGTTTCTAATATTTTTGCATGAAGATTAATCTAAAAATTTTCATCACTGACAGGTAAAGATCTGAGTATAGATATTCAGTATATGTTGAGCACCAAAATGTGTTTTAATAACCCAGAAACACTTCCTGTGGCTCTCATGCTCAGCCCTCTCTGTCACAGGATTCCATGTACACACTCGGCACAGGTTTAAACAAAAGGGATTTTTTACCCAGAGACAAGTGTATAAAACAATGTGATTTAAAGGTTAAAATTTATATTTTCATATTGTTTTCAAAGGCTAGATTTATATTTTTGATTTTTTTTCAAAAATATATTAAGTAGATTTTATTATGATGAAGGTTAATAAATGTTATATGGGACACAAGATGTGTTTCTTCTAATACATTCGTCCTGTCTAGGTGTTTGTGCACATTTATCTTTACATGCACACAACTAGAGAAACTTAATAATTATATTTCAAAATGCCTACTCAACAGCATTTTCTTCATTAATGTGGATTTAGAGCTTTTTGTATCCACATTTTATTGCTACAAAGATTATATTTGCCATATATGTTATTTATTATGTACAAAATATAGTTATCATGCAGAAACACACAAGATGTCCTTGACTGCTTCTGTGTCAAGCCTTTTTATTATTATATTTCTATATAAAGTATAGAACAGATAATACATAAAACATGTTTTTTGGAGGTGTTTTATTTCTTATTTACTTTATATGACAGGATTTTGATGAGGTATTTATTAGTACACGTTTACATATCCAGAGAAATTTAAGTGAAATTAATGCAGCATAGCTAGTAGCATAAATGTACATTAATATGTAAGTATTTAAAATAAACCATCTCCTCTCCACCCCAAGCCCAGGAGGAACATCCCAAACACATCTTTATGAGGAACCAAGGGTCTATTTTGGGGTAGTTTTCCAGAGCGTTTGCCACTTTGGGGTCCTCGCGCTTTTATTTTAACCCACCTACTTTGACTTCAGGGTAAATTTGGTGGATTTAACGTTTCTGGGATCATTCATGGATGAAATTATCCCAGAAAATCCATGAGTTAAAAAAAAAAAGTCTGGAAAAGTTCTCAGGTGTTCCTTGGCCAGGCACAGCCCCAGCCTTAGGGCTGAGTTTGCTGTTTCTTTTTAACTCCTTTCACCCAAGTCCCAATTTTCATGGAACCTGAGAGAACTTAAGAATCTTTGAGATGCTTTAAATCCTCTATCACCTTGCCCAGCTGCTTAAAAGAAATTAATCTGGAGCCAAATAAAGACACAGCCATACTCCTGGCAAATCTGGATGGCAAAAAACGAATCCTTGATATTACATTTAAGAGGAATAAATAGGATTTGTCACTGTGAGTGTGACCGGTGTGTTTCTGCAGCATATTGTGGTTTTTAAAAAATATGTAATCGCTCTCTAAATGCAAATGTGGGTGGGGAAATGGGAGGGATCCATGGTGGGAATGCTGAGATCCCCTCCGAGCCAACACAAGAGGTCACACAAGAGCCACGAGCTGCTCCAAAACACCGCCAGCTTTTCCTCTTTAAATCCCCTGATCCTCCCTCGGGTGCTTCTCCCTCGGTACGGCTGCTGCAGGTGAGATCCTGTGAAGATCTGTCACCGGTGGGCAGGGACAAACACAGGGTCACCTCACCAGTGCCACTGCTCTGCCCGACCCCCTGGGAGAGTTTCGGGGGGCTGGAAGCTCCAGCTGCTGTCTGCAAGTGTCAAACACACTTGGGCTTAAATGGATGATGCTCAATCATTTTGCACATTCCCAATTTTAATTGAAATGTGAAAATTAGCTCAACCTGCAGGCAGTGCCCAAGAGCCAGGTTTCACCTGGGATAGAGGTAATTTATTGTAACCAGGACTTTGGCCCAGCACCCGGATTCCTCTAACCTGTATTTCATTCCCTGCTTTCCCTCTCCACCTCTGCAGCCTCCAGACAGACACAGCACCCTGCTCAGCGTGTCTCAGCCCTGGGCCCACCTTGCAGATGAACTGGTTGCCCCATTCTGAGGTCCCAGTGGCCCTGGAGGAAACATGGCTTGTTAATTGGATGGTCTTCCACCACTAAGTTGGGGCTTTTTGTGTTATCTTCTGTTAGTGACTCGGATTATGAGGGTGAAATACAAATGATGCTCTGGATACCAGTGCCACCTTGCTTTCTACCTGCAGGTCAGTGTTCAGCACAGTTGAATTGTGTGACTGCTGTGTGGTCACCTCATGTGTGGGGCAGGGATTGGCTGGGGAGACAGGTGGACACTGCGAGATCAAAAAAGATGGTTGGGTAAAAGGACACGTGAACAGCAACATCACAGAGGCAGGCAGCCAATGCCTGCTGGTTTTGCTTAAGTTTAGAGCATAAAAATTGGTTTTTTTGCTATAAACTCTTCCCCTGGAGCAAGCAAGAAAGAGGTCCATGTGTCTTTGTTCCTCATTGCTACAAAGAAGGAAAAACTGAAAAGAAGGGATGCTGTGTGTGCTGGTTTTGGGGTGGTTTTCTTGCTTGATGACCCTCTCCCAAAAGATGGGATTACAGCTCCTGCTTCCACCTCTCCCTCCTACTTCACTGTCACTAATTTCTTATGTCCCTGTGTCATAACATCAGCTAGGAAAAGTGTCTGGAGCGTGGAACATCCTGCTGGCTCTGTCAAACAAGGTGGCAGGGAAGCAAGATTGAAGGGACTGAGTTTGTTTAAGTCTAGGGCAGAAGAAAGCAAGGGAAGAAGTGAGTCTGCAGCTGCAGAAAACCTGCCTGGAAGGGCTCTTCTCTGAGCTGCTGCACACAGGACGAGGAGCAACAAGCTTAAAGTACAGCAAAGAAAACAGTGCTTGAGCAGCCAGAAAAAATCCAAAAATCAAGAGGGCAGAGGGTGAAACATTGAAATAAACTGCCTGGGAGGATTGTGAAATCCCCATTATTAGAGGCTTTTTAGAACAAGCCTGTCAGGACTGACAGGCAGAATCCATCCTGCCTGCAGGGAGAGGAGGGGCTAAAAATATCTCAGTCCCTTCAGTCTTTATTTTCAGTGTTTTAGCAGAAGGCAGATTAAGCTGCTCAGAACCACCATCAGCTTCAAGACAAAAGCCATTTCTGTTCAAACACATTCATATATTAAGACACATTAAAAAAAAAAAAATCTATATTCTCCTCCTGAACCAATCCTGAGCTTCCCATGTTCATGGGTTTTGATTAGAGAAGACAGCTGAGTTCCCACAGCAACAACGTTCAATCCTCCAGCATTTAAGATGCTACAAAATCCTTGCTGGTTGAAGCCAAAAGGGCCACAGGTTCCCCTTGTTCAGTAGGTGTTGTGGGGTGGGTTTCAGTGTTTCAACATCCAGAATAACTACTGCTGTCCATCCAAACATCCTGTGGGCTCCTCTGAATGTCCTCTTGGAGGATGGCTCAGTTGCTGGCTGGCCGTGTCACAGAAGCCACATGCCACGTCTGGTCACACCTCTGGGCCTCTCCTGGAAGCCACCACCACCCACCCAACAGTGAGGAGGGGTCTGCTGGAGCTAAAGCCACTCATTCAGTGAGTCTCTACCAACAGCTTTTCACCTCTGAAAATTTAAGGGAGATTTGCAAAGGCACCTAGAGGATTTGGGCTCTCAAATCCATGCCAGCAGGGCTGGGGCTGCTAAGCAACAGAGACAGCTGAACAGATCCCTCTGAGAGCACATGAGCTTCATTAGCCAATGATCTGACTTTTGTTATGAAACTGGCCTCTCTGCCAGCCTTTTGCAACAAGATTTTGTTTCCCCAGCTTATCCTTAGGAGCAAGCACCCTGGCTCTGCAAAGGAGACAAGCACTGCCATCCTTACTGCTCAGCACAGACAGGAGGATGCCTGGGCTGCAAACAGCCCAGTGAGACATCCAGCTCAGTACTAAAACACCATCCACCAAACACCACCCAAAGAGGAATCTGAAAACTTTTATGAAGAGAGCTCTGCTGTCCCTGGGGATTTGACCTGTGAGTGGAACTTCTCTTGTGTGTTCAGCTGGCACCTGGGACAGCATCTGCTGAATTCCCCAGGCAGCCTGCAAAGCTCACACCAACCCCAAGGCTGAGCAGCCTGGGGGTGTTTAGCCCCTGGGACAGTGTCACCACACCACTGCTGCCTGTGCCACTTGGGCAGTGCTGGGAATGCCAAGGTAAAGGCATCCCAACACTTCCAACAGCCACATGAGAACATCTCGGGTGCCTTATGTCCATTCCCTTCCCTCTGACAGTGGTTGGTGAATTTATTCAGACAAATGATGACAGAAACAATCCCAAGCAGCAGGATGGAGGAGCAGCTCTGGCTGTCAGAGCACAGTGGTCAATGGCAAGGCTGAGAAAGGGAAGGTAGAAAGCACCCACACCCTGGAGCCAGCTTTGCTGTGCCATCCTGATCACTCTTTTGTCAACTATTTTTAGCTTTAACCTTATGGCACCTATTGATGGGTGAGGGCAATCAGCAGCAGAGCCCGACACCCTGCGCTCTTTAAAAATAGCAAAGCATGGAGAAAAGATTTAGTCAAGCACATGATGTGACCATGACAGCCTTGGCCTTCAGGGACATCTTTTGGCTAAACCCACCAGACCCAAGTAAAGAATTGTGTAGAGGTTCTGAGCAGGAGGGGCATTTAAGCAAGAAAAAAAACCAAGGAAGAATCTTCTCTTTAACTTGCTCATTCCAGCCCCAACCATGTGCATATTTTAGAATATCCTGAGTTGGAAGGGACCCACAAGGCCACTCAAGCCCCCTTGGAAAGGAGTTCCTTACTTACCTAGAACTGGGAGATCCTTATCATAATCACAAATAATTAAGAGGAATGTGGAGCAGACGGGATTGGAACATCAGCTTACTTTTAGACCTCTTTTTGTTAACAGGAAGAAAAATTAATATTGTCTTTGGACACTCCTTGCTGTGTATTTTAAACCAATACAATTCAAAGGAGCACTCCCTTTGATTAAATGAAGCCCTTCATTTAATAGAATTACTTTTTGATGCACAGGATATTGTATTTATAAAAACATGATCTAAGAATATATGCAATATTCAAAGTACCTGCTGCATCCCAGACATTTTCTGGAAAGGTCCATCTGAAGTGTTTGCTATCTCTGCTTTATTTAGATTCAGCCTACTTGTTGCACTTCTAAAACCTAGAGGCATAGAAAATACAGAAGCAAGTGCTTTTAAAAACATTTGCCTTGGGAAGACAAAGAAATCCCATCTCTGCACTGCAGCATGCATTACTGGAAAAAGCACTATCCTTACTCCTGAGAGGAATCAGCCTCGAGAGCTCCAATTAGATGGAGAGAAAAAAAGAGAAGACTAATTGATATACTTGCTTTCCAGACAGAAACACATTTTTAGTTCAGCTTGTCTATATTTTATGCAATGATACTCCTCCAGGGATAGGAGCAAAATTATGTATTTCAATGTTCTAAGCTGAAAAAATATCCCAGTATATTCTTATATCCCAGAACAGCAAAAAGGGGAAAGCAAGTTCTAACTATTGACCAAAATTTAGACAGAAATATATTTTTTCCATACTAAAAATTGAATAATTTGGATTACAGTCTTTGTTACTTTCTGCTCAGCCAATGCTTTCTTAAGAAAGCATTGGCTGAGCAGACATGAGGGTCCTAAGCTTCAACTCAGGATCCCTTTTGTCAGGATTGGTCACACTGTCAGTCCCTGACTGCCCTGCCCAAATGATGGAGGGGAAAAAAAAAACACCACCAGGAAAATGAGAGTTTCCAAATTGCACCAAATGTTTATTATTAGTCTAATACATTCAATATCATGTTGACTAGAATACAGTAATTCAAAATATTTTTGGCGAATTAAACTTTTTTAAAAACCATTTCAAACACTCCAAAAAGCAAATGCCATGAAAAATTAACTTAAAATTAAAAGAAACATATTCAAGCAATAGTTTGACTACAGAAAACCTTTACATGTATTTTAGTGGTTTTAGCAGTACTGCATTTCAACAAAATATATGGACTCACAAAAAGTGGAAAATATTAAAATAGACACAATGTTAAAAAACTGAGGCATCCAGATCTGCAAGACTGTTGTAGCAGAATCACCAGCCCAGCTGTTCCCTTTGCTCTCTTTTGGGGCAGTCTGAGTTTGCTGTGGTGCTGCCACTTCTCTGATCACCTGCTACCACCACAGAGCAATTCTTCAATGTCTTGAATTTAAAGTTTGTCCCTCTGGTAAATTCCCTATACAAATGTAAATATTCTAAAACTTGCGGCTCTCTGGCAAATCTGAGTGAAACAGGACCTTTGAAACATCCCTATCTTGCTATTTATTGTTTGCAGACAGGCAATATCCAGAACAAAATCTGAAAAAGGCAACACATTTTGGTTTTGTTTTTAAATACTGACATGTAAAACTGAGTAAATTAGAAAAAGGATAAAGTCAATCTTAATATAAGACATTCATTACATAGTGGGACAGGATACAATTATTGGACAAACAGGATTACAATGGCTCTTCTACACTGGTCATTTGAGCACATCTCCTACAATCATGACTTCTACCACAGCTGGATTTCCTGCACAGACAGACAGTAACAAAGACCAGTTAGACTCTGTGTGAAGTCCCAGGATGACAAGTGACACCCTACCACATGGTCCAAGCTCTGCTTCCTGCCAGGCTGTGCTTGTGAAGAACCCTGAGCTCCAGGTGCTCAACAATGCTCTGCCTGCTGCTCCCACCTGGGTTTCCCAGCAGAAACATCCCCCAAAAGCTGGTGGGACCAGTCAGTTCAAGCCCCTTTGGAAACCCAAGTCTCAATGCCACATGTGTGTAAATGGGCTGGGGAAATGAGTGGCCCTGGCTTGGATGGGGGATATTCCACATAAGCCCCCACCCTGGGCAGCATGGGTACAGCTGGGAACGTGGAGGAGAAAATCACCTCAGCTATTCCTTTTACAGCTCTTCATCACAAATAAAGCCAACTTAAGGTCTGGTTCAGTGGTGCTGTAAATGAGCAGAATGCTGCCACATTAGAACTCAGCAGAATCACGTTTAGGTTTTAGTTTGTAAAAGTGGTTATTACAATTACAGCTGCAACACAAACTTCGGAAGAGGTACAATGTTTGCTCCTCAGGACAGGCTGTGGAACGTAACCATTTCTTGCAAGAGTTTGCAACATGAATAACTGCATAGATGACAGTTGTGTGTCTTCAGTTCAATAAATGTACTTTTAAAGTTTACAAAAAACACAGAAAAGTTTCTATAAAAGTCACATTATACCAAGATAATGGGTGGTAAAAGTAGATTAGTTGTCTCTGATTCATGTTTAAGAAATGACTTGTGGAAAGGTGATAGAAACCAATTTCATGTCAAGAGCATTACGTTTTCACTATAGCACTGACTTCACCATTTGAATCACTAATTTAGAAAAAAATCACGTAGTTAAAAATTGTAAAATTAAACTAGCATACAAAATTTGTTTGTAAACATCAGGTAGCCAGTTCTGCTAACGTGGAATGGACTCTTGGTTACTGCAGTACAGTATCTTGGTTATTTACAGCACTTGCCATGTGATGGGAAATGGCAGGACACAAACATCAGTTCACAGTAATTGTGTTCACAGAACTACCAAAGTCAGTGCAGTTTTGTTGTGCAATTTTTCCAATTCCCCCCAGTTCTTTAAGTCAAATAATACTGTTACAGAGGCCAAGTGCAGATTATTTTTTTTTGTATAATCTCATAAGTGACGAATGATGTCTGCAGGACTTCTGTAAAGGTACTTCCAAATGGCATAGTAATGGACAGCAGCTGCTGTGGCCACGAAGATGTGCCAGATGGCGTGGGCAAAGGGGATCACTCCATCACTCTTGAAGAACACCACGCCCAGGCAATAGATCAAACCTCCCCAGGCCACCTCCTGCAGTCCCTCGGTGTTGCTCTGCCAGGGAACAAGGACAGGTCAGGGGCAGGGTGAAAAGGGGGCAAAGAGTATTTATGGACAAATACACAGTGCTTTTCTCCCCCAAGCAAAGGGAGCTGGCTGTGACAACTCAGAAAATGTTGGGTGGGACAGATGGACAAGTGAGAAATGTGGTGTATTTATATTACACTTTGTGAAATGCACAATAATGTTTTTTTTATAGTATGTCCCCATAGCACTAGAGAAGTTATACTGGGACAACTCAAGAACTAAAACAAGATTGATGGTTTGCTTCATCAGCAGAGCAGACAATCATGGAGACAAAGAAAACCACATTATTCTGTGGAAGTGTGAGTTTAATGCAGCTCCTCCTAGAAAGACTTTGATACAGCCAGTTAAAGCATTAACTTGAAAATGTGTCACATTTATATTAGCAGCAGAGAGGGTTAATCAACATTACTTAAAATGTGTAACTATAAACAAGTTTGGAGTAGGATGCTTTTCAGATGCACCAATAAACCCAGGCTCTCTTTATCTACACAATGCAGCCCAGATTGAACAAAACAAGGCAGCATTTCACTGAAATGTGAACTATAAATCCAAACTATACCAGGTTGTATTTGGGTGCTCTGCAAAGAGCATTTACAGGTATAGTGTACTAAAATGAACATCTCTGTAGAGGAAAGCGCTGCACTGGAATTTAAGCTGGTTATAAAAGGCAAGTTTTGTTTGTTTGCACTGTTAATAGTCACATTCCTTACCATGGATGTCACTACCAGAGC
Organism: Serinus canaria; assembly: GCF_022539315.1. Classification (NCBI taxonomy): domain Eukaryota; kingdom Metazoa; phylum Chordata; class Aves; order Passeriformes; family Fringillidae; genus Serinus; species Serinus canaria. Next base: position 4,557,065 of record NC_066331.1, on the reverse strand, counting down.
AGGAGAAAATCCCATCGCTAAATAGAAAAAGAGTTCAACAATCTTATACCTAAAAAGGAATGATTTGAGGAAGTTAAGGAGGTGTACAAAAGGGTGGACATTTCCTTCAACAGCAAAAATTAATATTTTAAATTATGTGTTGCTATTGGGTCATTACACAAAAAGTTTTCATGCAGATAGATAACCAGTGTTTTATGACAAAATTAAAACTAGTTTTTATCTCTGCATTGTAGAGTTGCAGGCAACACCTTCTCTAAATACTGCCCAGACACCTTCACTTTCAGTAAGTACCAGTGAGAATAAAACACTGAGACAACTTAAATTTTCTTGTTTGATGAGAACCTTGGTAGCACATCTTCAAAACAAAAAAAGTTTGGTCTTGTTCTCTGATGGTAATTTTCAGTTTAAAGTTAAATGCAAAGAATAATTCTTACTTTTCATGGTAGAGAAATACATAAAGGGTTCCTCCAGCAGCCATCAGCCAGATAAACCATCTCATGTGAGATGCCAGAGGTCCCAGCTCACGGAGATTTAACCTGGAGGCATAAAGGTTCCAAGAGACAAAAGTGGTGGGTAAAGTAACACAATAGAAGTAGGGATTAATAAAAATAAATAAATATTCAGAGCTTTAACTACAGAATGATGGGGGAAACAAACACTGGGACATTCTGCCCACAGAGAGGAGGAAGTTGTTAGCATTGATGAGTGGAAAGCATAAACTGAGGTATATGGAATATAAATAAACTACTTTCTGATGTTTTCTAGCATCACTTTCTGCTCAGCAAGGCCCAGGAGATGGCATTACACAGTCTGCCACAACACATAATGTGGTCAATTGCATCCAAGAAGCCATCTATAGATTCTGGAAAGCTGCAATGACAAACTGTTTACTTTAGAAAAGCTTTGATTCTGCAGCTGTGGTCCCCATTTCTTACCATGGTGCGTAGGATGCTGCAATGAAGACATAGATCATCATTCTGTCACACATGTGAAAGCAATGCTCCATTGTCCTAGGGAGAGAGAGACAGAACAGGTCACCATGACATGTTTTGGGAAGATTTTTGCATCACCTCACTTTCTTGACATGCTTTGGAATTACTCTGGGGAAAATCACCTCCATCCCTCTTACAACCATGTGGAGGAACTGAGACACATAAGAGCTGAGCACTTCTCCAGTCCTCTCCCCTTCTCCACCCCCACCTTGCATCCCTGTCACATCAACTCTGCCTAATCCAGAAACTGTTACTATTGACTGACTACTGGCTATATCCAATTTATTTAGGGAGTCTTACAAGGGATAAATAAATAAAAATAAAAGGGATAAATAAAATAAAATAAAAATAATAAATCCCATGTCAGTTTTGCTATTGCTGCCTTGGTCCCAAGGAGGTTTCCTGCTGGTTAGCTGGGCATTGGCAAAAGCTGTGTTCCTCAAAGTACTTGAGCATGCCATAATCCCAGACAGTGTCTTCATGACCACAATGGGATATTTGCCATCAAGCACTTACATTATGTTTTTCTCATTCTGCTTCTGGATTAAGAGCCACTAGGGCCTACCAAAACACATTTTCTTTGTGACAAGGCAGCAGACATTCAAGTTCACTGGTACATGAGCTTGGCTCACTATTTCTTCAAAAAAAATCAAGGGTGTTTTTATCATGATTCAGTAGAAAGTCCCACTCCAACCTCCTGTAAAATTGGTTTTGATTGAGAAACACAATAGGGAAACATGCCAAGGAAGTGCAGCATTTTCTCCTGCTACCTGAGGTGACTCTTTTTCCAGGAGACGATGTGGAAGACGGTGGAGACGATGAAGAGGGCGCAGAGCCCCACCCCGTACATCCATGCCGTGATCTTCTCCCAGCGGTCGTCAGAGAGCCGATGGAGGAGGGCACTGCCCACGATGGCAGGAACAATCAGGAACTGCCAAAACAAAAGGCCATTGTCAGGTCCCTGCCGTGGTGCTACCCACAGGGCAGCACCAGCAGGCAGAGAGCCCAGCCCCAGCCAGAGAGAGTTTTGTCATTCAGTTTTAAGTTGACACATCAGCACCAGAAATTCATCGATGTCTTGGGCATAGGTTAGATCTGGTTTTGCTAAATTTCTCCCCCCATGGTACCAAGGAAGGTTACCAACACCTCTAGTTATGACAGCAAATTCTTTTGTCTAATTTTGTAAGTATTAGCAGTGGTTTTATTTTCACATTCTGCCTAATGTTCTAAAACCAAGTTGATCTTACTCTAGGCTTGAATTTAAGCCACCTCTTGTGCATAGACATGGAGCACAAGACAGACCAAAATAAACTCGAATCTCAAATGAAAAAACAAAGCATTTAGCCAAGTGCAGTTGCAATTAAGCAACAGTTTTGCAGAACTTGGGTTTAAGCTACCATAAATAAATTAGCTGCAAACTTCTCTCATGAATAGATTTTTAATGCACATAGACGTTCTTCTAAAGCAGTATATCCAACTCTGTTTTCCTTTCCACCTCCCTCTCAAGCACTTCCTAATTCACTTCTTCCAAAACAGGCCCTGTTCAAACATCATGATAAAATTACCACGCTTGCATGAAGCATCCAAGAAGTGACTGCAGGCTTTAAATGCATGCATTTTAAACCACACTCCCTTCCAGAATAAAATACCTCTATGTGATGTACCTCTATGTTCTTCAGGAAAAGGCAAAAAGAAAAGGGGGGAAAGGAGAAAATAACCCCCAAACCCCTAAAAAGCACCCTATGTTCCAACAAATATTTAAAGAAGAGAGCTCACTGACTCAGATATTTCTACCCATCTCCATCCACTATCAAGTCAGCCTTCTAAGTTACAAACAATGCACAAATTCCCTTCCAGGCCCTACAGCACGTGTAAGATGCTAATTTGTTCCCTTGAATTGCAAACAAGCTTCTTAGGGTTAAATTCTTGTTAATTTAACCCAACTCTCATATGTTAAACAATAAAGCCAGGAAAAAGCAATGTTTAAACAAATCCGGCCACTTTGCATTACATGTTTGATAGCTCAGACTGCAGAATTCTGGTCTAGCCTGACCTATCTGTCCTTTATCTAATTACAGACCAGAGGAAATCAAGGTTCTGCTCACTGCAGAGGATGCAGAGCAAACTGAATGGATCTGAGAATAACAATAACATGAATGGATCTGAGAATAACAATCTCCTTCTGACTTTAAAGTATATCAGCTGTAGCTTCATTACTATTCAATTTCCTTATGTTTTGCCAAATTCAGTGTATTTGTGCCAAAAGCTCCAGAGCCATGGAAATGAAAAGTATGGCATTGATACATTCACAGCACTGGGACTAGAGATGAAAACACTTCCTGAGCTTTGTAATGGAACTATGGAAGTCGACTTGGTGCACTTTAAGGCCAGAAATAGTCTGCCAGCCTGGCTTCTCATTTATCACCTAAGTTTCCTGCACACATCCTGGATAGCCCCCAAACTGAGGGAAGGTTGAAATGTGTCACTCCTCAGGAGATCAGTCACTCCTGTTTTCCACACATGACACACAGTGTGAATGAAGTGTGGCTGAAGCCCCTGGCACAGCCAGGAACTGATGAGATGTGACAGAAGTTTCATTTAGTTTTTGCAGGGGACAGGATACCTAGTCCCAGAAATGGTGGTGTAGCCATGGCTCTAAGCTGTACAGTCCCACTGTGTCCTCAGTTTCCTTCCCAATTTTTGGTGCAAATTCCAGTTTTGACTAAACTTGACAGAGAACTAAAAGGTTTCAGAGAGATTAAATACCTATAAATACCAGGTGAAACAGCAAATTCCTATTAATTCCTGTAACAGCCTAGGCATGAGCTGCTCAGGGACTCTGACAGACACCACTTCACAGGAAAAGAGCCCTCTTTGGGCTTTAGATTTAAGATTTTTAGATTTTATTACACAGAATAACCTGCCTTTCTTACACAGAGACCCCAGCTTTTTACTAATCTCCTCAAATAAATATTTCACAAGCTAAACTGTGACATGGGATGCACAAATGGGCCAAAACAAAGTTGAGTGTCAATCATTCTTTCCAGTAATTATTGTGTATAGAGTGATACAGTTAAAACAAAGAAGCAATTCTCTTATCACCTCTTCACTTGCACCTTCACAATCAAGAGTACAACACATGAATGAAGACTTTAATCTCCTTTTTGCCTTGTCCTGCTTTAAAGAACAATTCTACCTCTCACAGGGAAGAGCACTGTATTCCATGAAAAGGACTGATTGTTTTTTCTAAGTTGTTTTTGGAACCATTTTCCTCTCAGTGATTGGTAGGTACCATGGGAACAGCCAGACAAAACAAGAGATGTTTTATTACTCTTTTTCTTTTGGGCAAAAATAGCTAGATTAAATACAAAATCCAGAAATGATACCCTGCTGCTCCAGCCAACTTGATTTAAAGTTCTTCAGATGGCAATGCCCTAACAGGTAACATATGGTACAATGGGCTTTACCCATCTTACAAAATAAATATTAAACTTCAGTTCATAAAAAAGGGCAAATTTTCCCATGTTCATTTGAAAAAAATCACATGCATAAGAATTGCATTTTAATCTCCAGCTTTCAGAATGAAAAAGCCATTAATCAGTCCTTTAAAAGGAGGGGAGTCTACCAAAAAAGCAGTCAGAGAATCAGAACTAACAGAATGAGTGGGATTGTGCTGTGTCATTTTACAGCAGGACAAAGCATTTCCTAGTTGCCAATATTCCTTGAAAAAAACTCCAGCTACCAGACACAAAAATCTTTGCTTATTTCATCATAGAGTGCAAGTCTTCCAAGTGAATATCATCAAACCCATAACTTAACGTACTGTGAGCAAACCCAGAACTGTGATGTGCAAATTTACTAATTTTAGCACCGCGATTAATCCTGGCTGCATCAGAAGTGGGGCTGGAAGGAAGATCTGCAGAACAAGAGAGAAGGCAACAGTTTCCTAAGCTTTCTAGAGAAACGCCAGAACAAAATGAGAGAATCAAGTTAAAAGCCCTTTGCAATAAGGAGGAAGATAATGGATTAAAATATCTTAATTTACATCTACAGGTGGTAATCTTTCAGAACAGTTTTCAGCACAACCTCTGTGTGGTGTATTTTGGGAAACCAACTACCACAAACCCTGCTGCCACAACAAGTAAAAACCCTTAAGGCACAAGGAAAGAGGTTGACACAATAAGCTGTGAACCTGATCAGGGTCACTTCAGTGAAATGACACTCTCTGGTTACCAGCTTACAGCAAAATACCCAGTACCTTCCACCTCTCTGGGGTTGTTTAGGATATTGCTCCACTGGTCAGCATTTTACCTGTATTCTTTCCATATTCCTCCAGATAATCTCTGCCACAGAGAGATTAAAAAACCTGTTGGAAGTTTTGCTCTTGTATATAACATTCCTGGAAAATAAAGTTATTCTCCTTGCACATCATGCAGGCAGCAACAATGCCCTTTGATGCACGAGCCACTGCATCAGAGTGTGGTGTTACTGCTGCAATCTCACCAGCCTCTCACTGGGAGGGAAACACTAAAGGCACAAAAATGGTCCATGCTCTTCTTTTTGGAAAGGAAGGCAACAGAAACAGCAATAAAGCTGCCAGCCCTGCCCTCAAAAAATGGGACACTTAGAGGGAGCCATGAAGGGCTGTGCCCATCTCCAGCTGCCTACTCCATAAGTGCACTCTTGTTACCATCTCTCCCAACTTTCCCCTAATTTTAGGAGACCAGTAACACAGAGTAGGAGGCCCACCAGCAACTTGGGCTGTGCAAGACACAGAGAGCAGAGAAACTGCTTACACCAGTCAGTGGGAACGGAGACATTTTAATCAGAAGAGTCCTTCTGAAATTCTGATCACCCCTTCTTCCATGCTCAAATGGCCATCTAAATGCTCCAAGTCTCCCTTTTTAAATATTTATACTACTGTTTCTCCATGCACTTCACTAACCCAACCTGGAATACAGATTATAATTAATTTTAAGAATAGTTAATTCTTTTAAGGCAGTTAGAAGAAACATTGAAAGTAGTATAAGGCAAGCCATGTCTAAATCCTGAGGTTTTAACACAACAAGGTCTAGCTTTTGTCTGATAAATATTACATACACCAGAAAGCTTCGTTATGAAAGTCATTTCTTCCCTCCAATTCTCACAACCCCTGCTTTTCTCATGCACTGTTTCCTTCCTGTTCCTCTGGACACAGAAAAGAGCTTTTTCTGTTTTCAACTACTTTGCTGCCATTCTTCTCTACCAATGCCTGAAGACAAGTCAATGCTTCATTTAAAGCTAAAAAAAAAATAGCAAGAGATTTAAAATAGCCTTATGAGTATGAAATTTGAAGAAACCTTACTATGCAACACAAAACAACCTTTTAAGTATTGTACCAAAACATTGTACCTGAGATTCTATACCCTCCTTTATCCTTATTTTTTTTGTTGCTTGGGGTTTTTTTTAATTAAGTAGCTGCCACAAACTGATTCCTGTGCATTTTTAAGTGCAAAACCAGATGGGATGCCTACTGAGAAGTACAGCCACATTCATAAAGTAGAAGCTGACTGCTTTGTGAATTGTGAATAAAAGTTTGAAATAAAAATATACTGGAGAACCATTGTTGAATTCTGTTCTATAGAATCATCAATGTCTAATTGAAAACTTGCACTGTAATCTAGCAGCAGACCCAACCACTTGACCATCTAACATTTAGTAAGCCTGCAATACAAAGAAGATGAAAACATCCCCCCTAGCTTTTCTGTGCTTTCACAGCTTAGACTCCCATTTCAAGACTTTAAATATTGATGAAAAGTTACTGCATATTTATTTTAACAGTTCATTGTCGTTTTTAGCAGGTAGTTTGTTCAGAAAGTAATCAGACAGCTCCACCACAAACTCCAGCGTACCACCTTGGCTGTCACATCCTGCTAAAAGGCAGGAGTAAAACATGCCTGTTTTTCAACTAGGTGAAAGCTGAAATGGCTAAGGAGCACAGCAACACCTGCCAGATATTTTGAAATCTAACTATTTGGCCAGACCAAACAAGATTTGCACAAGGATTATGAGATAAACTAGGTATTTGTGCTAACTAACAGAATGTTGCTTCATTCCTTAGGCAAATAAGCATATATTTACATAATGCTGTACATGAGACCTTTGGCTTAAGAACACCAAAGCTTCAGTCAACTTTATGTCTACATGCAAAACCAAGGTGATTCAGTTTTTACCAGCACCACGGAGCTGTATGTTGGTTATTTACGAAATACACACACGGAATCCCTAAGAACAGAGCTCCTTCAAGAACTGAAGAGTCCTGGGCACTACTTTGAGCTTTCATATCTGCAGCACACTCAGACACACTGAAGATAAGAGACTGAGGACAAAGTCAAACATACTTCAGATGTTTGGAGTTGAGGCATTGAGGAGATGCACAAGTTGCTTTCATAAAAGGGCAAATGCTATCTTAAAAAGCAAACAAACACATTTTTAAGTCCTTTTCAAAGTGCCAGACAGCAAATTAAACTTCCTAATTACTAAAAGGAAAAAAAAATCAAAGGGGATTGCTTTTGTTCTTTTTTATGTGAATACCATATATTCAAATCTACAATAAGTCCCTACATTACAAAAATAAGGAAAGACTTGAAATTTCAGCAGGGCTGTCAGCATTATCAGGGCCTCTTGCAAAACAGCAGATTTTTTGAAGAGTCTGCAGGTATCAGAATTAAAACATTCCAGCTCTTGTTGCCCATACCCACAGACAGTCTGATGAAGCCTTCCCATTTCTCACATGGATAAATCTTTCTTATACTTCTAGTTTACAATTTGCAAATATTATGTCAGGGCAGACCTGGGAAATCCACCTTGCAGTCTACTAGTGGCCTATACCCCCTTTACTGCAGGCATCCTTTGACTGGAACAGAGGGAAAGACCTGTGACATTGGTGAAAAGGAATCTTATGAAGTGTCTGGAGCTCTAAGAGATTTGGAACATTACCAAACATCTAATTTTCTGGACTATTACAGTTAATGCTTATATGAACAAAACCAGAGAGAGGCTGTAGATATGAACACAGTGAGGCAAAGGTAAGCATTTAGCAATCCAAACACACAAAAATTTATTGAAATATCTGGTTAAAAAAGAATAGGAAAAGAATCCAGAAGTGTACTTACTGCATGTGTGTAACAGTTAGCAGCATGTTCATAGCAAGTGGGTTTGTAGCGGCTGTTGGCTGGAGCTGGGTGGTTCATGAACCTGTCGAATGATTAAGAAGTACTTTCAGGAAAGTTACTAAAACATCTCTCTGAGTGTCATGAAGGAAATGAAGGAATACTTCCAACCTGGTAGTGCTAAGGATTATAAGTACAGACATGTTCAAAGTAACTGTGATTTAAATTGCAAGTTCTCCCAAGTAAAGTCTCTTACCAGACACACATGTTAAATAAATTCCTGTGACTGCCTGGTGCAAGGGATGGTTATCTTAATCAGGAGTTCACATAGAGCAGTCAGACTCCCTCTTTTCTGACAGTTTGGTCAGAGGAAGAATAAAACATTTCCTATTTAAATTACACAGCAAGAATGCAATTTATTCTTGAAAACTGGAGTTCATCACAGCTGTAAAGGGTTACTCTTCTTTTACAAAGTTCTTGAAACTGCAGCAATATTCCATTTTGGAGCACCTGAACACTGATTTTTTTGACTCCTATAGCAAGCAGCATTTGTGACTGGAGCATGAAGTGGCTCATTTTTCCAATCCATGTCTGTAACCAAGATCCAAACATCTCCTACATGGGGATGATGAAAGGAGACTCTAATGGTCAGTTCCGAAGAGGAAACATTTCAAGAGGTTTGCCATAGACATTCCACCTTTGTTTCTAAGAATTTTCAAACATTCTAACAAACAAACAAGCTGAACAGAATACGAAGAAACCTGAGAAAGTTTTGGAAGAACTTGCCAATGCAAACATTTAACTTAAGTGTGTTAAAAAACCGAGACACTCCAGTTGTTTCTGTGAAACTCAACAATTTAAATCTGTGTAGTAACACCTGTAAAACACAGCACACACCTATATGCAACAGTCAAATTAAATCTGTGAACTTCTTCAGCTCCAGTTTGTTATCCCAGCACTGCTCAGTGTCCTACAAAAGTGATTATCTTTCACCAATGATTCCAGTTTACTCTAGGTTATTCTAAAACTATGCACTGACATTTAGTCGGGTATCCAAGCAGCCAGGAACAGCTTCTCAAGAAAATACAGAACATGTTTGTATGCTCAGAACCAAGAGCAACTTTGTTACCTAGATTTATACAACAAGCTTGTTAGACAAACTTTGGTCCTTCCCCACATCCCCCCGGTTTAAATCAAAATGAGTCCTATTTTTATGACATCTATAAAATATTGTCCAACCTCAAACCAGAGAAAAACAAACAAACAACTAAAAAAATCCAACCCAAGTCTTACAGTTGGCATAAGCAGTTCCAGATTTCTGGGATATTTCACTTGGTTTTCTTGACTGATTTATTAAGTGACTTGTGAACCATTTTTTGTAAACAGATAGATAAAAATGTAGCAGCATTGGGAAAATAACTGTCATGATCCCTCCCCAAACCATGGCAGTTTCAAGAAACAGTTTTATTGGTACTAATATAAAGATAAGAAAAATGTGGGTTTAATTCACAGACACAGCACATAAATGGTTGTTAGCACATTAATAACCCTTCAGGAGTTAATATATGGTTAAAAATGGCATTTCTTTTGTCAGTGAAAAATGGCACCTTGTTCTCCTCTCCAAGAAGACAATGACACTGTCATCACGAAGGTTCACAGAATATCTGGAAAATTACTTTATTCCCAGTGCTTGTATGTCTTCAACAGCTGCTGAACACCATCTCTGCATCCTCTAAAGATGGAACATTCAGTTTGCTCAGTTCTGCTTCCAAGTCAGGAAAATGTTTAAAAATAAAAGCATCTGTTGGCTCAGTGAGTGGCCAGGCTTGGACTGCCCTTGTCCAACACCATAAATTCAAAGTCACGGGAAACTTTTCACTTATCACATCCAGAATATTATTGCATTTCTCTGTGGTGGTATCTTGGAAGTCTCACAAGAAGTAAAAAAATAAAGTCAAACTCAAACCTGAAGAACCAAAAGGACTAATTTTATACTCTTCAGTAGCTTTATAACTTCCGGTGTTCCAAATTTCTATGTAAGACGCTATTATCATATACAAATCTGTAAATAATTGATGCCTCCTAATGGGATCTTCTATTATCCAACAGTACCCTACTTTTAATTTTTTTTCCTTTTTTTTAAGTAGGAAATACACTGCATTTTTCTAAAGCAACCACATTGGATCTAGAGGTAATGGTAGATTTTAGAATTATGAACTAACACTTTAGAAATTAGGACCTCTTACCGTCACAAATTTAAAGACATTTATTAGCTGTAGAACAGAACAGAAAGACAGTAACAAATCTATCCTTGCTCTGTTACCTACACACAGAGCTGGGTTTTTTTCCTGTTCTGTTTGTGGCAGCACAGGAATGATGCAAATATTCTGCACCAGAGCTCCAGCATTAACAACACCTCACCAATCCCCTTCACCTCAGTGTTTATACCAATAACACCAACATCCCCAGTGTGTTTTGGCAGGAGGGGAAGCGTTCAGTTTTACCTCTGCCTTGCAGAAATGGGCCTCACAATGCCCCAGCACCAACTTTGCTGCACATTTGATGGACCTGCACCTCTCCCTTCTGAGAGGGATTGCCTCCAACAGGCTGCAGACCCCGACGCCAAATGCTTGAAAGCATTTGCTCAGGTCACTACTGACAGGCAGCAGTCTTAGTAAAGCAAACTTCCAGTTATTCCTCTCTGTCTTTGATAATTAACTATTTATAAACATTATCAGGAACAACTTCAGAGGGAGGATCATAAACAAGGTGCTTGGAAGGGCAATAATGCCAGCCAGTGCTTCTCACAAGTTCGTTTCATTTCCAGCTTGACAGTTTAGGCTTAATGTCTTAAGAAACAGATGTGAATTTTGAAAATAGCTGTTCTGTGATATTACTGATGTGCTCATCAAAACCAGGAAAATTATTTTGACACACACTGTTAACGTCAGTCATATACTCCTGCAGTTACAGACACATGTGATATTGCAACACAAAGGCAGAAGAATGTGGGTGCTTATTCACATTCTAGAGGGAAAACACCTCTGCTCTTTCTTAAAGATAAATAAATAAGCAAACAAACCCCATGCCACCACCAACAATGGATGCTTGTTTCCTGCCTTGTGAATACAGCAACACAGGGACGTTGTTCTTCCTCCTATCTACGGGTCACGTTTGCTTCTTCTGGAAAAGATAACTGTGGGAATTATAATCTCACCTTCCCAAAAGTGGAAGCTCAGTAGAGAGCATTCAGATGCTGTTCACTCCTAAACAAAGGCTCTCTATAACACAGCCATTAAGGTTATTATCAAATGCAGGACAGTCTGATAAAGTCCCACTGAACTGGACTACAGTTTACAGGAAATGTTTTTAACTGAAGCCAGTTTGATTCTCTAGCAAATCTCTAATATATTTTTTAATAAGAGATCTGGTGAAACCAGAATAATTTAATCAGAGAATACACAGCACATCTCAGAAGGATGCACAAATGCTTCTCCATTTAAGATACTGACAATCCAAGATATCTAAGATAAAATATTAATGCCTTCAATACCAGCATAAGATATTTCTGAAATGAAGAGACTGAGAACAGCTTGCAGCCAGCCAGGAAAGCAGAATGCTTTCACATTGAACTGAGCTGTGAGTTCTTTTTCACAATTTAAATTCTCAATGCTCAGAACCTGCTCAAGGCCAAGGAAGTTTAAGACTCAGGATTCACAGCAAACAAACAACTTTTGATGGATATACTCCCAAAATAAGCAGAAAAAAGGTACTGAGAGAGACATACAGCAATTTAAAAAAAGAGGGAAGAAACTCATACCCCTCCCTGCACACTATTTGATCTTTGATCTTGAAATACTTTAAATATTTTAAATTCTAAACATACAGACGGATCCATCCTTTGTGACAGACCCTAATCTTAAGCCCCTATTCGTTTCCAAGGAACAGATGCTGTATGTTTCCCAGAGATTCCAGAATTAAGAGAAGACAGTATTTAGGAGACAAAGCAGAAGGAAAGTCCGAGGCTTCTTAATGCTTTGTCTTTGCAAGCAAAGCTCTGCATGCAAAGCCAGCTTAGAAAAATAAATTACAAAACCCCAAATCCATTGCACATATCTGTATGGCATTTGTCTGGTATTACAACAAGCTTAGACCCCAGACTGCAAAAGGGAAATCAGATTTTGCCCTATTGATGATTCCCATCTGCTGAATGAATTATTGTTTTAAGCATGAAGCAAAATGTCAGTAAAAACAGCAAGCATTGATAATGGCCTCAAAGATCTGTATTTTTTTAGTCTTTTCAGGAAGTATATTTCCTTTATTCAGTTCAAAATACCTCATAATTCCTTTCACCAGCTTAAAAGCACATTCCCTCTTTTTGAGCCTTTCTTTGTGTTTTCCATCAGCAGGAGAAGCCATTTAGACCTAATAAACCACAAATAACAGCATATGAGAAACTGCAACAATGTGGATGTAACTCCACGAAACCGGCAGTACCATGCATCAAATGGGGTTAAAAACTGCTTCATTATCTAAATATATGCTTCAGTATCTAGGATGTTACCTAAGCTCTTTGTTTTCAAGAGGAAAACAAACAAACAAAAAATACAAGCTGGTCAAAACAGATCTGATGACCATTCAGATTAGATTTTGAAGAGAAACGAAAGGATTTATTAAAAGCTTGCTTGGACCAAATTTGGCTGTGACCAAATTCATTCAGTAAAAAGGAGATCCATCTTCCTCCACAGCTGGCACCTTCCTTCCTGGATTTGACAGTATCTAGCTGTTGCTTATAACTGCTCACATAATCTTTACTATCTCTCAACATCTGAGGCACAGGAATAATTCAGATCAGTGCAGAAGCAGTTCCCTTATTTGGAAATATCAGTGAAATCCCACGCTGTGTGAAGGTTCGTGTACTTACAGCATGATACTAAAGATAAAAGGAAACCTGCAATACTCTGAGAATCCACAAACAACTCTGCTATCATACATAGGCTGTGTCATGGAAAAATGCATCTGTCCATCCCACTGACCTCCCCAAAGCCTCCCCAGCCTTCTGGCAAGTACGTAAGGCAACAATTCAAGCAAAGAGTGGGAGCAATCACAAGTCACCCTAGGTGCTGCAGCACATGTGACCTCAGGGGCAAGGGACCAGCCAGCCGAGGTACAGGCTAGCACAGAAACCACATCTGTCCGCATTCATATTTTTCTCTTTCAGTTTTATTTCCCTTTTAATACTTAAGTTTCAGTTTCTTGAGCAAGTTGGTGAAAGGACAGCAAGGCAGCCCTATGGCAGGAACCTGGTCAGGGAAGGCACTGTGAAATGGCCTCACCCAGGAGATGGGCAGTCCATCAATAGTTATTAGTCTGGACTCTGGACAATGAAGAACCAAAGCTCACAGATGTTTACCCAAGAACCACGATTGCAGTTACCCAATCAACCTCCCCGTGAACATAAGCAGCATCTTAAAGCTGTATGAGGGTTGAGTTTTAATCTGAAAAAGCATAGATTAAGATTGGACACTAGGAAGAAATGCTTCCCTGTGAGGGTGCTGAGACCCTGTCACAGAGAAGCTGCGGCTGTCCCATCCCTGGAAGCATACAAGCCCAAGCTGGACAGGGCTTGGAGGAACCTGGTCTAATGCAAGGTATCCCTGCCCATGGCAGAGAGGTGGGACGAGATGAGCTTTAAGGCGCTTCCAATCCGGAGCATTCTGCGATTCCATGATACTCAATGAGCCCTCGGAGGCAGTAGAACAAGGAGCCACACGGAGCCGGCGGGTGCTGACCCAGCCCGGCCCGGGAGCCACAGGTCGGGCCCCGCGGGAGCGCCGCGATGCGCGGCTGTGACACAGGGCCGGATGCGCGAACCTTCACCCATTTAACGGCGGCGATGAACAAATAAACACACAAACAAAAGACCCTCCTCACCCCCGCCCACTCGCGCCCCTCGGGACCTCGCTGCCCTCCCCGCCCGGCACCGGCGAGAAAACCTCGGCTCCCCCACCCACCCCTCAACCCGCCCGGGGATCCCATCCCGCGGGGAGCGGCTCGGGCAGGAAGGAGGATCCCATCCCCGCCGGGGGTCGCGGCCAGCTCACCTCCGGAACCGCTCCCGGAGCCGCCGCATGGGTCCGGGGCGGGGGATCGGGCCGGGGGGCTGCGGGCGGCTCCGGGGGCGGCTCGGGTCGGGCACCGGGCCCGCATTGGCGAGCGCGCGGCCACGGCGCGCAGAATGGCGGGCGCCGGGCGGGCTGAGCGCGGGGCCGGGCGGGCGGCGGCCGCTTTAACCGGCCCTGGCTCCGCGCAGCCCCCGCCCCGGCCCGCCCACAGCGGCCCGGCCCCGCCGCCGAGCGCGGGAGGAGGCGGCCCGGCGCGGGCACCCGCGGCATCGCCGCTGCGAGGTGGGGCCGGGGCACCGGGGAACGGGGCCGGGGGAGCGCCGCGGTGGGAGCGGGGAATGGGGCTGGGGGGAGCGCCCAGGTGGGATGGGAGCGGGAGCCGCGGCCTGGCTGCCGAGGGTGGCCCGGCCGAGCCGGGGATCTGGCCGGCAGCGGGTGGCAGCGGCCGCGGCGGTGCCGGGGCTGGCGGTGCCCAGGGCCCGGCTGCAGCTCGTCCCGCGGCCCCGCAGGGCACGGAGCAGCACCGGGCGCTGTTGGGGACAGCGGTTCAATCGCCATTGTCTCAGCTCGTTCATCAGAGAGGAGGCGGTGGCAACACGCTTCCTCTTCCCAGTCTGGGAGCTGTAGGAGCTTTTGTACCAGCGATTCGGCACAGACTGACCCGGGTGACTTCACCCACCCGCCCATGGGGCCCATCTCTCACAGGAGAGCACAGCAAAGCGCCGTGGCTTTGCTGTCACATAAACCCGCACATGGGATCGTTAACTCCGCTCCAAATCGAGATTACAGTGGCCAGACTGCTTGGTGGGGATAAACTGGCTGGCGGGGTTGCCGTCTCTATGCCCTAATCTTATCTTCTCAAACCTAACTTTGCCAAGCAAGGGTTATTTCAGTAAGTGAAGGGACTATGTCAAGCATTTTTCTGTAAGGTGAATGTGGTGTTGCCTTGTACAGTACAAACTGGGGAATTAATTTGGAGAATATTAATATTGCTACTAGAGTTCTATTTATGCTATTTTTCTAATCTAATATATTGTTTACAGTGGGATTTTGAACCGTTCCAGCCCTCAACCAAAGCGATTAGTAGAGGCACACCAAGGCAATCCACGGGTTTAGACAAATAAACCATACTCATGTCAACATCTTTCATGGTAGGACTGAGGCAGACAGGATCTGCTGGCAGCTGTGCCATGGTTTGTAAGTCATCTCCCAAGCTAAATATGTCACCTCTGCCAGGTAACCACCTTCAGCACAGGGAAAAGTGAGCGTCATGGCTTGGCTGCATGTCAGGCCCAATCTGACTCTCAGTCCCCTTTACCAGCTGTTCCCTGGTGCCAGCAGTGAGCAAAGGATTAGGTGGTAACAGTTTTGTAAACTGCAGTGGCAAGACTTGCCCCTCAGTTTCTGTAGTTCCAGTAAAGAATAAGCTCTTCTAATACAAATTGCGGATTTTGTTCTTCAACCGGGGCTTGGCTGCTGCTAGGACAGGTGAGGCTGGGCAAGAAGACTTCTGCAGACAGCCACTCAGTTTTTCTAAAAAAGGAGGGCAGAGCTTGATGCTGGAAAGGAGAACTCCTGAAATGCAGAGCCGAGCTAGTTCTCTGAGAAATACTCCCATTAATCTCAGTGAGGTATCACTGTTAATATGTTGGTATAATCTGTCATCCGGTTTTGCAGTGTCACTGGTAATAAAGTTTCATATTGCCTATGTTATCTTTTAATCCAAAAGGAGCAAAGTTTGAGGACGCTGCTGAAGAGCCCAGACTTACACACAGCTGCATTTCAACAGCTGAAGTGCCAGCAGTGTCCCAGTGTCCTGGCTTTATATTGAGGTAGGGCTTGTGGTGATGCAGCTGCCTTCCTGCTCAATACCACACGCCCATCCTTGCATTCCTCTGCAACTCCGCAGTAATTTGCATTTTCAGGTTGTAGAAATGTGCTGGAATATGTGATGTGTACACCATGACTGGAAGGTTGTCTGTTTTGTGGTTCTGGCAAAAAGCTGGGCTGACTCCTGTAAAGGTGCACTGACACCTTCAAAGGTGCACACAGAGGTGTATCATCTTGTCTCCATCTCCTCTCATTCCCTCTGCTCCTCTTTGACTCTTTCTTCTGCCTTTTCCCAAGCCACTGTCATTTTCATTTCCTTCCCTGCTGCCTTGGACATTTGATCTAGACTCTACTCACAAATGTGTCAGAGTTTTTCTGCTCACAGTTTTCAAAGCCTGTTTTTGCACCTTTGTTCTGTAGACACAGGTCTCAGACCAGTGTAACTTCCTGTTGCTGGAACATAAAATATATACAAATTCAAAATACAGTAAAAAAAAAAAATACTGTTCAGACTTGTTTACTTTGAATGAAAATAAAAACATTTATATCATGAAACCTGACTGAGTGGAACCGGGTTAAGAATGCCCCAGCCATCATGACAGTGGTGATGAAACTGGAAGATTTTTTTACTGGAAGTCAGTGTCTATTAAGGAAAGCACTAAATTACTCAGCACAGGTATTGTTAGAGCAGTCCTGACCAATAACATATTTTTAATACCAGTGACTCTTGTTGAACTCATCTCTGTAATTGTTTTTGATGATAGAATGAATCAGAGTGCCCTAAAAACATAGCAATAAAAGAAAGCACTTATTATGGACCAAGGAGCCATTAAGTCTAAATCCTAAAAATTGGCATTCAGCATACAAGATTAAGGAAGCAAAAGCCTTGTTAGTTTGGTTACTTTTATTTACAAAGTAAGAAAAAACAGAACCTTCAAACAGCTTAAGTAGTTTTGATTAAAAACGTTCTTAAGACTAGAAATATGTTATTGTGCACTCAGCCAGAAATGCGTTTTAACAAATGAGGGTTACAAGAAGGATGAAGGAACTTTTCTTACTGCGTGCATCCCAGTTGTGGGGCCCAGTCATGTAGTGTGCTTGGAAGGAGCAACCCACTAAGCATGAACAGCCAAGGGCTGATTAGTAAGACATTTAACCTATTATTTTTTCACAGGACAAAGAGACTTTCGTTCTGTAAGGTATTTGTAAAATGGGTTTCCACAATGAACCAGGCAAACCCAGACAACCTTTGCTTCCTCATAGGTGTTTGCATAGCAAATCTGTTACTAATTACAACTCTTGACACTCAGGAGTATGTGAGCTGTGTGGTTTGCCCTTATTATTTTTAGGTCAAATTGTACCCACTTACAATCTCCTGCCTGCCCTTCACAAGCACTGTCTACTTGTCTAGAGGTGGAGAACTTTGATGAGCATTAAACTGTCACATAAAGACATACTGAATTCTGAAAGAGACATTGAATATCTGTATAGGATTATGCAAAGAGGGACACAGAAGTAGGGTCTTTAGTTTTCTCTGCACTGCAAAATTAATCTGGGTTGTACAAATCCATCAAATGAATAGGCAGGCTCTGAAAACTTCCTTTTCCCCACCCAAGATATAATTGCCACTGGGATGCCAGAAGTGAATGAGATTCTGTCAGGAGGTTATATTGATAAAGTAAACATCCTGCACAAAAGCTGAGTTTCTTTTGGCTGTTTTGCACAGATGAGTTCTTATTACAAGCCTGCACAATAACCAGTCCCATGATTTGTTAAACAGATAAGAGAGAAGCAGTTCCTCACTTGCCAAAATGGATGTATCAGTGACAAGACACGGCTCATGCTCCCAGCTACTCACTTTTTGGAGCTACTCACTTTTTGGCAGTGGTGATGGGCTGGCTTCAGGCAGGAGAGCAGGATACCATGGCTCAGGGAGCCAATTAAATGTAGTGGGGAGGGAGCAGAGCAGCACAGCTTTAGTGAGGCACAGGAAATGGGTTTGCCAGGTGAAACTCCACTCCCAGTCTACACTGGAGAGTAAATCAACCATTTGGGGTAAATACAGGGGAGAAAAATACCCTTCTGCTTTCTTTTGACCTCATAACAGAATATGAGGATTTAGCCTTCCTGTCTTAGGGGTGTGCAGGATAATGGAGGAAGTGGTGGTTTCATTAAGGTTTGACTTAGAAGCTTTAGTAGTAAAGGTCTTTCCATTTCTTGGATTTAGAGGACACAGGGTTTGGGCTTTGTTAGCATGTTCAAGGACACGTGGCAGCAAAACTACCCTGTGAAAAGTTTATGCTTTGTGTCCTGCAGACAGCATGGATATAGCTTTTTTTCCTTGCCACAAACTGACCCAGATTTCAGCTTTATTTGACAGTCTTTTTGAGCATAGTGTGAAGGAGAGGCATCGCTTCTGGAAATGCATGTCAATGGTTTTGTGAAATGAGCGTCTCTCCCTTCCTCAGCCTTCCCCCAATCTAATTAATAAGGTCATCCCACTGAAGGCAGGCCTATAAATAGCTTTCCAAGCACTAATGGAATTAGTTCTGGCCTGGACGACTTTTCCAGGGTGACACAGGTATCGAAGAAGGGCTTGCTCCTTGGCACAGACAGCCACTTACAGCAGGAAATGTTGAAATGTAAACATTTACCTGATGTCCCAGCTCTTGCTGCCAGCACTAAACCTGAAATAGGATTACAGCATTGCCACTCGCATTGTAGAAAGACTTGCAAGTGAAACAAGGGATATTAGAGGGATGGGCCTTGTATTAGATTACATTAGTCTGGATAATGAAATGTCAAATTCTGCTGAAGGTTTCTCGTTTGTCACTATTTCTGAGGAAAGTGTATTTTTTATGTCCCACAAACCCACAAGATTTTGTGAGGATAATAAACAGTTACCATGGGGAATAAAATCGAAGTACTTCCAGTTGATAAGAATCTTTACTATGACAGCATTTAATGGGAAAGGAATAGCACAGCTATAAACTCTCAAAAGAGAGTGATGATTAAAAATTGACTATTTAAATCATCAGTGAATAGAGCCACTGAACCCCTTCAAAAGCAATGGCTGAATTATTAACATTTAAAATCTGGCATGAGACTGGAATTTTATCATGAAAATAAAACTTAAATGCATCATAGAAAATGTAAGCTCTGATCATTTAAAAAACTTGAACCAAAATGTAAGGAGAATGTATCTGATTCAGGAACTTCAAATCAATAAGCATTAAGCGCCTGAAAACATGAGACAAACATGAAATTATAATGTGATTATCTATGTGACTAATAAAGTTTAATTACAGTAAAATAATGGAGAAACATTATTTTGCAGTCTGTTCTGTTTGTTCTGTCTTCACAGTCTATTCTTCTATTTGGCCTGGGTATTGCAATGGTCCTACCATGTATTGCATTTTCAGTAAACAAAAGGGCATTTCAAAGATTTCAAAATGCTTTTTGGGAAAAATTTTATATTTATTAATCTTTTCAATCAAATTCTTTGCTGTTGCATGTTCTGAATATAACCTTCTCCTTAAATGAAGAAGATGACATGAGGGCAGTAGGTGCTTCTTCATGTAACTGAGAAAAGATCACTAATTTAGAGAAGGAGAGAAAAGCAGCACTTTTCAGTCTCTGAAATGGCTTTGGACCAGCTGCAGAAAATCTGAGTCATCAGATGAATCAAGTCTGTTAATGACCGCAGAGAACTTTTACTTCAAAAAATGCAGAAGCATCCTGCTTTCCGATATTGATTCTGTAGTGCTTCCTTTGGGAGGCTTTAGTCATAAAGGTGCCAGATTTGAAGACTTTTTTAGAAATAAAAAATGTGAGAAGGGTTTGGCTTTTAGTAATTGTACCATAAAAAAGATGGTGGCCCATAGCCCTTGGAACATCTATAAGTTTCTCTAACAGAAATTAGGATGGAATTTTGGCTGACAGGCAAAGAGTGAGTTACTAAAGGTAAAAGTCACTCATAAAGAGAATTTTATATGAAAGGCCAGATCAGGACAACCTGGCTCAGGAGCTAAGCAGCTGCCATTGCCTTCAGCTTTAGACTGGGGAACACCTGAAAAATCACAGTTTAGTTTCTTAAAGCAAAGGGATAAGAGTCATGAGGATCTGTGTTGCAGCCTGCCTTTAGGAAGTCTACAAGAGAGAATTACTCTACTGTATTGTAACAGTATATCCTCTCTGTGTCATTAGATCCTAAGAGATGAGGTCTCTCACCCTATCCTCCAGTTGTCTTGTTATTGTGGCCTGCAAAGAAAAGCCCCATCTGTACCCCATCCTTGGGAAAAAAAAAAAGACCATTTTTGCCCTTTTTTCAGATGTAGGATTTTAGCACCCAGAAATGGAGTCCATTTCTGGGTGATAAAAATGGGTAGAACTAAATTATTCCTCTTTGGACCCAATATTTTAATATATCCAAATTCTTCCCTTTCAGAAGTAAATGAAAAATGTTCACCCTTGTACCAAAGCCAAAATAAAGCAGTTCTGTGAATCCTGGTCTACAGTGGACCATCTTTAACTGATGTTTATAACATCACATGCAAAATCTTTTCCCCTCTTTTCTTCTCCCCATCACTGGGATTTTGCTCTGTGAATGTCTGCCATCCACTCTTAATGTGCCAATCGCTCTTAGTTTCTCATCTTGACATCATGATCAATGAGGGGAAATAAGCTGTTACTTAATGGGGCTGAAACAAAATCCATTTAAGTTAACGGAAAGACTCTCATTGTTTCCTATCAGCCCTAGGTCAGTCCAGAGTGAACAGAGTGGGTGGAATTTAGCCTGTCATTTGTCATCTGAGAGGAAATGATTCCTACATCCCATTTGGACTGCTTAGAGATTTTAAACATATTTAGCAAAAGCAAACAGATTGATTTCTTGTCAGTTGTTAAACGGTTGAAACGTTACTCTGGTTGGATAGTCTCAGTTTAAAATAATACTCCGTTTTCTCAATAGTTAAAAAAACCCCCAAATATAGGAGAGAAAGATCAAGGTGGGTGTAAGTCAGTGAAACTGAAGAGGTGCCTGCATCATCTACACAGGAGCTCAGCCTCGCAGGCAGGGGCTGCACAGGGCCTGTGAACTCACCCTGCCCTTCCTGCCACCTAGCTGACAGCCTCTCAGAGTTATTTATTTTAGGTTTCCTAAATACATTTGGAGAGGGAGAAAACATCTGTACTCCAACACATAGTGTTGTTCTAAGGTCTTCTAGGTTTTGTAAACAGATTTAATAAAATATGAATCCATTTTTCTCTATTGCTTGTAAATGTTTACAAATATCATTCAGAAGCAAAATGAACATGTTCTTTAATATAGCCCAGCTAACATCAGACTGTCCCTACTATATCTCCCAGTCTGAATAATGCTTGTTAGCCTTGGGAAGAGGGAGCAGAGTGCCTGGCAGGGACAAGAGCATCTGAGTGATTGTCTGACTTGCAATTCCCCTGATAAGTTTAGAGACTGTTTCTGCAGTGTTTCTGCAGAAATAACTTCTGTTCTTTAAGAACAAAAGTCAAAGTGTTCTGTTTCTTGGTTATGGTGCATTACAAAGAGTAAAGGGATTTCTGTTTCACCACGTCCCTTCTGAACAGCAGGAAACTCTTGGGATATATCATTTAGTTGCTGATGGCCAGGCCAAGTTGCTGAGAGGTCAGAGGACTTGCAAGAGACAGAGACATCAAGAAGTTTGATTTCAGTGCAAATTCATCTACTCTGCTCCAAACAGTGATTGCAAAACAAGTGTTACTGCTGCTGGCAAGCTTTGTGAGGCCTTACATCCACCATCCACTTTGTTCTGTCTGTCCTTGAGTTAGAGTGATAGATTGTGTTATCTTCGATGGAAGGGATGAATTTTCAGACAGACCCTGACCTAACTTCTCTTTCTGTTGTGGTGGATGAAAGTCTGCAGCATTCCAGTGATATTACTGAGGGATTGGACTCACACAAATGAGACTATGACCCCTCACATAATTGCTGGAAGGACTAAAGGGGAAAAAAAACCCTAATACTTGGGAAGTTTTTAGGAGCCGTCTGGAAAGCGCTTGGGTAAACAACAATCCAGAGGGGGCACAGGAGTCACTCAACTTGTTTTTTAAATCTCTCAGACAGCAAATTCCTGTCCTCTAGATTCCTGGGTCTTAAGGCTCAGTAGCAATATTTGTAAGTAGAGGCTGGTTGAAGAAAATCAAGAAATAAACAGACAATGCCCCTGATGAAGAGCTGAAATAGAGATTATTGTAGGCACAGATCATGTCTTTCCAGAAACTGTTCCTTCCCTAGGGCTGTCACTTCTGAGCTGCTTCTGGTTGCCCACAGAGGGGAGTGGGGATCCTCACCAGGGTCTAACCTTTTTCTGCTGCACTGGGTGTTACAACCTCTTATCTGTTGCTTGTGGGTGCTAAATTGCAAGGCCACATTTTTGGGAACAGAACCCAGAGCCTTGGAGGAAGGCCGTGCTTTCAAACTCTGTTTCCTCAGTAGCTTCTGCGGTGCTGGCAGGGGATCAAAGCCCAGGAATTCCTGTGCTGTGCTCAGGCTGTTCCTCCTGGCTGAGGCCACAGCACTCTCCTCCTTTCTCTATGGTTTCAGCAGGATCAGTTATATAAATGACAGGGCAAGATACAGCCCTGGTGTGAGAGTGGGGCTGGAGAGGGCACAGGGCTGCTTGTGTGCAGACAAACCACCGTGGTGGCATCTGCCCTCGGCTGACCC
Source organism: Serinus canaria (assembly GCF_022539315.1). NCBI lineage: Eukaryota > Metazoa > Chordata > Aves > Passeriformes > Fringillidae > Serinus > Serinus canaria. The sequence continues at coordinate 4,534,243 of NC_066331.1, read as the reverse complement.
CGCTGGCAGCTGTGCCCTGTCCTGCTCCTACCAGCTGCCCAAGGCTCATTTCAAACAGCTTCACATCTGATAGAAATAGGAATGGTGGCTTCTGAACGGCCTCCAATTCTTTGGAACTTTACAGGAGTCTTGTAATAGCATTTTACTTAAATTCTAGAAAACAACCCCAAAGCTATTAGCAACCTGGCACTGGAAAAACCTCTGTGGAGGTTCAGTCAAAATGACAAAAGTCTCCATCCAAAATTTATAAAGGCAGTTTTTCAGTGGAAGTCCAAATTCCCATATTTTGGCAGTAGACCTGTACTGGGTACATTTGCACTAACATTAACCATTTAAAAGCTTCTTAGTGCCCTTTGACACAAAAAGGAGAATGCTTCCTTTGAGGAAAGATGTCCCTTAGCAGAGGAGAGGAAATACACTGGAGGAGTTAATCTCTTCCCTTTTGTTCTTGAGTTTTGAGGGGGACAAAGGCTCAACTTTTGGATGGTGACATTAATCCCACACAAACTGAGCAATGGGCTGTGCCCCCGCTAGGAGCTCCTGCAACATGGAAGGTTAAACTAAATGGTTGTTAAACTCCAGGCTGTATAGTGCATGACACATTAGTGCTGCTTTTAGTCATCAATACATTGCTATTTAAAGATGACTGATGATTATTCATATTAAAAGTGTTTCTTTTTCATTTGATATTTTTTGCTGTCATGCAGACATCTCTATAATTAAATGTGTGCTTAACTCTTCTGTCTCCAGTTAAGTAGACATTAATGGGAACCTACCAAAAACAACTGTCAGAAATGTTCCTGCACTTTAATTTAAAAGTATTAATATCAAATTACAGGGATGATAAAAGTCCAGTATGAGATCACTAAAGGGAATCAAGGCTAAATAGTTTTGGAATCATCCAAGGTAGTTTGTTCAAACTGCTCTTTTTCTTACAGTTTTTCTATAGTCACAGCAGAGACCTATTCTCCACAGCATAAGGAGGGGTTTAAAATTAAACACTTTTAAGCACAAAATCTCTCTACTTATAAAAGAGTAGTACTGAAGTTGCAAAATCAAAGACCTTAATATTAGGAAGCACCAAAATTCAAGTCAAGTCTGTCTTAGCCTGTCTCTGTCTAATATTTCACACTATGTAATGCCATAATCAAACAGTATTTTTCCTGTGGGAAAAATCACACAACTGAATAGACTATGTACACTTTGGGAGTAGCTATTCAACATTTCATTTTTCAGTGTGTGGCATAGGGTTTAATCCAAGCTAGGAGGGAGAGGTCTTACACAAGTCTTGATAATCTGATCTGATCCTTAAATCATTTAAAGACCAGCCCTAATCTAACCTGGGCACTGAATCCACATGCTAAAATTTTCCTGTGATTTTTTTTTTTTTTTTAGAATTTTCTTTCCCTACAGTAAGATCAAATCACCTGCTGCAGTGCCTGCAGGAGGGCACTGCCTCACTGAGTAAACAACCATGGCTTGATCCTGCCTTCCCAGGGAGCAGATGGATGCTTGAGATAACCTGAGGTATAGATGGTATTGTACCACTGACTGGAGATCCCAAAGGTGCTCTTTTTACAGCCACTTCCCAGGCAGGAGGATTTCCATCCTTGCAGCATTGCTCTGTCATGACCTTGCCTCTGTTCCAGGCTATGGAATGGGGCTGAGCTACACCTTACACAACCTGCAGACCAAGCTGGAGGCCCCCAACACAACCAAAATTGGATCAATTCTTTTGTAACAAGTGAGTGGGACCTTAAATGGGTATGTTGTTTGTACTCATCCCTTTGCTGCTAAGGAGCAGAGAACAAATATTTGTACAACTGCCTTCACAAATCCAGTTCACATAAACCCTCTGCCCTCCCTGCAATAAAAAGCTGCCAAAAAAGATTGGCTGTTCATTAAATTTTGTTGTGGGTGATGAATGTGGCTGCCTCCAAAAGCAGTCCTGCCCTCTAGACTGAACACAGCCTGGCAGGAATGACCCAGCTGTTCTGACTGGCTTGGAGGGCAGATCCTCAGCCTCTCTTGGGTGCTGTGACTCCAGTGCAGCCAGGGCTGCTCTCTGGACCTTTATTCCAGCTGATTAGCTGCACAGCTTTACATCCCAAATCCTGCTTTTTTCCTCAAATGTGAAAGCCCAAGCCAAGCAGCTCAGAGTCTCTGCTTTGGTCACAATTTACCCACTGCAGCAAGGGTTTGCTGGGGGAGGGCTGGAGAACAGCATCATGAAGATGTGTCTGCTCCAGCTGGGAATTTCTGCAGAGTTCCCAGCTTGGAGGGGAATGGGACAAAGCCCATCCTGCTGACAGTCGCACAGAGGAGGTGGCAAAGCTACTCATATTTGTTGTCAAAAATGGACATGCTAGCAGGGGCCACAGCCTGAGCTCAGCCTGTGGGAATGTGGGCAGCCACTCTGCATGCCTGCCCAGGGAGCTGTGCCAGCTCACCTCCACCCTGACCTCACACAGCCCCTGTTATTCCAGCTCTGAGTCCAGCTCCAAGAAGCAGCTTTGTCCTCAGGAGCAAGGTTTGTTTTGATGGCAGGATGATTAATGTGCCTCAGCTCCACAGCTGTAAAATCCCTGGGGAGATGGAGCATGGCTAATTTATACTGTGCCACAGCCAGGTGAGCACAGCACCAGGTCCCTACTCAGGCATGACCGTGCTCAGGCTCAGTATTTACCTGACTGTAAAAACTACAGGTGCTTTCCTCATCTTATAGTGCCAAAGCTGGTATCCACTAACCATCCCACTTGAAAAAATACCACCCAGCTCCCTAGAGAGGCCACAGTGAGAAGCCATCAGCTCTAGCAAACGTTTTCTATGGGATCAAGGAAATTGCAGTCACTTTCCTTACACTGGGACTTGAGGCAGCATTGAAGGAGCAAGCCCTGTCTTCTGCTGTCCTGCAGGTGAGGCAGTGAAGCTCATCTCTTTTTTTAAATTAATAATGGGCTAAAACCAGTGTAGGAAAAAGCCATCCTCAATCAAAGAAGCCCTTGGTTAATGGCAGGTCCTGCCCTGCAGAGCAATCCTGGCCTGGGGCAGCATCACTGCAAGGCTCTCCTGATTTAAGGCCTGAGGGTATTTTGTATTTGCACATTCATCCTTCACATAACCATGTCCATGTTTACATATGGCTGATCTAGATTTTACCCTGATTTCCCAACCAACAATCCCTGTCATTTCCTCCTTGACTCACCTCAAAGCCAAACTGTTCAGTGCTGGTCTGGGAGTGATAAAAACACATGTATCCTGTGTTGGATAAATGCACTGAAGCAGCAGCAAGAACAGCTTTGGGGACACTCTTCCCATATGCCAGTGTCCTTTGTTTTATGTTCACTATGGTTTGTTTTTTTTTTTTTTTTGTGCTGATAAACTCTGCAAATAGAAATATCAAGCCAGACTGGTTTCTGTGAGCATTTGACATTGATAGAATAAATTACCTTTCCCACATATTTTCCATTATATATCTCCTTCCATTTTGAGCTGCACACGGACATGGGAAGGAAACCTTTGCCATCACAGCCCTTTGCAAACACAGTTCTCTTCCAAGCTTTTGGTCTTACTGCTAAATAAATATGTATGCAAGATAGGCCTGGTGTAGTAGTAAAAACCCACTATTATTTATACAGCTTTCAAACCTATACAAATTCTAATTTTTCACACAGCACCCTTGTTCTAAGGCATGGAGCTGCAGAGGATCTTCCACAGCTGTGCTTTCACCACCTCTGGGACCAGAAACCCAAAATGCACAGTAGAGACCAAACCTGGGGTTTTTTTCACTGAACACAAATGAAATGTCTTCTTACCTCAGGGGAAACAAAATACACCCGAGAGCTGAATTTCCTCTGGAGGTACCCAACTCTCTCCTTTGGTTGTGAAAGCAAAACTGAATTTCTAATCAGGCACTCAGCTAAGTAAAGGAGGAGCAATTCCATAGCCATGAGCTTGGGCTTGCAGTCTGATTGACCCCACAACACTGGTTCTGGAAGAAATCATCTCACCCAACCAAAAGGGTAACATAAAGAAATTCTTCCATACCCTGAAAGGCAACAAAATGCCTGGCCAGTTTTAAAGCTTTTTGGTTTAAAAAAAAAAAAAATACAGCTGAGTTTCATCAACTGCTGACAAATATTTTATTTTCATTTACAAACTCCTGCAGTCTGTGAGTACATAGTCCCAAACCACTCCCAGAGCAGCATCACTCTGGCACTAAGGCAGAAGTCCTGTCCCATCCAGGGTGAGTGCTGCACTGGGCTTAGCTCAGACCCACATGGCCAAGAAGGGGACCCCCAGGGTCAAGTAGAGGAAAGCCCCAAACCCAGCATTTCCTGAACTCTCTCTATTCTCAGTCATTTCTGTTTAGTTCTGTTTTCTTCCACTTCACTTCTGGGATGGCCCTGCAGGTTGGACACAGCTCCTGAAGCCTTGCAGAGATGTTTTTATATTGCATCTTATATCATTACATATTCTTATGTATTACATACAGTCTTATATGTATTTATACACACACACAGAGGCAGGTCAGCCCTGGTTTGCCAGCTGGACTGGACTGCAGAAGTGACAGAGAGGGGAGCAAAGGCTGGGGAGATTTACAAATCTGCTCTATACATTGCAACAGACCTCATGCAAAGTCAACATGGCCTTGCATCATCAAGCACAGGCTGGAGCCAGGAAAGAGCTCAGCTGGAGAAGCCACAGAATGAGGAGAGAACAAGCCTGTTCAGGTAAGAACTCTGCATCTAAAAACATGTCCTGACATATTCACAAGAGGAGGTTAAGTATTTTTGAAGTTGATTTTTCTTTTCTTGCAACTCCCCAATCCTCTGAGCTCATTAAAATGAAGACACTAATTTCCAGGAGTGGCCAACAGGGAAAGGTCAAGGAAGGACTTATTTGTAATGTCGACTCTCAAATTCCAGGGAGAACAGCAGGATTTTTATTAAACCATCATCAAATTCTAAATTACTGCACTGTCAAAGGAAAGTAGGACTGCCATTATACAAAAGGAAGTGAAAGAAAAGACGTGATGATTTATAGCTTGTACACAAGTCTGTCTGAAATGGGGTCTTGGGCTGACAAAAGCAAGGGTCTGGTTACCAGCAGCTGGTCCTGGCTGGGCACAGAGCAGCCAGAGCTGCTGCATCAGTTGTGTTATACATGCCCTCTGTAAAGCAGGTTTTGTGGGGACACATTCATAGAACCCCAGTTCTGAAGATTCAGAGTTCCTCAAAGAATGTTCTACAGTCTTCAAAAGAAATGAAGCAGCAGTTTTTTGCTGTTGCACCAAACCTCAAATAAAGAAAGCAAGCCCTGGGAACCCAGTAAAATCTGTACTGAACAGGACACTCAGTCTCTTAGGGAGGCACTCCAGTGTAAAATCCAGAGCTGATGCTTGCTGCTTTGTAGTTTGTATTTCCATGGACAGATGCCAGAGGAAGACAGTCTGATTAGACAAATTACTTTTGTTCAAATTGAAACACATATTTGATTTTATTCATCCCATCTTCACTTGAAAAATGCCATCTGCCCACTAAAAGGCATCCTGACATCCAACTAAGCAAAAAACATTGCTTGAGGCCCTCAAAGGGAAAACAAAGGGAGGAGCTGAATCTCCCAGGTGCAGCCCTAATGGCATGAATTTGGGGTGGTCAGAGCTGTAGCTGCCTTTGTCCCTCAGGAAAGCTTTGCTCAGATCCATGGGTTGGATCTGAAGACCAAGACACTGTCTTTTAACAGTTAATTAGTTGCACCAATTAGTGGGAACGTCATATAAAGAGTGACAAAATGAGTGTGAAAACCAACAGTAAGAGAGCAGCTGGATCTGAAAGCAGGGTGGAATGGCAGAAAGCTGGGGCAGCACATCCAGCAGCCAAACTGTGGCTTGACAGGCTCTGAAGCATGACAGCCAAATAGAAACCATGGTTGTACCCATGCAGATTTGGGCCCCTCTCCTGCATTGCAGTTGCACTCGTGTCACCCCCAGGTATTTCCACTGAAATCCTGTTGAATTACCTTGAGTAAGCTCCTGCCTGCAGCAGGGATAGGGAGAACAGAGCACAGCACATGGCCTTCAGACCTGTCCAGGGTCACATCCCACTCGAGAGTAACAGAATCTGGCCCCTGCAAATCCAAGAACTGGAGCATGAAAAGACCACTGGTTTGTGGGGAGACACCAAGTGCACGTCATGTGCTGTAACTGCATCTCAGAATGTGCTTTTTAGAAAGCTGATGCTTAGGACAGCAGTTGCATGTCAATGTCAAATATCCTGCCCTGTCTCTTGAGCTTCTGGAGAAAAGGCATGACCCAAGATGAGCTGAAGAATGAGAATCAAGCTGGGGTGACTTCTGTATTGAATTTAAGACACTGTAGTTCAGGGTTAAAATAGAAGCACCTGCAGCAATTACAGGTTCTTTATGCAAGAACCTGTAATTATGTGCACAAAGACGAGTCTCAGCATGTGGAGCTGTGTGCATGCATTATTCATTAATATGGGGCTAGCAACCAGAGAAGCCAATAGGGTTGCTACATCATTGCATTCTTTATTATCTTTTATTAGGAGACATGCATTATGATAGTTTCAGTTTTTAAAATCCAAACAGTAAAGTGTTTTCTGACTGTACCACATACAGGAGCAGCCTGTGCTGTGCCAGCAGCCAGGGCTGTACCGACAAACCTAATTATCTCTCTGCAGCCTTGCCCTGCTCTGCTCATCTGGGGCACTTGCTGTCCCCATCTCCCAGGTTGAAGTCATGATCAGGCTCACTGGGAGCTCTTAGCCCAAAGTGCCCCTTTGAACTCAGGGCTGCTCTGAGCCCTCGGTGCCTTCTGGCAGGTTGTGCTGGGGGGTTGAGATGCTGTGATCTGGCCAGCAGAGGTTTATCTGCTAAGACAGAAAAGCTGTGCCCTCTAGGAGCAGAGCAAATCTGACTGGCTGGCACTTCAATCAAACAAGAGTGGCAAAAGGCTTCTGACCCAAGAGGATGGTCTTGAGCTCTGCACTGACAAGATGCAGTGACAGGAGCTGCCCGAGCTCACAGCACTGTTACGCACTGGTAACACAAATCCCACCTGGCCCAGCTCAGGACAGGCATTCCTGCCATCCAGCCAGGTCCTGGCGCTCATCCTGGGGGAACTGGCCTCTGACGATAGCAGGGAGCTGCTGAGACCCAGCTTCCGCTTCCAGCTATCTGCACAGGATGGGAAGTACCTCGAAATCCAAGGGTACCCTGCTCATTGCAGGCAGGTGAGTGCTGCTGCACACCTGCCTGGAAAGAACCCATAGCAAAAGGCTGGCCCTGCTCCAGTCCAGGTAAGGGCAAGATTTTGCTATGTGTAGAAACAAAGAGAGGTGCTTCACCCTCATGTGACAGGAGCACAGCTTTAGCATTTTGCCTTCATCCATTTCATCCAATAACTACGCCTTGGCTTCTTCTGTTAAAAAAAATATGGAAATGATCCGGCCTCTGTAACATCTGTGACTCCAGATTACCCTGAATGCTTCCCAGCAGAGAGGGCACAGAAAAAACATGGTCATCTCCTCCCTAGCAGCTGTTAAACAAAACAGGAAAAGGGAGCTCTACAGCATGACTGTGCTTTGAAGCTCTGCCCTGCGGGCCAGGCTTTGGCCACCTTTGGGGAAGTTTTAACAGCACCATTCACCCACCTCCCTGCTGGTTCTTTGCCTTCTTGCCTCAAGCATGACTGCCCTCTCCCCTGGGAGCTCTATCCCAGGTTGGGGCATCCAACCAACCCTTTCACTGTACATGAAGAGCAAACAGGCAACAAAATAAAAGCACACAATCACCTTCAGCAGCTGAAGAAGGCAAAGCATTTTATGTTTGCAAAAGGGAAGAGCAGTGAGTCTACCTGCAAAACAGCTTCCCATTAACCAGCCCATGATAATATCTTACACTCTCCTAATGGCAGTTTAACTGTCACCCCAACAAACAGATGGACTTTTGTAATACTGAGAGCACAAATTCACAGGACGAGGGAAGCCTCAGCATCTCATGGCCTACTGTTGGCTGGAGGGGAAATAAAAAGGGTCCTTTGTCCCTTCAGCTCTCCAGAGGCAATAATGGGGGAGCAGCATGTCCCGTCCCAGGCCAAATAAACCTGCCAAGGCAGTTACAAAAAGGCATGGATGTGACAATGATGATCCCTATCTCCTCCTTCAGTATGGCTTAACACTCCCACCTGTCCCAGCAGTTCTCTAATCTCTACCACCAAGAACTGGTGAAAACCTCCCTCCTCCCAGGGAACTCAAACACCAGCACCTTTTGTAAATACACATCCCAAAGTTGGGGTGTTAATACTTCACAATTTTTTCCATGCCAGAATGAGTTAAGGTAGGAGTCTCTGTCCTGGCTTCAAGTTTCCTGGCTTTCCCCTGTCTGCGTCACGACATAATTCTTTCCAGCAGCCTTTTCCTCAGATGTTCAGAGTTAGCATTGGGATCCCTGCCAGTTTTCCTTCCCAAAACAAACAGGGAGCCTCCTGATGCCAAAGATTTGCCTTCTATTCATTTCTCCAGGGATAGGACACTTGGCTTTACAAGCGATGCCCCAATATTCAATTCAGCAAGTGTATATAAATAAAAATGCAGCTTTACAGAGCCTTGTCTGCACCAGAAAAGACTGGATGGCGTGCCCCTAACAAGCTGTCTCTCTCCATCAACTGTAAATAGAGCTTCAATTAATTAATGAGATTATCTGCCAAGTTAGTACACATTGCTTCAGCAAGGAAAATAAGGTTTATTGTCAAATTACTTTTTGCTGGTGTAATCATGTCAGCATCAGAGTTTTTGCAAGTAATAAAAACACCCACCCATTATTAAACCACCCTAGTTCCAGTGTAAACCTAGTCTAAAACTAAAGCCCTGAAAAGTGATAAAATACCATTCCCATCTCAGTAAAAAAGCTTTTCTTTCCCTCCAGTGTCCCTGGGATCATAACACCTCCCCTGCCCTGACGACCTGCCTGCTTTGCCTGGAGGGCTGGAAATTGCAGAGCTGCTGGTGGCTGATGAGAAATGATTTAAAGAAGCATTGCTGAGAACCCTGCAGAGAGCAAACCACAGCCCTGCACTGCTCCCCACGGGGCACAGCTGAAATTTGGGAAGATTCTGTCTCACTAAGGGACATGTCCTTCAGGCTCAGGACAGGTGGGGTGTTTGTCCTTCAGCAAGCCCAGGCTGCTGCTGTCTGCTCTTTTGGAAGGAAAAAGGGTAGGTTTTCTCTTTTTGAGGAAACAAGTGTGTGACTTACATCAAATCTGTGCTTAAAATGCTCCTGAAACAGGAATGCAGAGAATGGGAAAGAAATCACCTGTAAAAAGCACTATTAATATGCCTCCATCAAGTATTGTCTTTTTTTGGTTGTTGTTGTTTTTGGGGAGGGTGTGAGGTGCAGTGGCTGTACCCAATGGACAGGGCATCTACATACATTACATCATCTGCTGCTACTCACAGATTTTTTCAATCCACCCTTTATGCTCATTATATTCCCTTTATGTGTGCCCAGCTTCCAGCAATAAACTTAAGACAATTCCCATTAATCTCTCAGAAATTCAGGGGGTTTGTCATTAGAAGAAGGCAAAGGTGGATATGCCCAATTCCTCCCTGCCCTCCTCTTTCTTTAAAGGTTTAGCCCTAGAATTGACCTGAATTTGTATACTTATTTTACATTAAAGAAGTAGCAGAGATAAAAATAGAATATGAAGAATATTACATAATGAACTGATAAAAGGATATTGATTACTTAGGCAATATAATTACTACAAATAAAGGTGGATGCTAAGCCTATATTCCTTGCTCATGCTGAAGCCAATAGCAGTTAAATTCAGTGTATTTTTAGAGTAATAAAGAGCTATACCATGGGCCCAATCAACTTCAATACAGAAGGAGTGCAAAATGAGAGTGCTTAAACAATATGTCCACATCTTCTAGGCATTCAGGAAGAGACACAAATATATAATCATTCATAATTAACAATTTCTCCATGGCACTATCCGTGAAAGGATCTCATGTTCCTTAATAAATATTAATTAAATCAACCCTACACCCCACTTCTGTAACAATTATTCCTGACATTAACAGATGGAGAAACTAGGGCACAGCTTCATTGCCCACACAGAGCATCTGCTGCAGATCTGGGATGAGACTGACCCATCCCCAGCCAGGGCTGAACCATCAGATTCTGGATCCTTGTGACAAGGATCTGCCTCCAAAAACTGCCCCTGATTTGTCACATTGGGGTGGAAATGCCTCTTTGAAACATGAATGTCAAACAGTGTCAGTGTTAGATAGAGAAACCGAGGAGCAGTGTCTCCAAGGAAACCAGCATATGTGAGGAGGAAGTAAGGAAAATAAAGCAGGAGCAGAACAGAAGCTTGAGAAGGCATCTGTTCAGATTTTTCTGGTTTTATCATTCTGCTATGATTTTCTCTAGTTAATTCAGATAGCTTTCTGCTGTGGATGTCAGAGCAATTTATTTATAAACAATTAATTTAGCTTTCCACCACTCTAGCATGAAGAGCCAGCCCTTCACCTCAGAGCCCTGAGAGCTGCCCCAGGAGTCCACCTGCTTTCCTTGGGGGGAGCAGCCACCAGCAGACTCCAGCACATGTACATGCTTCCCATCCTGCTCACATGCACATCCTTGCTGAGGCTCCAGCTGTCATTCCATGCAGGAGCCCCTCAGGGAGCCCAGCAGGACACGTGGATTCAGTTTAACCCCCAGAGCCCACCCCACAGAACAGATCCTGCACAGGGAGTCAAGCACTTGGGACAGCCACAAAGTCACTTGGGCTGGAGCAGGGCCAGGACACGAGGGCAATGCTTTGCCCATAGCAAAGGTACACAGGCAGCTCAAGAGACTTGGGGCTGTGGGGTTTGATCCCTCTAAAAGATGACAGTTGGGCTCCCCAAAGCAGCATTGGCTCATGGTTGGAAGAACAGTACTTCCAATTAAACTCCCAATACCAATTCTTATCTCCTGGCATTCCCACCAAAGCACCAACATCACACAAGCTGCATGACTGATGACTCAAGGTGATGCAGCTCTAGGCAGTAAAAATTATTCTTATGTTCAAGCCAAGGGGTTTGACTTGGACATGTCAATGTGCTCCCACACTCAGCACTACCAGGGGATGAAAAAGTGTGCTGATATAAAAATGAGACAAGATTAACCCCTTTTCAAATTCAAAACAACCACTGCATGGGAAGGAACTCTCCCTGGCAAATATGGGTTAGTCTGTCTGGACTAATCCTCTGCTCATATGTAGTGGCTTATTAGGGATTTTAAAAAGAAATCTGAAGGCTTAGACAGTATGTTTACAGTGGAGCAGCCTCACATGAAAGATGAATTTTCAATGAATTTAATGACATGTTTGACTTGAATAAATATTGGAGAACTCTGGAAATCTTTTTTCCTGTTGTTTCTGTAAAATCCTTTAATAAAGGCTTTATAGAAGCTATAATTTGTGACTCTAAAAGCACACTAAGCCAACTGTAAGCGAGCCAGTGCAGACTGAATTCCTGCTTCCTGCAGAACAGCCATAAATCTTCCCAGCACCCCTGAGCTTGTTTCAGATCACAGAGCTACAGATATCAGAGTGCCATGGTGACCACAGCTCACCCAAAGCAAGTGTTGTAAGGCTGTGACCAGGGTTTGCCCAGATTTAATGTGGCTTGTTCAGTGACCTCTCTGATCCACCTGCGTGGCTGTGGGAGAATATTTTATTTTGTTCTCTTGGATCCTACCGGAGTTAGCCCATGGGCTGAAATTCAAGTGCAGCCCCTATGTGCCAGTTTTGTAGTGATAACCCCCTTATGAACTGCATAAATGACTAAGAAGAGAGAAATCTCAGTGCAGAGGGCAGAAGAGCAGAGAAAACTAACCAAAGACACATGGAGAAAAGCACAGAGGAGACAAGAACTGCCCAGGGATGCCCCACAAACCAAGGGCAGAACTGGGAATAGAGCACATTTCCTAAATCCTTTTCACTCATATTGCTTATGAATAAATGTTAATACAATTTTACCCACATCTCACTCATTTGCAAAGGGTACCTGCTGCAGGACAGGATTTCTGTGCTGGATATCCTGGCCTTAAAATCCTGCCTAATCCTCTGGCCAAAGCATGTCTCCATAGGCACGGGCAGGATTAAGCAAGGCACAAACCCATCCTCAACTGAGCAGGGATGGAAGAGTCAGATTCAGGGGCTCTTTCCCTGAATCCATGGATGCCCAAGCCACATCCTGGTGCTTCCCCATGTGGGACAGGGCTTGGAAGATGCTGCAGGTGTCTCAAAGGGATAGCTCAGTCTCTGCAAAGCTCCTCTGCAAAGGCTCAGTTTGGGATAGAAAGCAACAAAGCCTGGTTCAGGATGTTTTGTACTGTGTGAATTCCAGCAAGGGATTCACATTTTACACACAGCTTATACAAACAGCAGCCCTGCTGTGGGAGTACTCATCCCAGTTTTCTCACCATGAAGCCAATGGCATGGCAGAGGACTGCAAGCACTCGAAGGAACACAGCTTTGAAGCTGATTTCTGGCAAGCTTGGCCTGATAAAAGCCCATTTGCATGCATCAATCTTGACACAGTCATTAAGTAAAGTGTGGCAGCAGAGACCTCCCCAAAGCAGTAATTTCACTCACAGGGACTCGATTACTTGGAATTCTTGTTACATCCTCAAGGACTCTCTCCCACTAACAATTCTCTAATCCTGGTCTAGTATAAACAATATTCCAATATTGGCCTAGTAAGACAAATTACTCCAATATTGGTTTTGTATAGACAAAATTAAGAAAGCCATTTTATTCCTGTTGGGAAGACAAAGTCCTAATGCACTTTAGTTTTTCATTTTCCAGAAAGGGATTTATCCTATGTTTACCTTTCTGCTATCAGAAGGGAAGTATCATTTGCTGCTTTTACCTCCACATTTTGGAGCAGAGTCCACCAACTATCACAACTGACAAATGCCCTCATGAGAGAACCATGGAAACTGCTCCTGTGCCTGCAGCCTCCCCAGGCACAACTTCCTAAGGCTTAAGCCAGAAAAATTACCCTGGCAAAATCAGCAGCTTTGCCATCAAGCTTCAAGGAGCCAGGGATCTGTGGTTAATTAACACAAAACTCCATATCTGGAGAATTTTAGCTATCTAAAGGTATTTATTAACACAGCTTTGCAAGTCTGTTTTACCTACAGAAACAAACACAGTGGCAATGAAATGGTGACATGGTGTCATTACATTATTTGCAGGACCTTCAGCAGAGAACCACAACTTCTTTGCTGGCACTGTGGCATTTGGTGTCACACGAGCTGTGCCATGCTCTTTGTGATATTTTTGAGCTCTTTTTAGTCTTCCCCCAAGGCCTAATTAACAAAGAATGCCAGGGATCCCTTATCACCAAGAAAGCTCCTAGAATGTTAAATGATGCAGGGACCCACAAAAAGCTTTAAAGAGCTTACAGGCTGAAGGGAAGGCAGATGGGAGAGCCCAAGGAGAGATAACTCACCCTGCATGGGTGACAGCAGCCATAACTTATGAGCAGCTCAGTCACTGCCATATTTTGCCAAAGCAGTTGCAATGAATTGCACTTTTTCAGTGTTAAATAACCAAAAGAAGACATTCAACATAGTTATTTAAGCATGATATATGGAAGAGGATTATGGCACCAACTTCTGATTAAGCAGTTTCATCATCAAGGGTTTTACTCCAGTTTAAACCCACCCATCAGGAACCTTCCTTCCAATTCCCAAACCAGGCATATCCATGACTCCCAGGGTGCAAAGGACAGCTTGAAAACAAAACCTGGGTTCACCCACAAGAATTTAGAAACCAAAAGAAAAACCACTAAGCATTCTGGCTCATTTTCTTAAAATACAGTTAAATAAAAGGTACTCTTGAGATTTCTTTGCCATAGCCAGGATGTTCTGTGGCTGATTCAGAAACCAGCATGTCTGGGGATGTAGCACAGGCAGACTGCTCCTACCCAGCTGGAGTACAAACCATGCAATCCAGCCAACAGCTTTGTTCAATTGTGGTTCGAATTCACCGCAATTTATTTCTGGAAGTATTTAAAATGCCTGTCCTGAAGACATTGGGACCACTGCATCCAGTGAGTCATCCATGACACCTGACACAGGTAATAAATCTCACTGTGTTTACTAAAGCTTTCTGTAGGACTCTGTGGGAACTTCACATTAACATGATCTAAAATAGCCTATGGCACAGGCACCTGCAACAGTCTGGGTCCAGTGCTAATTTTCCCTTAATAGCCAGCTAAAATCCACTTAAATAATATCACATATAGGAACGTGAGCACTATTTAGAGGGACACAATAACCTAGTGTTAAACATCCCATGGAGCACTCAGAGGGAGAAAACCAGCAAGATGCAGAAGAAACTTGTTAACCAAAAAGGCCTTTAGCTTATAGCTCTGAAATTATGGGAAAAGCAAGACCTGAGGCAGATAGCATTAGATTTACTGGAGATACAGCCTTAATGGGGCCCAGCAGGAACCTGATACAGCTGAAGGAAGGCTCAGGACAAGAGACAGGGTCAGACACATGGAGATGGACACTAAAATCCAGGATGTGGGCTCAGAAATTCCTGTTCCAGTGGACAATGATGACACACATTTTACATTACTGGTGAATTCACCTCAGTTCCCATTTCCCCTTGGGCAGGAGGCATTGTACCCAGCTTTTCTAGGAAGCATACTGTATCCTGCCAGGGGATCCATGCAGGGAAAGGGGTGCTGTGCTCCCTAAGAGCACAGCTTGTGTTCTACCTACAGAAAATAAGTGCCAAGACAGGCTTGGCACTGCCCTCGGGGAGCTCTCAGCCAACATGGAAAGTATTGAATTCTGATGGGAGCAGCACCTGGCTTCTACAGGAAAGGCACTATCTCTATCCTTTGAAAATCCTTGGTGTTTCTGCTCTCCCTGGGGAGGTGGGAACAGCCTTCCAAGGTCATTTGCACGACTGGCTGAGGAAGATGTGCCGAGGCTGTGGGGCAGCAGAGCTCAGCCCATTGGGGTGGGATGCTCTGAACAACACTGTGTCCCTGCCAAAATAACTGCACTGGGCACAACTCAGGATTAAAGAAGGCCCCTCATCAGAGCCTGAGAGGATAACAGCGTCACTGCTGCCGGTTGCCAGTGGGCTGCAAGGCAGCAGCAGCAATGGAAATTAGACTCTTTATGGCTGGCAGGCAGAACTGCGAGCTCATACCGATGCAGAGCACAGCTCAACACCAAATGATCCCCTGAGCAACGGCTCCACATCAAATCAATCTGAACATACCTGGGGATGGCGTGATTCTTCTGCACACGGGGAGTAAACATAGCAGAGAGGCAGGGACTGGAGCTCCAGGCAGGGTCCCTCACACAACTGTAGTCCTTTTCCCAGGCAGATCAGCAGGGTTCTCGTAGGCAGAGACGAGCCCCTTTGCCCAGCGAGTGCCAGGGGAGCCCTGCTGCATCACCACCAGCCGGATCGGGGGCTGGGTGTCTGCAGGGACCTCAGGAGCATATTCCTTGCTAGGATCCTTCCCTCTGCAGTCATAGAGCACGCAGGAGATCAGGAAAACCAGAAGCAAAATGACATAGCTAGATACCAGAATGATGAGATTCAAGGTAACGGGGTCAATCTCCAAATAAAACTCCATTTGGTCCCATACTAGAGAGGGCAAACCTGGAGAATGAAGTTTCATATGCATGAATGAGCAAGTGCTAACTGATCAGAATAGATGTATTGGCTTTGTGGTAAAAATACACTAATCCTCAGGTCTCCTGTAGCAATGGATTTCCCTGAATGGGATGATTAAAGCAGCTCAGTTTAATAACTTAAGCTCCTTTTTTTAATGCCACGTTGCCTACAGTGGCAGAAGCTAAATTTGATTGCCATATTGATAGGAAAACATCCCCCTTGGCCAGGGACCACCTTTTTCCTTGGTGGGCAGGTACCAAAGTGGGTTTTCTCTAAGGTCATTTTGCAGAGCCACCCTCCCTCAGGTGGGTTTGGACTCATGGGCTGAAAAAACCAGAGCTCTGTAATTAGTAAATGAATACAGAAATAATTAGAAAGTCATTTGCAAGGTAACTTTTCTCAAAATCTCACCAGCCTGATCCTGATGTTGACTAAATTCTTTCTGCCCTGGGCTAGTGCTAGAGAAGTATTGTAAGTAAATTAAAGATCTTATTGCCCAGGTCGCTGTCAGTATTACAAGGACACGTCACACTGCTGTCACACACTGCCCAGCCAGTCCCTGCACAAATCCCTCTGTAGGATCCTGCTTCCCACAGCTTTCTCTGTCTTGTTTGAGTCTCCCACGTGTGAGAAGGTACAATAAAACTGCAGCATTTCTGCAGCCAGGGTGCTGCCAATTTCCTTTTCCTGTGTAGACCCTTGGCTGAGTTTGTGCACCCTCGGGTGAAGTTTGTGAGTGCCTGACAGCAGGGCCAGGCTCCTGAGCACAAATCCTTCAAGTGCCTTTTGCACCTTCCAGATTTATATCTCTGAAGCTGACAAGGGAGTAGGGACATAGAGAGCTGCCACTTGTCACCCACACAGTGCTTGGAGAGAGCCCACCCCAGCTGCTGGAAGCCAGAGATGTCCAGGACAGCAGGGAGGCAGACACAAAGGGATGGTGCCAAGGAGCACCACAAACCCTACATCAGCACATTCACCTCTCCATGCAAAACCCCAAGGTTTTGGTTACAGCACAGGAGGCTTTTAGGGAGAGATTAGGCTGTCCCAGCTCTCAGCACTGCCAGAGCTGTGGAAAAGGGCTTTACATGTCAGCAGGAACCAGATCTTAGATGATCTGGTGTGTCTAAGCTGTAAGAAATACTTTCATGGGGCCATCCTGCCGCCTCGGCCTCGCACGTGCCACTCGCCTTAAGGTCAACATAGCTGCATCCCCCACCCACCATCTGCCCTCACAGCTCTTTAGCTGAGAAGTTTGTGTCACAGTAATCCCAAGGCTGGCACTGCCAGTGAAACCTTTGGCACAGGGAGGGAACCCCATGGCACCCGGGATGCACATTTGTGTGTCCCTGCTCCTCTGTGCCTGTCACACACCACATGCTGTGTCTGAAGCTCAGCATTTGGCCATCAGATGTGGCTTAGATGAGGCTGAGATTTTTTTCAAGACAGGCTCTTAGTTATGCACTATTACTGCGGGTTTTCTGAGGTCTTAGGATGAGGGAAGAGACGAGACGTTGACTCCATGCATCAGAAGGCTTTGATTTATTATGATAGGATATATAAGATATAGAAACTATACTAAAAGAGTAAAGAGAAAGGTTTCACTACGAAGGCTAAGCTAAGAATAGAAAAGAATGTGTAAACTGAAGTCTTCTCAGCCTGAGATGGGCCGAACAGGTGAATTGGGATAGGCTCTTAATTGGAAACAGTCTGACGGGGCCAATCACAGATTTTCCCGTGGCATTCCACAGCAGCAGATAAGAATTGTTTAGTGTTCCAAGGCTTCTCAGCTCCCAGGAAAGGAAAAATCCTAAGTAAAGGATTTTTCATAAAATATGTTGGCAACAATGCACTTCCCATCCAAAGCAATGGTGATAGGAGCTGGGATTTGGTGTCAGTGATCGCTGGGAAACTGAAAGTCTTTTGGAAATCCCTCCAAAATTCTCAGAAGCACTAGCACATTTGAAGGGCAATGGGTTTCATGGCCTTAAATTTCAATTATGTTGTGCTACAAAAGATCAGTACCAGGGTGATAAATATTATATAGCTTCCATGCTGAGACAGAGATGGGATTTTACATTAAGTCTTTTAAACTGTTCCTCAAATGGCAGCCTGGGTTCTGAACTTAGCACTATGCTAACAAAAACAAACAAGAAAACCCCCCACAAAACAAAACAAAAAAACCCCAAAACCAAAAAAAAAAAAAAAAATTATGGGGTCTCCAAACCTGAATTGTCTCCTCCAAAGTCCTTCACATCAATAGCTTTGTTTCAGATTACTGTCTAACATTGCAGCAGGGAGATACACACCTAAAGTGTTTCATTTAGACAGGCATCATGCCAGCTTTTAGAGGGATTTTTCAAAAATGTAAAATCTGGTACTACATTGCCATAGCACATCCCGCATTGCTGCAGACATGGTCTCCTGGAGACAAAAAAGCCTCCTTGTTTCTACATCTCCCCAGCATCTCAAAACATTCTCTCAAGGATGAAAATAGATGATAAAACCTCCTCCCAGGGCCTGGTTTGCAGCAAAATCTCACATTTATGCTTTTGTCACAGGATTCCTGTCCTTCAGCCGGAGCAGCTCGCAGCAGCCTTAGTCCTAGTCAGTGTGCTAAAAACTGAAGCCTAGGAAGGGACTTGTCTTCAATACCATTTATTTCCTCCTCCCAGCTCTAGTCCAGGGCAAACCATAGAAGTTCTCTATTTGACATTCCTGTGCCCAAGGATTGCCAGGGTCTATCACCATCTGCCAGCAGCCCTGTTGCAAGAGGAGCACCACAGCACCTCAGGAACCTCACCCACAGGCACACTGGAGCTTTTTATAGAGGAGCCTCACTCCAACAAGCTGGCCTTGCTCCCAGGATCAGTGTCCTGGAGCCCTCCCCTGCTTGACTGCCCCCTCCTACCCATCCTGGGACCTCAACTCCATCACTGACCATCCCTCACCAGCCTTTGATATCTCACCCTCTGGGGTGCCCAAATGCCTGTTAGAGCAGGGCAGGGTGTTGGAGCAGGGCCATACATGAGTGTGTGTTATAGCCCAGGGCTTCCGAGGTCATGCACAAACTCTGGCGGGGTCTAGAAGCGCCTGACCCCTTCCTCTACTCTCTCCCTGGTCCTCTATGGCCTGTGTATTTCCCTAGTGCAAGAACAACGCAATAGATCTGAGAACTTTGGGGAAAGGGAGCTGGAATTCACCAGCACCACAAAAAAATAACAGAAGGTGAGGCACAGCCAGCAGCACCAGAGACCTGAACTCGCAGAACCCAAAATGAACAAGGTGACAGCGCGACTTTACGGCCGCGTTTGCTGCTTTTCCCTGCAGGCCTCTTCCAGCCCGGGTTTTTAGAGAGTTCCGCAGCCCTGATCCCGGCCGGCCACACGTTGGAGCTGTTGCTTTCCTGATGGAGCATCCCGGGGCCGCCCGGGCCCGGCAGGTGGCACCGGGGCACCGCGAGTAGGCCCCGCTGCCGCCGAACGCCCCGGCGAGAGCCAGCAGCGCCTGCCTGAAGGGAAACCTCTGCTTTTAACCTCTTCTGCTTTCTAAAATTCCGCTCTGCTTTTAGCCTCTTCTGCTTTCTAACATTCCGCTCTGCTTTTAACCTCTTCTGCTTTCTAACATTCCTCTTCTGCTCGGTGGTGCCGAGCGTCTGCCAGCGCCGGCAGGGGCAGCGCGGTGCCCGCTCGATGCTCGCTCCGGGTAGTGATGCCGCGGTGGTTGAACTCCTTCCTGCTGTACAGCTGCAGTTGTTCTGTGCTCCATCTCCACAGCAGCCGAAAACAGCACTGAAAATGTACAAACCCAGAGCACCGGGAATATTTCTCTGTCTGCTCTGGGGTGCCCTGATCCCCAGGGGAGCACTGACTTTGACCCTCATTCATGGAGAAAGTTTCCCAGACTTCCAGATAGACTGGAATCCACAAAAGTGTGAAATAGATTATAGAGAGCAGTAAAGGTGTATCACTTGGTGAGAAATTTAGGTTTGGGGATTTTTAGTATGTTGTGGATGGAAGCAAGATGGAGGGCACAGGGTGTGGTCCTGGGCTTCTTCTTCCTTCTTCTCCAAGGGTTTGGGTGGCATTTTGTAATTGGGCAGAAAAGTCTTTGCAGCTCTTTGGGATCAATTATTGGGTTAAAAGGGAAAATAATCCAGGTGTCAGTTCTTAATTGGATAGTTTAGTCTTAAAAGACCTTGTAACAAGAGATTGTTGGCCATTTTGTGCCCTCTAATGAAAGGCTGCTGAACTCACAGTAGTGAGACTGTTTTACCGACAACACCTCAGTCCAAACATGAACTATGTCTCAAGTGCCTTCAATCCAGACTCAGAGAAACCCACAACTGGTACCCCGACATGAAAATGATGCTTTTGAGAAAGTTATAGAATTCAAGAAAAAAAAGGAAAAGGTAAAATAGAAAGGAGTTCTTAGGATACAATGGGTCTGATTAATTGTTTGTACTCAGTGCCCTCCTGAGACCCCAACCCCATACACACATCAGTCAGGGAAGTGTCTGACTGAGACTGTGAGAGAGACAGCTGGCACCTCAGGTTAAGCATATCCTGAATCATCCTGAATAAAAGACGCTCAGAACAAAGACTGAGGTCTTATTAGATTAAGCTCACAAACCTTGCCTACAGATCTCTACTCTTCTCCCCAAAAGCTCAGACACCACTGCTACCACATCCATGAAAACTCTTCCCACTTACAGCCCCCAGTACCCAGCAGGCAAACATACTAAGCTATATCCACTTTCCTTTATTGCAAATCAGCTTACTAGAAAAGTCTCAGCTGGAGAGGAGCTGGTCCTCACGAAAATTAAAGCAGCTGCTGTGAGGTGGCAGATGCTGATCAGTTCTTTCCCTATTGCTTTTTCTTTTTCTCAGGCTCCAGGTGAGATGTGGCCCTCAAACCTCTGCCCAGCTGAGATTGTTCAAGCAGAAATGGGGTGCTGCTGTTTGCTTCTATCTCAGCTTCCTTCTGGAGGGCTCTCTTGGGACCAGAACTGGCTCTATTCGATGCTACAAGGAGCAAAACCCTGGAGCAGCTTTTCTTGTTTGTTTTGCTTTTTCAGGCTTCTTTCAGATCTGCAAATTTGTGTCACATCATGTGTGGAGACAGCAAATAAAGTGAACTCTGAATTAATTTTGGTTTTGTTGTGTTTTGTTTTGTTTTCAGGGAATACAGGCCTCCCTCAAAAGAAGATACTTGAATACCAGTCAGACACCTGGTGAGCAACCCAGCTGTTGTCAGCTGTTCTTTCCATCTCTCTTTTTCATTGTTTGCAGAAACAATGAAATGATCGAGGACTAAGAGGATGAACTGAAAAAAAAAAAAAAAGAGCCCCAAGTGCCAAGCTCTTTAGTGCTCTTTGTAAAACCCAAATAAATGGAAAAATAAATCAAGCTTAGACACCAGCAGGAAATTGAAAAGTTACATCAATGGAAGGACAGAAATGTATACGTCAATTATTTGGCTGGAGATGTTGTGGTATAAACAGATTTTTATCACTTATAGCTCTCTATTCAAATAATTCTGTCCCAGAGTTCTTTTGTAACAGTACAGATCACAATTTTGTCAACAAGCCTCTGGGAACAAATATGAAAAATGGAGCAAGACTGGCTTTGCTCTCCCTGATTTCAAGTTTGCAAAGTTTTTACAGCATTGGCTTGATTCAGAAAAACAGAAAAAGCTTATATCTAAACCTCAGTCAAGGCAACAGGACTTGTTTAATGCCAAAGTGAGCACATCCCAAAGTGTTTTGTTGAGTAGAGATGCACTTCTTAAACTGTTCCATCGCCACAGTGTTCAAACCTCATTCTCACTGTCACCTCTGATTTTCCTCCTTCACGTCAACACACATGTCTGAGAGTTGGTTCATCTGCCCCCAGGGATGTGACAGCAGACTGTCCCCATGCCAACACCCCAAGCTGCCATCCCCATCCCTGCACAGGGTCACCGTGGTCCAGCTCCATCCCAGGGACATGGTCCCTGTCAGGGGAGCCCAGCTGCTCTCGGGCGGGGACAGCTGGCCCCTGAGGACAAAGCCTCTGCCTTCCTTGGGAGATAAAAGATATGGGGATACAAACAGTCATAAATAACTGATGTCACTCCAAGCTGAATCCTCTCCCCTGCCTCACCCACTTCCACTCTGTTTACCACCAGGGTTTTTTGTTTTGTCTCTGCTCCTTCCATGCCCGTTATTTTGTGTTCCTTTGGGCAGCAGCAGGACTCCAGCCTGCAGGAAGGGCCTTTCCTGGGAGTTTTTCCCCTCTGTCCAGGAAGGAACTATGTGCCCCTGCTGTGGAGACATTTAGGCCTCTGATCTCCTCCTTCTGACACTTGGGCTCTCCCTCTTGTCCAGACCTAGCAGTTGCACTGCACTCAGTCCTGCCATGTTCCTCAGGTTTCTTTCCTGGCACCAGACTTGGTTTTCTGCTGCAAATTTAATCCAAATAATTTTTGTATTGTTCTTTCCTGGCCACTGTCTTATCATCTCTTCACTGTTCCCTCCTGGCTTCCTCTGTGGTTCCCATCTGTCTGCTGGCTCTGCGTGTATCTGTAGGCTTAGCTTCAGTCAATTTTTGACATCATTCATTGGACATGTTGTTATTACTTGTCTCAGCATTCTGGTTTCTCTCTGCTCTTGTCAAGGCATTCCATGTATTTCAGCCTCTCTGAGAGAAATCTTGGTCCAGTGTATCCAAATTGAACTCAAGTCCAGGGTGAAGGTGCCCATGAAAATGTTCACAAGCACAAGGTGAAATGAGCTGAACCCAGCTGGCCAAAACCCCTGAGATGCTCTACAGACCTGTGTGAACTCTGCCAAAATACAGTTCTGTTCTGAAGGCAAGCACTGCTTAGAGTTTTACATGATTTGCTGGAGAATCATGAGTTTTCTGTCTCCATATGACTGCTGAGGTTTGCCAGTCTCCCAGCAGACAGTCAACTTGATGAACTTGGGAATAAAATTACTTCATGCTTCCAGGTAAGTAACTACCTATCTGGTAAGCATTTAACTATACCTCGGGTCATTCACTGGGGACAAATCAGAAGCAAAATTGACACAATACATGATATTCTGAGAACGGTTCCAATATTTTTAGAAGCTCAGCAGCCTTCATGCAGCAAAAGTGGCCAAAGAGGAAATGTTAAAAGTTTAAGCTTTAAACCACCATTTGTGTCACCCTGTGAAAAGGGAGGGTGATACAGCAATTTATGCTCTTGGGCTGAGTGCCTGACTGTACAGGGACATCTATTTTCAGTTTATTATAACAAACCTGTCCTTTTTCTAATGTTCAGCAGTTCTTGTCACAGCTATGCTCAAATGATCAATAATCCCTTGGCACAGAGGTGTTCTGGTCAGATTGTCAGCAATGTGCCATCTCTGGCCATGAGTCAGTGACATTTTCTAGCAGCCCAGCAGCTGCAGCCAACACAAAAAAGAAAGCTTTGTGTCATATGAGACTGGACCATGCCAACCTCCCTTTCACTGCCCACACTTCACTGCCCACACTTCAGTTCACAGCAGGGCTACACCTGGGCAGGGAAGGCTGAGCCTCCTGAGAGTCACCAGTGGGAACTTCCCCATCAGCACTGTCCTGGTTTGGGCAGTGCCTCAATAAACTGAGTGCAGTCAAGAGTTGTTTTCATTCTTATTCTGACAAATCAGCTAATTAGAGTACAAAATAATATTCTCAGGCTTGGCAAATCCTTTTGACTTTGAAAGATTTTAAAATTTATTTTGGTTTTTCTTGCTCAGACAACATGGAGACTCAGTGCTAAACTACACAAAACAAATTAAATATCCAATTACAAACAGTTGGCTCTGGTCTGGAAGCACTTCAGTTAACTGCCATGATTCAAAGGAGAAAAATTATTTCATTTTGAATACCATAATGCTTTTTAAACACAGCACATTGGCTGACCCATCCTGGATCACGACCTCAAGAACTTCACATACTTGTTTTTGAAAATGAGCTTTGTGCCTTGTCCTGTTAAATGGATGTTCAAGCTGCAGTGAGGGAAGAGGGGCTGCCCATCTGCCCGTGGTGATGTTTCAAGGGAGACATCCAGAGGTCTAGAGTGACCCATGTGTGTTATCCCAGGCTCATACCAGTCCTGACTCCCTGGCCCTGGACCACAAAGATGCAAGAAATCCCCCAGCAGACACAGACAGCTCCTCAGCAAGGAGGGAGTGTGGCTGGCAGTGCAAGGATTTAAAGGGTGTTACATCCATGAGTCTTCCATGGAAATATTCACAGGTGCTGCCTTCAGAGATTGACAGAACAAAGCCATTTTTTTGGGTTGGATTCACACCAACGTGTGTTTTTCAGATCCAATGCTGAAATTTCTTAAGAAGACCCCAATTCTCACAGCTCAGGTGGACATTGGTATCTGTCCTCCAGTACTTGTCCTTCAGCTTCACAGAGGGCAGAGTTTTAAAACAGCATCACATGCCTTTAGAAAAATCTCGGGGTGTAACAGGAGGTGAATGAGGTGCCTGATCCTGTAGAGAAGATATTTGTGCTCAGAGGTGTGTTAAGTTTCACAAGACTCAGTGCAATCCCCAGGTTCCATGTGGACCACCCAGCTGCATGGCAAGAAACCCATTTATTTCTCATGGTTTTGTCCATACTTTATGTGTTTTGCAGCTTTTACAGCTCTTTTGTTTTCCCAGCTGGTTTGCCTGAGATCAGGTCACAGAAAGCAAAGGGCTTGGTCAGAACTTAAACAAAAGCTCTTTCAAATTTAAAAAGAAGAAAGAAGAAAAAAACCCCACTTGCAGGGAGACCCCTTGTCCAATGAGGGACTTTGATTTGGAAGCTTTTCTGCAAGAAATCCAAGGCTAACTTGAACCATGACTAGCACTGCCAAGGTGTCTAAGGTGGGTGAGATTTGGTTATCTCTGTAAAGAAAGAGATAAAGAAAGAAATTTTGGGAAATCAGAGTATTTTAGGTCATAGGTTGGACTAGATAATCTTAAAGGTCTTTCCCCACCTAGTTAATTCTGAGATTCTGTGAAAAGACTTCAGCAACAGAAATACATACCCAGGATCTAAGACAAGGGATAAAATCTCCTTCCTGATAGGCAGCCATCAGAAAAACCAAGGAGGATATAGGGGTAGAAGATCAAAACTTCAGATGGATGGGTGCAGAGCAGAGAAGCTCAGCCTCCTGCACAGCCATGGATGGATGGGTGGGTGCAGAGCAGAGAAGCTCAGCCCCCAGCACAGCCATGGTCTGGGTGGGTGATTGAACACAGCCCCTGTGAGGGTGAAATCCCAGCCTGACTGCAGGGTACCAGGACAGCCCAAGCACAGCACAGCAGGGTTGCAGGGCAATGTTGAGAAGCTGAGAGGGGCAGGTTTCCCTGGGCACAAAACAAATGCTGCCAGTTTTATACCCTTGGTCAGATTTCCAAAAACCAGATCCTGTCATCAAGTAATTCAATGGCAGCTTCTTTTTGTTCCTGAGACACAGAGTTCAAGATTTCTACCTGCCTGGCAGGAACTGATCCGGCCTTGAAAGAACCAGAATTACTAGAGAAAAACATTAACTCTTTCATTTTATATATGAACCCCACAACTCCAAGTGTCCTGTGAGCACATCAGGGTGTCATACATCAACCACTGACATTTTATGCCCATGCAGACAGAGAATCCTGCATTTTAAACAACTGCAAGAACAGAAATTTTGTTCCCATGGAAGCTATTTTTTTTTATTACACTCCTAGTCTTAATACATCCAAGTGTACTTTGGACAGTGGCCAAGCTGTGCACGTGTGGTAGGAAGCTGCCTCACACAGCTCGGTGCAAAACGGGACGAGGGAGAGGGGCTCCAGGGGCTCCTGTGGCATCTGAGCCCAGCAGAGGCAGAAGGCAGCAGCAGCAGCTTGGCTGGCCAGGGGATGGTGAATGTCTCCCCACAGGGGCCAGGCAAGAGGCTGCTGTTACTGTAACAGGGTGGAAAAGCAACATGTAGAGATTAAAAGTAAAAAAGGGAGAGCGAGCTCCTTTGATAGCCTCAATATCGCAATCAGGAGCGACTTCCTGGCCTCATATTTTCCATAGAAATACTCTTCACTGGATAAAGTTAATGGTTCCCTAACTGCAAGGCAGAAGGGCTTGATCAGTTCAATTGACGTCACAGATGGGGTATTTTAATGAAATGCGCTGTGCTTCCCCCATTTATATGTTTGACCCTAACCTTTACCAGATGTTCAATTCCTGGTCCCTCGCAGACACTGCAGCTCTGTGTTTGGGAGGCTCTTGGGAAGCTGAAATAAAATCCTCTGACACGAACCCTTTTGTTTGAGCTGCTCCCTGCCACAGGGCTGGCTGCACAGAGGGCTCTGCTCAGCAGGAGTGTGCCCAGGAGAGAAGGGGAGCACAGCCAGAAGGATCACACTGTGCTCTGCCTGCCTGTGTGGGAGGGTAGAGGATACACTGTTGCTCCCCTGCCACTGAACAGGGATGAAATCACAGCCTTCCCTTCCAGCCTCTCCAAACTGTGGCTCTGAGACCAAAAGAAAGAGCCAGAAATCCTGAACTGGGGATTTGGCTCTGCCACGTCCCCTTGGGCACTCTGTTCCTGCCTCTCAGCCTTGTTTTCCCAGGCATAAACCAGGACAATGTCCCTTTGCCCAATTACATCCTGTGTTTATCAGGGGCAGGGCTGGGGAGAGGCTGCAGGCCTTGGATTAGGCTTGGATTAGCTCCCTCCTGTCCCCTGGGACAGCCGTGGCTCTTCCTTGGGCAAGAACAAAACAGTACCAGCACCACAGACCCTGTGTTGCTCTGGATGCTACTCCAGGCTGAGACCTTCAGAAATTATATCTGCCTGAGCTCTGCAAGAGTGAAGCCAGCTGGAAAAAAATCATCAGGAAAAGGGCACGTCATCAAAAAAGATGCCATCAAAAGTTTTCTAGTGTTTGATGGTCATTTAGAATGTCTCCTGCTTATTCTTTTTTCAAAGAAAAGACAAAATGATGGAGTGAGAGAGGGATAAAAGAAGATTCCCAAACCTCAGATTTGGTTTTCAATCATTTTAGATAAATTGCAAGCTGGACCACAGCCACCCTTTAGTTCTGGGTTTGGATTAGCAAATTGAAAGTCACAGATGAGGTTTTGCAAAACCATACCCATATCCTCCAGCCTGCTCCTGGCTGAAACTGAGCTAGCCCTGAGCAAAAATGAGTGAATCACTCTTTAACACATACACCAAAAATGCTGAACTCAACAACCACAAACTGAGAGTACAAAAGCCTGTGCAAGGCACTCATTCCTTGTAACCTCGGAGAGACTGAACTTGCAGCACCAGCACTTTGCAGCAAATTAGGCCGCAAAAACATTTGGAAATGTCAAAAAAAAAAAAAAAAGATGGTTATGTTGATGGTAATTCCATGCACACACATAAAATATTATGTATTCTGTGGCCAGATATTTGTTCCTGAGAAGATGTCAGTGGCTGTTAGCATGGCAGCCTCAGACCTGCTAGTGTTTTGCTTTGGCATTGGTCCTGTAATGAGGTTCAGTGGATTTCACCAAAGTGGGTCTGGGGTTCTCCTGAGCCCAGGATAAATGTTCTCTCAAGAGCAGCAGCACTACCACACCTGCTGCAATGTGAGTCCCTCCCAGGGGCACACAGCCCTCCCAAAACTGCTGCAGATGGGTCACTGTTCCACGGGGTGCAGTCCTCCAAGGACAGGCTGCTCCAGCCTGGGAGCAGGGCCCCCCTCCACTGGGGCTCCCACTGGATCACAGCCCCCTCCAGGCATCCACCTGTACCTCTATGGGCACCTCCTCCAGGGGTTGGGGTGGATCTCTGCATCCCCTTGGATCCCCACAGGCTGGGGGTGGATCTCTGCATCCCCTTGGATCCCCACAGGCTGGGGGTGGATCTCTGCATCCCCTTGGATCCCCACAGGCTGGGGGTGGATCTCTGCATCCCCTTGGATCCCCACAGGCTGGGGGTGGATCTCTGCATCCCCTTGGATCCCCACAGGCTGGGGGTGGATCTCTGCATCCCCTTGGATTCCCAGGGGCTGGGGTGGATCTCTGCATCCCCCTGGATCCCCACAGGCTGGGGGTGGATCTCTGCATCCCCGTGGATTCCTGTGGGCTGCAGGGGCACAGCTGCCTCACCCTGGTCTCACCACAGGTGCAGAGAAATCCTGGCTCTGGCCCCTGAAGCACCTCCTGCCCCTCCTTCTCCACTGACCTTGGTGTTGCCATGTTGCTTCCCTCACATGTTTTCATCTCCTGCTCTTCTCTGGCTAGGAAAAATCTTTGCCCACTTTGATGTGATTTTCTTCTCAAATGTGTTGTCACAGAGGTATTTCCAACCTGCCTAATAGGTCCAGCTTTGGCGAGGAGCACATCCATCTTCAGAGCCACCAGGGATTGGCAATGCCAGACATGGTGGAAGCTTCCAGCAGCTTCCCATGGAAGCCACCCTGTGCCCCCCTTCCACCCTATCAAAGCCAGACCATGCAAAACCAACACATATCCCAAGGACAAGAAGCTTAAAGGGAATTCTGGATTCCCTTTTGGAGCAAAATCCCTTATCAAGGGCTCCATCCCTAAGAAACTCTTCTTTAGAAATCAGCTGTGGCATGTTCTGACTCATGGGCTGGAGGAGATAATTCACTGTCACCTGTGTGTGTTGTTTGGCCACCAATTAGCCTTTCCCAGTTAAATGTACTTTTCCTCTCTGATTAAAAAGGTACTAAAATCAATACCCTGTAATACACAAAGTGCCAGGGTCTGAGCTGATCTCAGTTAATGCACAGCTCCTCTTGCTGCAACCATCTCCCTGGAAGGCTTCACTCAACTGCACAAGGAAACTGCTTCAAATGAAGGAAAGTGGAGGCAGTG
Organism: Serinus canaria; assembly: GCF_022539315.1. Lineage (NCBI taxonomy): Eukaryota > Metazoa > Chordata > Aves > Passeriformes > Fringillidae > Serinus > Serinus canaria. The sequence goes on along the minus strand of NC_066331.1, from coordinate 4,505,633 downwards.
AAGCAGCCAGCATATGAATTCTTTTTTTTTTCTGTTTTCATAACTGGAGACCATAGATGGACAGTCTGGATTTATGGCAGGGTTCACAGCTTTGCTGCCTCCCAGCATCTGCTGTGCAAAATAAATCATCACCTCAAACAAAAAATCACTGAGTCAAGAACCTGAGAGGGACAAGTGCAGGTTCTTCTCAATGAAACCAATCATTGATAATTAAATATCCAAAAGGAAAATGTTCTTTTTATCTTCTCACTGAGATGTGTCACTCCCTCCTTTCTGTATGCATGAATGCATTCATTCAATAGCGTGGATAAAAGCAGGGTGACCGGGCCAGGCTGGCAGGAACGTGCCACCAACACCAGCATGGAAGTGACAAGTGCAGTGAATTTGATGGCTCTGGCTCCCTGGCTCACATGGGAGGGGAGGGAAGAGCAGGAATCTGAAGATGGCTGTTGCCTTGGATGTGCTGAAGTTGATTTTAGGCCAGGGAAGAATGATCTGATCTGCTGCATTCCCTCGCTGTCTTGGCTTCCACTCATAAAGGCACTTAAAAAGCTGTCTAGCTTCAAGTATGTGCTTAAGTGCTGAATTACTTAATTAGCATTTTTACTTGTCTGCAGTCTCTTCAAAAGCCAGTTGGAAGCCCTGGGATTTTGATTAATATCTTGGATGGGCCCTGGGACAGAGCACAGGTCCCAAGTTACCCTCCCTGACCACACCTCTGTGGCTGTGGCAGCCCTGTCCTGAGGAGCTGCTGTGTGAGAAGAAGCTGAGCTTGGATGCTCCTCTTTGGTATTCTTTAAGCTATACTGATATAATTTTAGGGATCAGTTTCCTCTTGCCACTTGCCACACTCAGTGCCTTTTGGAAACTTCTGGTTGCATAGAACAGAGCTCACTGCCCCAGAAATATCAGCTCCAGAAATGAGCTGATATTCTCATGCTCAGAGTCTGCTTCTCCTGCTAATTGAGGTTCTGAATGCAGTGATGCTTTTCCTTTGATTTAATTAGGGGAAGCTGTTTCCAAGGAATCACAGCTCACACCACAGGCTCCACGGGCAGTGAAGCACCCCAGGATGCAGTGGATGTGACTCACGGTGACTCAGGGGCCGTGTCCAGCTGCCAAATGAGTCAGCACTTGCAGCAGCCTCATCACAGTCCTGGGACCGGTGGTACCCTGGCCATGTCAGGTGGGAGGAGATGTCCCCTTGCTCCTCAGACCACAGCAGTGGCCCATCCCCAGCACTGTCCCCCATGGGACCTGCAGCTCTGCAACATCAAACTCCCAACAGGGAACTTAAAATCCTGTTCACGTCTTTGGTTTGTTCATGATGCTTACAGCAAACTAGAGCTGCGCTTCTGGTGAGTGTCAAGCCAATGTGCAGAAGACCTCAAGTCTTCTCAGCTCATTAAAAACCAGAGAAGCCAATTCCAAAGGAACTTGAAGCCAAATGAAGTGGTGAAACAAGCAGTTTCTTTTAAAACTTCTGCGGGAGCAACATGCTTTTTGCTGCAGCCCCAGGGGAAGATCACAGCCCTGGCCCATGTGCCCCTTCCCCTATTACTTTCACCAAACTGCAGCAAATAATGGATTTTTTTCCCCTTCTGTGGGAAGTCTAAGCTAAATTCTTGATGATTCTTGTAAAATCTGGAAGCTTGTCAAGCCTGACTTCCCCACTCACAGCCCCCTGTAATTTGTTGTGCTGCTCTGCAGGCGCAGGGGAGGACTGTGGCCATCTGTTTTTCTGGATGGGAAAGGGAAGGAGCCACAAGGAAAGTTCTGGTGGGGCAGCTCAGCTCTGGGCTGTGATTTATAACTGCAAATACAACAAATCCTCTCCAAGTGCCCTGGCGTTGCTCAGGAACCAGAGTCCAGCTCACAGAGCAGGCTCAGGTCACTCGAGTTTAATGACCACTGACTTGGGAAGGTGTGGAAAGGCAGATAAATTGCTGCCCTTGGTCCAAAATCCCTGCAGGCTGCAGCTCTACAGCTGACAGATGGGATGGTGTGGTGGGCACTGTCCTGTCCTGGTGACCTGACTGACAAAACAAGGCTTAAACTGCAAATGGCAGGGCTCATCCCTCTCCTTCCCACCCCAGAGGCATTGCTGGCACCAACAGCCACAGCAGCTCCATCCTGGCAGTTTCAGCACCTCCACTTGAAAACAAGAGGCAAGATTGATATTTTATTTCTGATTGACTGAAATTATAAAATTATAGCTAAAAACCCTTTTTTTTTCTCTCACATTTTTTGAGGTTTCTATTTTTCCTTTTTTTTAAGTTAATTTCTCATTTGGAGAAATGCTGAAACTATTTCCACCTCTGTTCTGAGATGGGGCACCACCTTAGTTTTGAGAATGTTAGCAGAGGTCATTGGAGATATTTTTAGAGAAAAACCTGAAAATCTAAACAAAGGCTTCAGCAAAACACAACATAGGCTCAGAAAACATCCTAATATCTACAAATCTGTACTTTTCACTGGAAAAAGATGCATGAGAAACTATTGCCTATGTTTACAGAGAGCTGATGGGAAGAGTCTGGTGGCTGCTGCCCCACAAGGGTCTGTTCCTGTCCCATCCCATCCCAACCATCACTCCTAACTGGGAGCCCCCAGAGCCCCTCATACACAGCTCTGCTGGTACAAATGGCAGCACCAGAGTCAAAGAGATGAGTTAGAGGATCAGCAAGGAGCTCAGATTGCCCAGAGTCCCACCAGCTGCTCTCTCTGAGGACCATGCTGGCTCACAAGCAGAGCACATCCTTGAAACCACTGTTGGAAGCAGCCAGCAGGAGCAAAACCATCCAGTCTTCTGTGAAATCCATGTTCAAAACAACTGGGTGTGTTATTTATCTTAAATGGTATACTAAATATTCTGGGCTTTTTTCATATCCAGCAAAGCAGACAGGTAAGTCAGAGCTAGGGTATTCACAAGTCAGTTCCATTGGAATAAACAGCTCTTCCCAGAGCATTTTCCAAATTGCACCAGAACTCAGGGAGACCCTGGGCTGGGGTTCCTTACTCTGCTGCAGTTGGGTGCTTCCCTCTGTGGCTGTGTTCCCCTCAGGAGGCAGTGGGGATGGACACTGACAGTGAAACATCCTTGCACTCTGAGTGCCTGGCAGCCCGTAGGGATGTCCAAGAGAGGGATAATGAGCACACTGATAGAAACCAGCAAGAGGGGCAAAATCTCAGACTTTGCTCACTCACCACTGCTGCAGATAAATCACTTCTTTCACAAGGCATTACTGAATTCTTTCCAGGCTGACCATCCAGCCCCTCCACCAGCACAGAGCAGACTGGCACAGAGTTGTCCAGACAGGATATCCTCCAGGGAGCAGCCTCTGCAGAGCACAGAACAATAGAGCCCTGCCTCTGGAACTGTGGATACACAACGTGCCCAGCCTCTTCTCCCCCAGCCCTCAGCTATCTCTCTCAGCACAGCACCATGGTATCAGATCTGCATCAGCATCTATTTCCTGTTTGTGAGAGTCCCACCAGTGCTACAGGGAGCAGAGCAGGCTCTGTCCTGCACCTCTGCCCACCCTGTGGATGCTGCAGGTTTTGAGAGCTGAGGTATCTCCACATTTGCTCTCTGAGCATAGCAAACTCACCAGCCAGTCCTGCCCGTGGCAATGGCTACAGGGCTTTCTGCAGCTCCACTTCCAGAGGTTCCCATCCCTGTTTTGGGATCAAGCACATGCACATGACATCATATCAAAGTCCCTCATGAGGGCTTTGAAGAAACCATAGGGCTGAAGCATCTTCCAGTCACCTTGTGCACCAGGTGGAGAACATTTCCAGGGGCTATAAAACACCCAGCCAGTTGCTCACAGTCTCCTTGGTTAAGATGCACTGAGTCAACTGCTGCCAGCTCAGCTGCCTGGCCCTATTCTGCTCTCAATTATACAAATTTGGCAAATTTGGAACAACTTCACTTTCACAGCATAACCTGGTTTACTGGAGAGCAGCATCTGGCATGCTTTCTAGCATCTGGCATGCTTTCATGTGTAATGGGGAACAGACTTGGATCTCTGACTCATCAGCAAGGGAACATATATTGAATTCAGCTCCCAATAGGTAAACATCTCTTGAGCACAATTTATTCTTGCCCTGGTTGTGGAAACAGTGTGACTTAGCACTGAACTGCAGCCTGACACCCACTGCATGCAAAGGGCAACTTCTGTAGCACTGAAAACTTTATCTTCTGCTTGACAGTGAAATGGAGAAAGTCTCTTTAAAAGCCATTTCAGACTTAATGCAAAGCCCTGACATCCTGCCCATGGAAGCAGGACCACCCTGATGGGCCCAAAGGGATGGCACAGTTCCAAGAGCCCCAGGGATATTTCTTGTCGTGCATCCCACCTAGTCCTCCTTAGTGACTCTGCTGAAGCTGGGTTTGATTTATTAATGTATTCCTCAGCAAGGAAACCTTTTATACACGGCTGTGGGAAGAAAACCCTTCACAGAGGGGTTTGCTACCATGGGTTGCCCATGTGCGGGGCCAGGTGGCTCCTTGCTGGCTGCCAGTGTCCCCAGGCATGCCCTGCCTTGCAACACCCCCATCTTTTGCAAGCACCTGAAGACAAAGAGCACAGAAAAAAGCTCCTTTTCTCCCACAAGTAAAGCAATCCAGTGCTGCCAGCACAAGCAGGAGGTGCCGTTGGGAATGCCCAAGCAGGCAGGCTCAGCCTGGATTTCAGCAGTGCAGCACTAACTGGCCCACGATCACTTATATCCCAAGACTTGGCCATTGCTGAGGATTTTGATCCTTTGGGATCTTTGACATCTTGAACCATACCTCAATTTCCCAGCCTCTGCAGCAGACAGGGTACAGCATCATGTAAGTGTGTGAGAACAGAATGGAGTGAAAGCCCTGTGACTGAGGAACATCTCTCAAAAGACTCAAAAGAGGCTCAAGCAATTTTTTAGCACTTGTTCTTGTTTGAGCCCCAGCAGTCACTGTGACTCAGGTGTTCCCAACTGTTTCTTCATTTCCTTGGCATCCCAAGGGGGAGCAGCCAGACCCACTCTCCCCACAGCCCTTGCTGTCTGAAACTCTTTATGTGTAATTTTTTAGAAAGTGTCTGGGGTTTGAAAATGATTTTTCTCTCATAAACTGATTTTTTCCATGTGCTGAATACCCAGGGTATCACAAATAAGAAGCAGGTCACAAAAAGAACTTTAAAATCCCCTAAATAATCCCTGGTGTCACTCCATGACAAACAGACTCCCAGCCTGTGGTGCTGGATGCATTTCACTGCAAGAAGAGGATTTTGCTTCATTCCAAGCAGGAAACACCCATTCCAACATTTGCTTTTTTTGCTGGGTGCTTGTCTTTCATTCTGCATCCCTGAGCTAGCACAGGACTTGCAAACAATTTGTAATTCCAAAGAACAAGCACATTAAAGCCTCAGAGCAAGGGGAAAGCCCTTTTCCTGCCAACGAGGCACTTTATTGTCAATACCCCATTGTTGTACTCACTCTCACCATCCCTTAAAGCAATTAATGGATAAATCACGGATTTTTCTGTGGCATTTCTGTGGGTGGAGTTTATTCCCATCCTTATCTGAGCAGTGGATCTTTCCCACCAGTAACCTGGTGCCAGGGTGTCCCACAGCCCGTGACGCCGGTGCACGCCGCAGGACAAACAAACTCAATTAGGGGAGGATATTTACAATTGCTGACCAAACTCTCGATTTCCTTGGTAAGCTCCTCCAGACAATGTGCTCCAGCCCCCAATTGTACTGTCAGAAATTCATACAGGCCCAAGAATGAGAAAATATTGTGCTTAGATTTGTGATAGGCAAAGCAAAACAAGAGAGCGATGTTTTCGGAGGGTTCTCCCCCAACCCCAGTGTTTATTTTTACAGCCACAGAATGGAGCAGGATGAGTGCAGAGCCTCCCCTTGCCCACTGTCCTCTCCAGAGCCAACCCTCAGTGCTGGCAGCAGCAGGGTAAATTCCCTGGGAGAACAGAGCTGCACCTTGTGCATGAGGCTTGTTGTGGCCCCAAACTCCTACTGTGCCTTCACTGGGCTCATTAAAACCGCTTTTCCCAGATCTGCCAGGATTCAAACAGGAAACTGTGGTGCCAACATACTGGCATTTGCAATGGAGGATAAAAGAAGCCTTCACCTCTCATCACAGCTGTGATTCCCCCCCTCTTTCAAGGGGAACCCTGCAGGCTGCAGCTCCCAGCCCCACCCCACACAGCACTTACAAGCTGAGATAAAATACCCCCGTTTGCAGGGCAGTTTCCCCCCTCTGGGAAGCCAGACTTTGCTCCCTTTAGGCCCTGGTTTGTGTCAGCATCCAACCCCCCCTGCAGGACACGCTCACCTCAGGCTGCTCTCCGGTATCAACTCCTAAATCCCCTGAACTGAGAAGTCCCTTCTGAATTTGAGCTGCCCTGGGACAAGCAAAGTGTCTCTCCTGGAGAAGGTCTGGCAGCCATCCCCAGGTGTGTGGTGCTGTTCCACAGAGCCTGGCCCTGAGCTGCTGCTGGAACACAGCCTTGCAGAGGGTGATGCATCCCTGGTTTATTCCTGTGCTGGAGCAACCTTGCTGGGGCATGCTTCCCACAGGATGCTCTAAGGTCCCACATTAGGGGGAACATCTTTGGAGTTTTCCACACAGAGGAGATCACATTCAGCCCTTGTTTTTGCCCCAAGCAAACCTCAGGCTTACACTTTCATTAACACAGACTAACAACAGAGCTTAACTCTGAGTGGGCTGATGGCTTAATGTTGGAACCAATTCTGTTTCTTATTAAATCAAGAGCAAATCGTGAGTGATGGCACTGGAAGCAGTGTTTTCCATACTTTCACCAGTTTAATGAAAACCATAATTTGGCTCTACATCTTAAGAGATAACACTCTCTGTACTTGTGGCCAATATATTAATGTCTCCCAGCATTCTGCATCTGCCTTCAAAACCCTGTGAGCCTTCCTTTATAGGTTTTCCAGGGATCAAGGTCTTAAAATCCATAAAATACATGGGCTGTGCAAGATTCACATTGAATTTAACATGGCTTTTCTTATCTTGTTTCACTGAAAACCTCCCTTGGTTATTTAGGCGATTAGGAACATTCAACAAGAGAGGAGGAGAAGGGGCTGATGGCTGTGGGACTTGAAGTCAGTAAAACACAGAATTGTAGTTGTTCCTCCAGATTTACAGCAGACTAACATCAACCTCTGCTTCAGAGAAAGAATATAAATTAGTTGGTTAATAAGAACTGGATTCCAACCAGCTGGATTAGGATCCTGTAACACTCATGTATTCTACTTCTCTCTCCTTGCCCTGTTAATTGACTGCAGGCCACCCAGGGTAACAAAGACATATGACAGAAATATAGTGTATATTTATGTTGGCTCATCTTGCTGTAATCTCCTTCAGGGTATGACCTGATTTTAATAACAGACTTATCCTATCACTTTCTGGCTCATTTCCCAATGTGCTTATAGCTTATATAGTGCATTTTGGTTTATTCTTTCAGCCCATTTGGAAAAAGAAATTTGAAAAGAAACAAGAAAATAAAAGGAGAGAGGAAGAGGGAACATGGCTACAAAAATTTGTTAAAATCCATCTCCATCCTAAAAACATTTATTAGCACAGATCCCCTCCTGACAATGTTTCTCCACAGCCAGTAAGAGCATTTTCAGAACAACTGGAAGATGTGAGTGCTGCCATCTGTTCCACCCTCAGTGAACTAAGAACTGTAAACATCTCCAAGGCTGGGTCATTTATCATTACAAGAAAGTATACAAAGAGGCAGGAGTTGAAGTAAAATCAGTCTCATTGTGGGAAGAAATCTGATTGTAAAGGCACACCAAAATATCTTCCGATGTATCAGACTTCCTGAAAGCTTGCAATGGCTTGTACATTCAGTTATCTGGAGTAGAGACTGCTTAAATTAAGTTAAACCTGCCTGTTTACAATTCTTTGTGTACTTCTGATAATTTTACTTTAGATAGTTGTGTGGTGTTGATAGAGTTATGCTGCTGGAGTACATTCAGAGAAATTATGAACTTTAATGGGAATTCCAAATATGTTACTGAGATAAAGAGGAAGAAAACCTACTGAGCCTCAGTTGGTTAGGATGGAGCAGAGAGGTATTTGGGGTGGAAGTCTGCAATCAGTGATTTTACCTCAAGACATTTTAGTTTCCACATCCTCTGTTCCACACTGCTTGTTCACCCTGTCTTAAAGCAGGTACTACCTAAAGCTGAGATTAAAAGGATTAGAGTATGAAGAAACTTTCAGACAAAGGTAAGCTCATCCCAATGAGAGGAATGAGAACTGCCAGCCAGAGAAAGAGAAAAAGCAGCTGAGAGCAGATTGAAGGAGAGATCCCAGGCACAGTGGTGCCTCCACGATGCAACAAAGGGTTCAAAGGAGCCAAACATCTTGAGGAAAGAAAACAAAAGAACTGGCCTCACGTGAACTTTAATTTTGTCCAGAAATTCCACTCTGGATCAAAGAGCTACAGTGAAAGTTTAGTTGGAAACAGCATTTTCCTGCACAGAAGTTCAGCTTCAGCAAGTGGAAAACTTTCCCCCCCTCATGAAAGACTAGTTTTGTCCAAGTCCTGGCCTGTTCTAGCCTAAGTCCAAAGGCATCTTTTGAGGAGAAAACAAGTGCAAGCCATGTTTGGGCTGTTATCTGGGCAGGCAGGGCAAGGCACAGAGGGAACATTGGGAGACCCCTTTAGCAACTGCTCTGCCAAAAGCCTGGAAGAGAATTATGGGTTAGAAAGAGCCAAGAAAGAAAGAGTCTGGTCCACAGGGAGATGTGGATGTGTCCCTGGGCCTGAGCTAGGAGGATGTGAAGCACAAGGTGACCTAGAGACAGAGTCATGAACTTCTGAGATGTGTCTGCTGAGTTTGGTCCTGTTCGTGTGAGGAACAGAGCTCCAGGATGATGCTGAAGGAAGAAGTTTCTGCAAACACTGAGGAGAAGAGAACAGCAAGCAGGGACAGCTGTCTCTTGTGTGCCTCCTGTTGAGTCATTCCAGTACAACTGGAGCACATGGACACACCTGGGAGTTGTGTCCCGTTGTGGGATGAAATTTCACATTTCAGAAAAGCAAGAGCCATGCCAGCTCTGAGTGTTAACCACCCACACTGCTCTCTGATGAGGATTTCATCATTTGGTTTATAAAGATCAGACCTGACAGATTTACTACCTTCTCCCCCCCACAGTTTATTACCTATTGACATGGTTTTCTTTGCAAATTTCAGTTTCCAATGACTTGCTAGTGTTAGCACTGGAAAAGCAAAGTGCAGAATGATGCCAGTGAGCCCTGCTAGATGTGCTGTACATCACTCTCTGGCTGCTGCTCTCAGTTCTTCTGAAAAGACTCAAAAAGTTATTGGAAATCAAAAGACTTTTGTCCAAAGCTGGAATTACTATCACTTGGGCTTTCAAGGAACTGCACAGGGGGTTCTTTACAAAAATTAACTGACAAAAATCTGCCTTTATCCTTTGAAAGAGGAGCACAGCTCTGTAAGGGATCCTCAGCACTGCAGACATAATTGTTCACATCCACCTAGAACTTCATCTTAGGGGGGCAAAAAACCCAACCAACAGTTTCTTTCCCACACTTCTTGAATGAAAGAAATACTCTCTGATGGTTAGAGATCTTCTCCCAAGAGTATTCCCCCAAGAACTACACTTATTTGTTCTTGTGCCAGTGTTGCCCTGTTTAAACAGTTTTTTTCTCCCTGGTGCTTTACCCCTCCAAAGCATGTATTACCTTCCTGACATAATCCTGTGAGGATGGCTTGTACTCAGAAAGCTTTTACATCTTTGCCATTGGTTTCTCTCCTGCTGTCAGAGACTGTAAGTACCTGTCCCAGGGGTCACTGCACCTGGTGGCTCACTCCAAGGTGACAGCGTGGCAACAACTGGATCAACTCACAGATGACAAAATGTTACTGAACACCTTCCTATTTGGTGTACAGGACAGTACCTGTCCTGTTTGTTCACTGTTAACTTCTCTGAAAATGGATACAGGAAGAGGAATCTCACTTTTAGTCACAAGGCTACCACTGAGTGACATCTCAGCTATTGGAAGCCAGGGCAGTGAGACATCAGCTCTGGACACAAAGAGTCCATGGAAGTATAAATGCACATCTTCATCCAAACATCAATAAAAGTTAATTTATAACTTTTAAAAGTTAATTAATACCTTCACAACAGTGACCACCACTGGATTCAGGACCTGATGGATCAGTATTCCAGCCCACAACCCCTCCCCAGGGTGCTGCAGGTGCTCACACAGCAGCTCAGGGCTCTGGCAGATGTGTCATGGCATTCATGGCATTCCAGAAGCCAAGAAAGTGATGTGTCATCCTTGCAAAAATTAGGTTACAAACGTAAAGAAAGGCCAAAAAAAGTCACACCACACGGATCTGAATATTGGTTCTGCCCACCTCAAGATCTGTGGATGTTTGCTCCTGAATGTTTTTGCTCAAGCTGAGGTTGGAAAGGAATCAGCTTGGCACGTTCACACTTGATGTCTTTCTTTTGCAGTGATCCCATTGTTCTGAAACATAATGGGGCAGAGTTTTCTATAGTCCCACTGGGGCTGTATCAAAATTGAAATCTGCACTGAAAAGTGTGCTGTGTAATGCTGCTGCCTGCTCTTAACACCATGATTTCAGCCAAGAAACAGTAAGTTATTCACATTTACGCCCAGTGAACTGGAAAGTCTTTTATCCAGGCTCCACATTAAATTTCAGCTGCCAAAAATGGTCTCATTCTTATTCAGGTCAATACTTTTGACTTCTTAGGCTTGTACAGTTCCCAGGGCAGCCCAGGCCTGCAGCAGCTCTGAGGAGCTCTGTTCTCATGGGTTGTTACTTGACAGCATGTTGATTTTAGGGCACTGGCTCCCTTCAGACTCCTTCAATCAATACCCAGTAAAGGAGTATGGAAAACAAGAATGGAATACAAAACATTTGTATTCTCCCCAAAATTCTGAATTCTTGTCAACATCCTCACCTTAACATTAACTCTTGAGGCTTCAGGCTAGACCTGATTGCAGAGTATTTTGTGGTTTTTGCCTTCCCCAAACACATGTACAGCTGAGGTACAGGAGGTCAGACTGACCAACAGCCATTCCTCAGTACCACATGCATAAACCCTCTATTAGTGTCCTCACAGTGCCTCATTTCACAGATTACATTTCTTGAGAAAAGCCACTGAAGAACCCTTTCCCTGCCATTTACACTGGTGACATTCACTCAGGGACTGAATTCATGCTATGTGCTGAGGGACAGAGGAGCACCAGGAGCCCAGGGAGGATGCTGGGGAAGAGATGATATTCAGAACTCCAACCTTGATGAGAAAGGGCTCACAAACCTGAAGAGGCTGCAGGTGCTGTGGATCTATAGGGACTTAAAATCTCAAAAAACTACCAAAAAAATAGGGTCCATGGGAATCATGATAAAAGATGAAAAATTATCAGACTGCTTATCCCTGAGGAAATTATGTTTCTTCTCTGTGATTTGAGATGAGGTTCAGGGATAGCCAAGAAGCCAAACTCTTCCCCCAAGCAGGTAGGGACTGAAAGCACAGAGTTAGTGGGGAAAAACCCCAAGTTATACTGCAGCCATTCAGTAACTCCTGTCTGGTCCCCACCAGCAGTGACAGCCACGTGAGCAGCATGGGACAGCACTGTGGTCTGCACCAAGCCCTCTGAGAAGGAGCTCTGTTTGTTTTTAATTTTCCCTTTCCACAGAAGTTGTGCCAGCACAAAGCCGGGGAAATGGAATATTTTCTTTGGAAATGCCTCAGAGATAACCAGGCTCTTAGAAAGTGCTGCAGATGTGGCACCTCCCTCAGACACACCTCAGCAGAGCAGCTGGAAGTCCCTGAGCTGCTCTGCTCCTGCTCCATGCTGGGGCAAAGCCTCACAGCCCTCTGTGGATGGGGCATCCAACCTCTCAGTGGGAGCTGGCCTCCTCTCTCCTGGCACCAAATGCAGACCAACAGGCTCTGGTGAGTCTGTACCAGAAGATTTCCTGCTCCTGGGCATCTCATCATGGTAAAATCCATTTCACCACACCAAGCTTCCCCCCAGCTGGACACAGGCTGTATCAAGGGTCATTTCCTCTGTGCCCACAGGCTCTGCCGGGAGCTGTGCTGCTGTGGCCAGCACAAACCCAGCCTGCATTTGGCACCTTGCCATAAAGCACCAGGCCAAAACTGAGCCAAATCCACAGTTCACACCAAAAAAGGGCAGAAGATGCTTTGCTTCCTTCTAAAGATCATTAGATGTGGATTGAAACCCCCACCCAGTGATGTGTGACACGCCTGCAAAGGATGGAGCACCAGCCCTCCTGAGCTCACTGCTCTGCCCTCCACAGGTTTGGGTGCTGGAAACCCCAAAGATACACACTGAGGAGTTTTGGGACCTGTGGATGTTTCTGCACCTGTTTGTAAATGCAGCTAATCCAAAATTAGCCAGGAGAAGTGGAAGAATCATTTGTCAGCTCCTGGTCTCCTCAGCCATCTTGAAAAAAATGTCTCAGATGCACTGACACTTCTGCTGTTGATTTAAATAGCAGCCACCAGCCAGGATCCACTGCTGGGTGAGGGGCAACGTGGAGCTCCTGTCTCAGGCTCCTCCTGTATCAGATGACTCACCAACATGCCTGAGAAACTCCCTTGGACCACAGACTCCAGTAGCAACCCCACAACAAACACTGAGCGGGGCTGCAGCCACCCCTGGCGCTTGGGATGCGGTGCTGGCACAGCTCTGCTCCTTTCTGCTGCTGCCCTGTGCCCACGCTGCTGGGCTGGCACTCAGGGCACACAGAAACCACCCCTTGCCCATAATTCCCTTTGCTCCCCAGTAAGATGTTCAGTCTCTCAGTCCTGTTTTTCCATGAGTACATTGGTGACAGTGAAACCTCCTCCCCAACCTTTTCAACCTTTCCTGTGAACTCCCTGAACAAGAGGACACTCTTTCATGCTCACATTTAACAGGTTCTTGCTCACTGTGGTGGCTGGGCCCTTGTGCTGCCCCATCTCTGGACTGTGACTGCTTTTGTGGGGCATTTTGTGCATCCTCAGAACACTGGGTTTGGGAGGCAGAAAAAGTCACACCCCGAAGCAGCTCCTGCAGCCACCCAGCATCTCCTGTCTGCAAAACAGGCTAAGGAGGGGTTTCTGTTCCAGCCCACGCTCTGGCAGCAGGACCTGCCAGGCCTGCCTGTCTCACATGGAAATGCAGAGCTCCTAGGAGTGAGTGACTTGGAAAATCATTCCCCTCTGCCTCTTCTATCACGCTGAGGGCAGGAGTCCTGATTGCAGTGCTCCCAGCCCTACCCCGGGAGAGCTGTAGCTCTACCTCCAAAATGCAAGTTAAGCATTCTGCCTCCATGGCTCTCCAGCTCTGGAGAGGACACTCCTAAAAAAACACTTCTCATGTGCACCAAGAGAAACTACAGAGCTTCCTATGAGCTCATTGTGATCTGCACCGTGACCCTCGGCAGCTGCATCAGACACACCTTCAGCCTCCTCCAAAAGCAATTCTTGTGCCCAACTCCAGCTTTATTCACAGCAGTAATTTCTGCTCATTCTGTTTCACCAGAATTTGTGGGGCTGCACACAGTGAAGGGCAGTACTTTAACATGGGTTAACAGGAACAGGCACTTCATGGTTTAAGCTATCCCATCAAGATCTTAGCACTCTAGATATTTTCTCATCTGTCAAAAGAACTTGATCAATATCCAGGGATTTCCCCAGGACAACTTGGAAAAAACCCTGGAATACAGATGATGTATAATTTTCAATACAAGAGTGAAACTATTACATAAAGGACTTCAGAGCCAATACAAGTCAACATCCTATGAGGTTCTCATAAATTTTCCAGATGAGTTTCTGCTCTGGCCACAACAGTTCTGTGGTTTTTTTGTGTTGGTTTTGTTTTGTTTTTTTTTTTGTTTCAATGTTGTTTTTTTTTTTTTCCTTTTAAGATGCTAGTTAAAGCAAAGGATAACCTATATTTTAATGAGAAACAAATAGTTTTGGTAGAAAACCAACTGTTGAAATAAGCATCTACTAGTCCTGGAATATAACCACTAAGCTAAGTCTGATGATCCTTCTTAACAAGAGAAAAAAGGGCAATCTTTTGTTGAAAACATTTTATGTAATTTTGATATTGAACTTTTCCTGCTGTAACTTCACTTGTGCCATCTTGCCTCCACTGATTATTAATTCTCTAAACACACAGTAACTCAAGCTGTTAGAGTTAGAAATTTACTTTGTGGGAGTTTTTAATGCTCTGAAGATAATGCATGTTTATATCCAAAATCATGTCTTTATTTGGAACCCCACTCTTCAAGCACATAATTATGTAAATAGTTCTCGGCCAGGCAAACAAGAGAATAAATTGTCTTTGGGATTTGTCAGCTGTGAAGGAGGATCCCCAGTCTGCTGTGACTGTGTTAGGAGGGAACCTGCACAGGCAGCAGGGCAAGAAACACACACCCACCTTGGGCTGGGGGGCCAATATTTGGCTGTATTTATTCCCCACTCAATGCTCACCTTTTTGCACACAGTTAAGGAGTCTGGGGGTGAGCCAGCCACAGCATCACTGAGTGTGTCCCCTGACCAACAGAGCTGCCATCCTTGCTGTCCCAGGTCAGACACAGGTCCTGCCAGCCCAGAACCCATCCCCAACAGCCCCTGGTACCAGGGGCTTTGGGATTTGATGTCAGCAGCCCAGGAGCCAGCCCTGTAGCACATGATATATATAATTCATTGTTCTCACAGACCCAGGAGAGGCCCAGGGCTGTGTGTACATCCAGATGGAACCACAACCCTTCCCCACTGCTATCTACTGCACAATGTTTATCAGGGCTTACAGACCACTTCCTTTTAAAAACCCTTATTGAAATCTGCACAATAAACAATTTGCCCAATTGGGTTTAGGAAGCCCTCAGCCCTTTTCCTTTCAAGGCAAAAGAAAAGAGATTTATTTATTATATAGAAGCAGCCTGGACTCTGGAGGGGCTGGGGGAGTCAGGAGAGCAGGTTCGAGGCTCTGGATGTGAGCACAGGCATTAAGAGGGGACATACCTGCCCCAGGAGACTGGAAGAGCTTGAGAGACAAGAATAGATAGTACTTACTCCCCAGTCTGGACAGTAAAAGTCACCCAGATCAGGGGTTAAAGCCACTTTGCTGAAGTGTGGCAGCAGCACAGGTGACACACAGCATGGCCTCAGTGGCCTCAGCCCCTCCCTTTGTACAGGAGCCTGCCCAGCAGGAAAACCTGAGTTCCTGGGGACCCCATGGCCCATGTTTGCTGTAGCCAGATACAGCTCTGCCCTCCTTTCTGGTTTTGGTCCCTGGACTTTGGTTTTGCCCCCAAGGAAGCTCTGGAAGGCAATCCCAGGGACACAGGAGCTGCCAAGAAATCATCTCTTACCAGATATGGGTGGCACAGGAGGGAGCACAGACACTTCCCCCTTACTGGGTTTAACTTTCAAGTATCTTCCACATCTTCCAGGTGCAAATCTCAGAGTGAATGCTGCATCCCATAGGAATGCCTATGTGCATT
Source organism: Serinus canaria (assembly GCF_022539315.1). Taxonomy (NCBI): domain Eukaryota; kingdom Metazoa; phylum Chordata; class Aves; order Passeriformes; family Fringillidae; genus Serinus; species Serinus canaria. The sequence continues at coordinate 4,490,064 of NC_066331.1, read as the reverse complement.
AAGGATTCGAAGAGCAGGCACTGCATGCCAAGCATGCACTGCTGCATTCAGGGCATCAAATGGGAGACTGAGAGACAAAGGAAGAAGGAAAAATCTTCCTGAACAGAAAAGGTACATTTTAAACCATTCCTCCAAAAAGAGGGGCCAAGAGAAGCAAGGTAATGCTTGCTCCTTGGGAGAAGATGCCCATTCAAATGAAATTTTCTGAAAGCCACACAGATGTGAGGAGGACTGAGGAAATCTAGTCCCAGGTGAAAGATGTTGAGACCAAACCCCTGCCCCAGGTGAGCTGTTATGGGACAGAGATGCCAGTGCAGGAGCAGGGGAAGCTTTAAGCCTGCAGCAAATCCCAGCTACAGAGGACTCTCAAAGGGAAGCAACAGCTTTTCTTATTCTTGGTGGGATTTTTAGTTTTTCTATCTGAAGCTGCTTGTAGTACAGGGTACAGTGAGGAGAAGACATGCTTATCACCCAGGAACAGTAGCTTTGATGCAAGATAGAAATAATTTCTTTTCCTCTTTGAACTGTCATCATCTGCCAGGGGCAGCAGAGCCAGGATGCCCTTCCCAGCCTGGGGAGGGCAGGCAGCTGCTTTGGGCAGGAGCTTCCACACTGCCTGGAGATTTTGAGCCTTTGCCCAGCCGTGGGGATACTTTTGCTGGGGAAATGCTGACCTTTCTGCAGGGCAGGAATTCAAGGCAATGCTGTGAATATGAGAAGTGCAGCAGCACTTGGTATGAGATGCCACATTAATGATGCACATAACACCAACAGAGGGGCTTTCATGTTAAAGAGCTCCAAGCTTCTTTTAATGAACTTTACACCACAGGCAGATCTGGCAGGAAATGCAGCCACACCTGGAGGGGAAGGAGTTAATCAATCAGCATCAGGCAAGCTGCAGATGAGAGAAGTCAGGGATGGGTACAGTGGCACCAGCCATGCACCAAGTGCAAAATCATTAGTGCTTCCAGAAAAAAAGAAAGAAAAAAAAAGAAAAAAGGGAGTAGAGCACAGATTTCTGCTGGAGTGCTGGGTAGGAAGTATCACAGCTGGAGCTGGGATAGTCCAGTCTTGCAAAATTCTATTTGTATTCTCTCAAGGCAATGAGTACTTTGCTGGGCAAGCCAAATGAAATTAATTCATGGTAAGAGCTGGCAAGTACAATTCCAGGACCAGATTTCCACCCTTCCTGTCCATCCTGACACACACATTCTGCCTCCAAGAAATATACTCTCATCAGGAAAGAAAGTGAGGAGGAGTTTTCTGTTCTGGGTTCCAGCTCTGCCTCCCAGCACTGAGCTCCAATATCCAGCCTTCCCAGGGCCAGTCATTTTTTCTCTCTGCTTTGGCTGTGGTTAGCTTTCTTTGGGGAGGGAATGGCAATTAAATTCACAATTAATCACAATTTTAAAGCATTTCTCTATTTTTCAGAAGAGAGATGCTGCAGATGGGGAAGTGTTAGAAGGGAGCAGTAAAAGGCTGTGATTAAGCACCTGAAGGTCAGGGATGGCCTCGGCAAGGAGGAGGGAAAACTTCCTCCCCATTGCCCCATCCCTTCATGACAGCACAAATTTAAAACAAAGACAGCTGTTCAGTCAGGAGTGACTTTAGTTTAAATCTTTCTGTTTCTTGCTCAATAACTCTTTCATTATAAGCTTCCTGCTGGGGCAGTTTGTGAGCCAAGGCTTGCTACTGAACACGCGGCACTCCGGGGCTGCAGAGCGCAAGCGGCCAGCGCCGTCCTGTCCTCACCTTTCTGAATTATTGCACTTTCTAGATCTGATGGGGCAAATCCACAATTAAAAAATAAAAATGTTTAGATACAAGCTGTTCTCTGAGCAGCTAATCCCATGCTGGAAAGTTCTCCAGCAGCTTGAGGAGGAGTCAAGAAAACAGAAGCAGCTGTGGGATTTGTGTGAAGCAAGTTGTTCCTAGCCCTGCACAGATTACATTAATAAAATACCTTTTCTAATTCAAACAGTTTTAATTTATAACCTAGTTCCAAAGTCCTTTGAACTCTGTAGGAAATTCCAGGGTCTTGGATGGGTTTTTGCTCAAGTTCTCCATTGTTTGCATGAAGGGAAGAAAAGGAATATTGATATAAGCCCTGCAGCTTGGAGGCCTTGCTAACAAACACAGGATCTGAACAAGGGAGGATGGAGACAAATTAAGCACAGTCAGAAAACGGACCTGGTCCATCAGTGGAGTCTTTAAAATGGCTGTTAATTGCTCTGGAACACTTAAACCATTTATATTTGGTACGTAGATGCAAATTGAAGAGCGTCCCACAGTGCCTCCAAAAAGCTTCATCTGAAGCCCTGCCCTCAGAAGGGACTTTATCAAAATCACTCAGGAGTGGCTGGGTGATGTGACTGTAAGTTTACTGGGCAATGTTATTTTCTGTGTTACCTGCCTGCCCACATCACTCCAGGGGAAGTGCACAGAGCCCAGACAGCCCAGTGTGGGCTGTGACCTGATGGACACTGCAGGCAGGGGCAGCTGCTTTGTAGCATCCAGGGAGCCCAAATATCCCCCCGGGCTGGGAGCATCCAGCCTTCAACCTTTCCAGTACCCCTAGCTCAGATTTTTCTTCTGCTGAACCATAATTGAAGTCAATAACCTCTTCTAAGCTTCAGACCTGTCCACACAAACTTTGTTTATGCAGACTTGTCAGCACTTTAGCAAACCATACTTAATTGGGCTGGCTCCATCCCCACAAGAACACTGTGGCCATTCTTTTCCCTCCCAACGCCTCTCGACTCGCAGAGAGCCCAAACCATGCTCCTCCCCCAGCACTGCAATATGTGCTCCACTCCCACAGGTTCACCACCTTCACCCCCAGAGCTGCCCCTTCACCTCACTAGGTCACTCATTTTGGGTATATTTATTTGCCCAAGGCTGGAATATCCCGGGTCAGCTGCCACAAGTGATTGCACAGCAGCAGAGGCTCCTCTCCCACACACAGAATGTGCTTAGGCTTTTTTGGGTTTGCTCAGACCTCACAGGCAGCTGGATCTGGGAGACATCGATCAATCTTTCAGAACAGTGGCTGACAAATTTGTTTTAACCCAAGTTTGTAACAAAAAAATCCTACTGCTCTAATCCTACTGCTCTTCTACTGCAAAAGTTAACGGGGATTTTTTCCCCCCCTACAATGAAACCTGAATACCAGGCCTGTTTCAAATTATAGAAAACATGAAAGTTATGATTAAAGAATTTAGCTTGCAAGTGGAAGAGGAGACTGCCTTCTACCTCAGATGAGATTCCACTGTGCAGCTACACAAACACACAGGAGAAGGTAAAGCCAATGCCAAACCCTAATGACTTGCAGTAGCTCTGCAGCAGAGGCAGATTGTTACTCCTACAGCAACGATCCCTTGGGAGGGTAACACACCCCTCTAAGATGAGCACAACACCATTCCCAGGGTTTCATCCAGTAATTTCTTCCCTTTTCCAAAGGCCTAAGATAGAATATAACATTCAAGAGAATAAAACCTATAAAAGCTTTGGAGCAATAACCCAGTGGGTTGAATCTCCCTGAGATGCAGAACGTTCATTAAACGAGCTGGCAATGTGCTAATTCGGGGAATATCTTTTTTCCGAAAGGCTAGCGTTACAAAACAGTGTCACCAGGCACTACCAGGAAAACAATCCAGTCCTCTCGAAAGTTCAGCAGAGCTCATGACGACATTCCTGTCCCCAGACTGCCACCAAGATGTTCTCAGACAGCCCAGGCATATGGAAATCATAGCTCCCACAGAACAGCTGTGTTTTTTGGAAGTGACTTCATATTTTTGGATGTTGTCTGCCACATGGAATCTAACATCTTCAACAGCAAATAAAGCTCTTCCTTTTATCCCCTGCCATGTTTCCTTCATGTAATAAAGGTGGTAGATGATTTTTTAACTCCATAATCACTTTTTTCCCGGCCTTTTCTTAGAGCACAGGGACTGTAGCTCTGTAAGTGCCTTTGCAAGTTTCTGGTATTTCTAACAGGAATTGCCCTGAGATTTTACCCAAGAATGGAAGGATTCTCCTTCCCACTGGCCTCACGTCTGGGCTGATGTACTGACTCACTCTCAAACAGTCACTCTGGAAATAAGTTCCTTTCCCAAAACCCTCTGTTTCATACTGGCAGTTCCACCACATGTTTGCCTGGCAAGCCACGCACATTGTTTGCTACCAAATTCAGGAGAGGTCCAGACTCTGTGGGACGTGCCAAAACCTACCCTGGGCCCTGCCATGTGAACCAGGGGCTCAGAAGGCTCAGGGGTTGCTGTTGGCCAGCACTTCTGCAGCCTCTGGTAGTGAAAGGGGTGGTTGACAAGTCCTGTAAGAGGGCAGTGAGAGAGGAGATGCCAGGCTTCAGCAACAGGAGGGATGAAGGGCTGGGTTCACCTTCTTTATGGGTGGAAAATAGGAAAAAACTTTGCATTTCTTTGGCATCTGCCCTTCCCCAGCACTCCCTGCAGGTGCTGTCCTTGTAAGAGGAGGCAAAGCATCCTGGAGTCAGCATTTGTCCCCACACACAGGGACAGACAAGCACAGGTACAACAGCAGCCTGTGGAGTCACAGAGCAGTCCCCACAGCCATCAGCCGAGGCAAAACCAAACGCTTCAGCCATCCCTCCTGGCCTGCTTTGTGTGATAACCAAGTCCCTCCTCAGCCTTCCCTTCCTCACTAAACAGGGCTCAAGCCTCCCCACAAACAACTGCAGAGCTGTCCTTTCGTCTGCTCACGAACACACTTGATAAATAAACCCCAAACATTTCCATTTGCAGTAACAACCAGCTGCACAGGCTGCTGCAGTGGAGCTGCCATTCCATCTCTCCAGGCAGCTGCTCACCCCTGGAAAGCAGCTGGATCTCCACAGGAGCCAAATGGACGAGCACCAAAGGCAGCTAATGAAGCACAGGGAGTGCTGCTCCCTGCCCCTGCACTCAGCATCTGCCCCAGCTCTTCTTTGAGAAGCTGTGCCAGTGACTCCCAGACCCACTGGCATGTGACTCTTATCACTTCAGTTCCTGTAGATGACCACATTTTCTCCCTGGCGTGCCGGGAATTGACAAAAGAGAATCTGACTTAAGCATTTTGAAATAAACTCCAGGCATACATCAGGATGTTCAGCTGTTCCAGGCTCAGCTCATTTTACCACTTCACTCAGATCCCTCAGGCAAACTGCAGATTGCACAGAAGGATCCAGATGCTCAAAACAGCACCAGGTTCCTAAAGAGCTTTGGAAAAAAATCTTTTTTTTTTCATTTTTAAATCCTTAAAGGCCTTATATGTACATTAAAGTACTTTTAAAAGGGGGAGGTTTGTTGCTGTAAGCAATTAAGGCCTTTACTTCAAATGAACAGGACCTAAACCATCAATATTTTCCCTTAAGACCTCCACTAGCTGCCTTTGCTTTCCAGTTTCCTTGCACTAAGAGTACTGCTCAAGGTCACAACTTGGTTAATAAATCTAGTTTTACATTGAAGTTCTGCATATAATGCTGGAAAAGTCCAAAAGTTATTATATATATGTACATTAAAAAAACCCCAAACACATAAAACAAATTTCTATCTAGCTTAAAATTAAAGGCAGCAAGAGAGTGTCTTATCAAAAGATAATAACTCAATAAATAAAAATATCTAACAGAGCCCAGGTGAGGAGTCTTAGACAGGGATTTGGAAGAGCTACAGACTGTTTTGTTTTCTTGGGTAAGCCCTGCGTGGCAGTGAAAATTTGCATACATATATCAATATATATACAGACTGCTGCTAGCCAGGAGGGAAACAAACAAGGAAGTAGTCAGGAATTGGGAATAGCAGGGTGTCTTTTAGTTATTTAAGGTATTAGCTGAGCCAATGGGCACGCTTTTCCTGTTTTAAATAGACACAATAAGATAAAGGTCAGCAGGGGAATTGGTTACATTTCTCTTTCCCATGTATAGGTATGGCTGTGGAGGATGTAATCCTCCCAGAACACTTCAAAAATACAGAATAATTTGGAGATTTTATAAGCAACAAATTGGCTTCCTCAGCCCAGAGCACAGTGCATTACAGGTACCAATTCCCTGGGAAAACCAGAATAATTTGGGCTTTCTGATACTAAACAGTAAACCTAAATCCTGTCATGCAAATAAGGGATCCTGTAGGAAATATTACTTAGCATCAAAGCTAAGTGTCCTGTATGCTTATCGTTATAAAAGAAAACATCACACTGTAGGTAAAGAATATTTTCTAATCTGCTTATCTCATCTTCAGTAGATAATTGAATTAGAAATCAAACTCCAAGTGCACCAAGAGCCTTAATAAATACCAACAAACCCAATAATTGTTTTGGGCAGGCAACAAGCTACTCAGTGACATTCTTCCAGATCTATTAACACACAAACTTGATACAGACACCAGCCCAGCCACAGAACCCACCTTCATTTTCCTGACTTTCCTTCTCAATCCTTCTCAACCCATATTTTTTTCAGTTCACTAAACAATTATAGAAACAGCTCTTTCAGGCAACAAGAAATAAAAGATACCACAATCTCACAAACCTGCATATCCCACTGGGATCAGTAGGAGCTTACTGGGAGTTCAGGCTGATTTGAAATTACATTCATAATGCACTTGGGTTCATTAGAAACCAATTAAGGGCACTGGCTTCTGAAACTGAACCCACCACAGTCAGTTAATCAATTGCTAGTTCTAAAGTGCAAAGAAAGTTCTGCTTCTTATTACCAATTACTTTTAAAGACTATTTGATTTCTTAAAGGGAAGAACATCAAAGGCTGAGATTTCTATGTATCTGTACACACACACAGGCACACATTAACACACAGGCACGTAAATAAAAGCCCAAGTGAATTTGTCTCATGGGGAGTTGTAGAAGAACCTTTCCAATGGGCACAGTGGGCATTCTTGAGTGCTGCTTCTGTAGTCTTCAACATGAAATCTAGGACTGACAAATACCCAGCAGCCTGGCTGAGGTCTCAAGTGTGCCATGTCTTGTGTCCAGGTCCCCTTTTAGAGTTTCCTTGTAGCCTCCAGAATCAATACTTTAGAGAGCTCTTTGTTAACTCAGCAAAAGGCAGAATCCTGCTGTAAGAAGCTCAGGCAAAAGCTATTACAGAAGCCAAAGCATAAGGTGGGATGTTATTGGAATGTTCCTGAATAAGCAACTTTAAGCAATCAATTAGTTCCACTTTTGTTTTGGAAAGAAAGTAATGAAACATTACTCTTAGGGGCCAAAATGAACAAGAGATCCATTCCCTCCCTTTCTTGTAAAAAGCTCTGCATCTTGCAATATCTGCTTTAATGGCTCATTTCTGGTCCAGGGATTTCAAAATGTATATGGCTGTCCTCCAAACCTTCCTTGTAATAAGAGTGTATTTTGATTTAACTTAGAAAAAATCTTCTCATTGCGTGCAAATCCCTTCCCTGGCCTGCAGCAAAAATTCATCAGAGAGACCAAGAGCTGTGAAGTCTTCACTGTGCAAAGCACAGTGGCTGGAAAGACACCTCATTGCCTCCTTCTGCTTGGCCACTTGAGCTGTCACTGAAGGGCAGAGGTGTGAGAACACACAGGGATTGGTTCAGGAAATGATGTGCATTAGCTGAAGTTTGGTCCAGCAGAGCATCAGAACCCAGCTCAGCCTTACCCATCTCTGGATCCTTTGCTTAATCCACAACAACAGCAGAAAGTCCCAAAGTCCAGCCCCTTCTGTGGCTTTTATCCCAACAAATGCATTCAATGATTTCCAAATCAAAGACGTAGGCCAGGGAATAGGGGGATTGGATACTGAGCTTAACTGCTGCTCTTTGGATGCACTCAAACACTAGTTTTTGGACAGGCTGCTTCTGCAGCTCATTGTGATACTACCAAGAACCTCTGGCATGGGAACAAACAAAAGAAGTGTTGAAGACGCCAGGGCTGGCTCTGTGAGAGGGCAATTTAAAGAATAATGGACCTCCAGTGATAAAGTCTCCATGCTGTGCTATTCTGCTGGTACTTATCGAGGAAGTTTATTTAGGATTTAGGCCCAAGAGCTCCTGAGAGAGGCTTGTAAACAGCATGGAAGTTGAGTTTCCTGTGGGTGATAGGAAGATTGACAGCTCACAGCAACCTTTTGCGTTGTGCAATGACAAGTGTGGTTACTGGGCTGTTCCCCTGCAATGTGATTAGATTGTAATCAGACTGTGGCTCTGCTGGATTTCTTGATGCCTTAATCAATGGCCCCAAACCAAATGTCTTTCACCAGAAAGAAAAAACCCTGAAACTTGAATTCCTTGACACTGAGTAGGTTTAACACCCTCTAGTGCCATTTCATGCTTGTGGCAAATGAACCTTTTTTCCTTATGTACTTGGGGTACAACCTATAGAAAGCATGGAAAGATCCAGTGACAGATTCTGTTTTCTACTTTAATTTAGAAAATAGGTATCAATTTCTTTTCTCAGTTCCATAAAGTTATTATGACGGTGTAACTCCTTTTAGAATTAAAAAGCAGTTGTCAACACTTAAACAACTGTGGGTACAATCTTGGTGTTTATGGAAATCTGAAGGTTGGGTTACTATCACCAGTGAGACAAAGACATCATTTGGTGCATTAAGAAAAAAGTAAGTGCTGTAGTTTCTTTATATTACATAATTTTATAGGTGTGTTGCTCGGAGCACATTTCTAAATTTTGAGTTAGTTAGTTAGCTAGATGATCTGTAAATTAATATTTACAAATCATCTACTTTAGTGAAGAGTAAGACATAACAGGATGACTGCTTATATGTACAAGGATAATAAGTTTAATTGAACAGATGTGAAAAACAAACAACAAAACAAATATTGTCTGTAAAAATAACTCTGACTAAACAAAATCAAACTAAATTAACTTAATCAATTAGGAAAAGGTGTCTCATGGAAAGTATAGCTAATAAGCCCATCTTGGAAATTTTTAAATTATCCAGAAACCTGAGATACAAACTTGTATTTGACAAACACCACCGAAATGTTCCAACATCACATGGTATAATACATGTGGTCTATTTATGTATTATATATAAACACAGACCATGCATGAGAAAGTTGCCTATTCATGCTTCATAAATCAAAAAAGATGATGGAAATATACCAGTATTTAAGAGATGCTATTAAAACATAGAGACTTCTTAAACCATTTTCCACAAGAAAGAGCAAACTCAGAGATGGGAGCTGAGTTCTTTTCTTGGGCCCACAGTCCAAATTTCCCTTCAAAAAAAACCAACACAGCTTTTTTTTTTTTCCCTTTCTGGCATCCAGGTTGTTCAGTGATCACAGGGGAGGAGCCCACTCTGGGGCTGTACATGTTCATTTGGAAACAGACTTATAAACCCTCTAAATGAGCTGATGTTCTAGCACGTGTCCTTCCTCTATGGGGAGCCCGGGGTGTTTCTCTACACTTCAAAGCCTTCCATTAGCAGCTGCCAGCTCTGCCACAGGTCCCTCTCTAATCTCTCATTCCATCATCACTTTAGGGCACTTGTAATGCTTGATGGGACTTTAACATAAAACTTCCCAAGGCAGTTGTCAGATGGCCGTGGGTCCTGACCATGACACAATTCACATGGTCAGGAATGTGGTTTCATGCTATGCATGTTGCTTAGCAAGCTTTTGGTTCAGACTTCATGGTACTTAATCTTTTCCATGCAAAAAATTGCTTAACAACATCTCCTATGTTCAGCTGAACTGCTCCACTAGCCAGAGGGAAAACTTTGTTTCAAGGTGGATTTAAACTTTGCTGGAAAAACGAAAAATCTAATTAGACTACTTAATAAAATTTACACTGTTGTTCCTTCTGTCTGTGATGTGCAGGGGGTGCAGAAGGGCTCTGCTGACCTCAATGAGCCACGCACCAGCAAGGCAGATCAAAAACCACCACCTGGGCTGTGTACCACACGCCCCACAAGACTGGAAGACCTAGAAACTAAATACAAATCCCCAAGCACTGTCATACCCACAGAACAACCCTCCCACTGCCACTTTTGAGAAAGTGCAGGATCAGAAAGAGCAGGATAACACTGCCGCTGCCACTGGGGAGAAAGTGAAGAGTCACTTTGCAGGATGTCCTTCACTCAGCTCCTGCTCAGCCTTGTCCCTGCGATTAAATGATCCCTCTGCACAAAGCCCATCCAAAAGCAGTTAAAAAGAGTGACTGAACGAGATGGAAATAGCAGCCATCCCCCACAGGTGGTGTGCCAACATCAGGGGCTAACAGGGCTGGAGTACGAAGAACAGCCCTCTAACTCCTGGGCAAAACTGACCGCTTTTTGGAAGTTATTTGGACAGCAGGCTGTGACTGCAGCTCCTCCCCCAAGCACTTCTGTGCTTCAGTCTCTCCAAATCATTCCTCAGCCCAACTGGAGGCCTGCTGCCCTGTGACCACACTGCAGCCTTCTGCAACAGAGGCTGGCTCCCCAAAACCTGATGTTCATTGAGGACTTGCAGCAGGGGAGACTGGCAGAGCATTTCTTTCTTTCAAAGACAGATCTACACAGATGAGAACTCTCCAAGTGCTCTGCAAAGCTGATGCCAGTCACATTTTCAGAGTTCCAGTGTTGAACAAAGACTTCACTCTGGGGAGAAGAGCATTGTCCAGCAGAGGAGGTGACAGAGACGTCAAATCTATCTGCCAGATGTCGGTGTCGTAACTTGTACCGAGCCTCCTTTCTCTTTGTACACTTGGCCCTGCCGCCTGCAACATGCATTTCCCAGCTGGAAAGGCCTCACACACTCCTATTACTGGGAAAAAAGAAAACTGCCCAAAGGGAGAAAGTACAAAAGATTTGCCTTTGCTACAGGAAACTGGAACTGCCAACAGTCTTGCTGAACTGAGTGCGTCGGCAGAATTAGGGTTTAGCAAGGTATCAGCAGTGGGACAGAAATGGAGGGAAAAAATTTCCCAAGTCAGGCTATTTTCTCTCAAAACCAAGTGGAATAGAGAAATAAAATTGATTGATCAGAGCTCTTTACAGTCTGGAATTTCACTGCATGAAAAACTCCAAGGTTGTTCTCATTTTCTTACCTTCCCAAATGCAATTCTCAGCCTCAGGAGTTTATCTGTGCAGATGAATAGGTACAGAGCTTTCATACTTGTGCATATTTCATTTCAGCAAAGATGAAAATCTTTCTTGTTATCCTGCTCTTTCTGATTTTTTAAATACAATGCAGTTGAAAATTAAATGTGGTGATCCAATGATTACAACTTCCTGTAAAAATGAATAAGCAATAAAGTTTACATTTCTGTGAAATGTTTTGACTTAACAAGATCATAGTTTTCCAGTGGAAGACTATTCCCTTGGGAGTTTCTGACCAGCTGTAACTGCAGCATTTGGAATACATCTGTCATCCTAGGAAATGAAGGATTACCAGAACCACAGGAGCACAACTAAGTGTTTGTTGTGGTGGGGCTGAGGGATGCTCTCAGTGGTGGGTGCACCAGGTTCCTTTCTCATTCTTTGCAATTTTAAATCTCTCCTACATCTGAACAGAGAGTGCTGAATTATTGAATCGATGTGTGAATATAAACACTCAAACTGTGCAATTAGAAAACAGATAAAACTCCAGTAGATGGCGCTCAAAAATATCCCAAATTTGTGTCCCTGCTCGGCTGTCAGGACCTCGGTGCCATGCAAAGGCCTCGGGGAGGCAGCTCTGCCAGCAGCCCCGGGCAGCCTCATCACCATCGCTGAGAGCCAGGGGATGCTCAGAGCTCCAGGGCCGGTCACAAAGGTGGGCTCAGCAGTCGCTGGGAACACAGAACATACAACAAAAGCAAGTGGATTAAGAGATCTAGGTCCTGTAAAAACACAGCAAAGTTTGCAGAAATGTTGGGAACTGGGGCAGTTGTAGAACATGACTTTCCAGGCAGGGGAATGTCTGGCTGCCAGTTCCTGTGCAGTCCTGTTGTTCAGTTCTGGGGTCACTTTTAAATGTTGTAGCTCAGACTGGAAGAAGCCTGTTGTATTTCAAAGGCTGTTGAGTAGCAATTCTTCCACAGAAGCACAACTGGTTTTACCACCACCAGGGGAATGGTTTTTATTGACCATTCTGACCAAAGACCAGAGTGAAAGTTGATACCGTCTGATAGAGTCCCTGTTGGTGGCCCACGGGAAATGATCTAATGGCCAGTTCCTCTGCAGTCCCAGAGCCAGTGCCAGAAGTGCCTCAGTCCCTCCAGGCTGGGACACAGCCGATGCTCCGGGGTGACAATGCTCAGTGTGGAACCCAGAGCTCCTGGCTGCCCTCTGCTTTCTGCAGAGGAAAACAAGCCCTTCACACAGCCAGGGAAGAGAAACCTCCCCAGGCTGGTTGCCAACATGTTCAGTCCTCCTCTGCAGTACTTATCTCTGCTTTAGCATTAGTGTGAGCAAAGCATACATGGGCACATGGATCCTCTCTGATTTTTCTGTCCCATCCTGAGCTGCAGGCTTCATGCTTCACTTCTGGTCACTTTACAGACCAACTGCACTTTTCTGTGTCTGTGTCTGTAATCCATCTAGTCCTGCTTGTCATGGAGCAGCCCAGGCTGCAGTGAGGAAGAGGTGGCAGCTCAGAAGAGCCACCTCAGCCCCACTGATGTCAGCTCACAGAGGGGCAGTGACTGTGATGTGAGTGCTGTGCTCAAACCGATGGCTCGTGTCTTTCACAACACTTGGAGCTGGTGGCACTTGAGGCTACCACACCTATCAAGGCCCAGCTCCTGCAGTGGAGGAACTTTAGGGTTTTGCCAGGGGAAGAACAGCTTGTTCTCTAACTTTTTGGGGGTTTTCTTATAAAAGGCTATTGAGGTGTTGGTCCTATATGCATTTAGTTGCTCATTTTGCAAGAGCTTAAACATCAGCAATAACTTGACCACCTTTATGATCTTTCACATGAGTTATATTACTCACTTCAGCAGTTCTACCTTTAGGTAAAAAAGGGAAAGGGGCTACAGGATGCTTTGCTTCAAGCCTGCATTTAATTAAACTTCTGCTGTACTGCTTTTGCTCCAGATTAGGAAACAATTTACTCCCAGACTTCATTAGACTTTCTTGAGAAAACTGTTTATAGAGAAATGGTTAAGAGATCAGGATGTTTCTTTACAAGTTCATTTTGCAAACCAGAGTGAAAAGTCCTTTGCTTGTATGCCAGCAGAGGTCGTTCTTTGAAGCACCATCAGTTGGGAGGCAAATAATGAAATTACCTACATAGAAGCAAAGCAGAACTGGCAACAGAGATGGTCATCCATAACATGTCCCATGGATTCCAGGGAAATAAATCTGTTCAGGGGAATCTCAGCTAATTCACGTGGAGGCCACTTTGTCCTTTTTTACTGTGTGAAACAGCAGATTTCTCTCTGCAGCGGGAGAGAACAAAGAGCAGCAGGCAGTGAGAATGTGACACCATCCCTTCCCACAGCTCTCTGGGCTGCAGCTCTGCTGGCTGGATGTTATTTTAGTGGCTGTGCCTCCCTCCCATGCCGTCCCAGGGCCCGGGAGCCGCGGCTCTGACGCCCGGTGAGCCCGAGGCTTATTCATGTTCAGGAATGGGAGGGTCAGGGCCATCGACACACACCAGCATCCTGCTGCCTATTATTTCCTGCCAGCCCTGGCGTTGCACCAAACCCTAACATGACAGGTGGATGGAGTTCACAAGGAAATCATGTCATGGGCCAGTTTTCCAGGAAAGCTGTTAACTCTATTCACAAACCCGGGCCTTCAGATGGAAAGGGAACGTGGCAGAGAAAAGGCAGTGAAGGGCTGCTCTGCTGTTATTGATGTTTCTGTCCCAGATTATTCACTGACATCTCTTGCTGCAGCACAGAAATCTTTACCTCTGCACCGTGCCTACGCCTTCAAGAGCAGACTGTGGCTGAATGTCTTTTAACTTAAAAAACATGGGGACACTGCCTCTGCAAATCCAATGTGGGCATTTGATGTCAGTCAGGCTGCAAAAGATGGTAAAAGAATCTGCCTTTTGCTGAGCTAAATGCTTCCTGGGGAACAGAAAATAAATATGAGGTGAGGATCTAAGACCAATGTTAACCTGGGGACTTCAAACATTTTGTAAGAATGAAACTGAGGATAAAGTCCAGGATGTATCAGAAACAAGACTTACACATTTTTAAAAGTCTCCATCAACAAGGCACATTTACTGTCCTTCCATTACACTATGCAGTGTCCAACATCTGCATTTGTATGTTTTTCTCTTTCTTTCCTAATCTTCTGTTTTTAAAATGCAATAATTTTGCTATTAGTATAGAAAGCACAGAAGAAGAGTTAAGAGGAAAAGCAATCAATGCAAAAGAAGTGTTTTTCAAAATTGCCATGTTTGCTACAAATGCAAATTTTAGGATGCACAGTCAGGACAATAGGACTCCAACTGGCTGCTCACAAGAGGAAGGATTAGGTCCTGTGTCATGTTAATAGTGACATCAACAACCTGAATAAAAGCCAAAAATTCAAGTTGATTTTGCAGTTTAAGACCATTGTTCTCCCACATGGTTTAGCCTGTAAGATTTAGTCTACACACAGATTTCTGCGGAATTGATAGTTTTCACATCATACAGAGCAGTTCTTGATATGTAATGTACTTCAATATATAAAAGCCCTTAATGACTGGATAATATTTACATTGATGTAGCTAAAATGCCATACAAGCTAGAGGCAACAAATGTATTGGAAATATAAAAGCAAAACGGTATCTGTCAATGCTCAGAGGTACTGGTAATATCTATGCAAAATGATGGCTGCCAATGTTGTTCTGCTCTTCTTATTTTGCAGCCCATAGTAAAAACAAATTAGGTGAAACCTGCTAATCATATGCACCAACTTCCACCTCAGATATCAAAGGAGCAGTAACCCTGGATTTGACTCTGGATAAGCAAAGCTGAGGCAGGAACACGGGATATTCCAGAGGGCTTGTTCCTAGTCTGACTCTTCCGGATGCTGATGAGACTCTCAGGCCTCTCTTCGTTCCACACTCCGAGCTGGTTCCTGTTCTCTGGAGCTGCAGTAACACTGTATATTTGGTGTTTGGTAACAGGAGCTCTCCCAAGTGTCCATGGCAGAGAAACTTAATTCTTGACACAAGTCCATGAAACTAACCTTTCTTTCTCTCTTTCTCTCTCTCTTTTTTTTTAAACCTGGAAAATTATGGTATTAGAGCCAGAGTCATGTACAGAACACAACACGTGAAATGACTGGGGAATTGTAAATTGGGCATTTTGACTTGAAAAAAATCTAAGCATTGTCATACCAATTTGATTATTATTTTAAAATACTGTCCCAGGCTATAACTGTCTTTGTGTACAATAGCAATACAGGGTGTAGTTACAGACACAAGTTCCTGTGCTTAGGTTTTGCAATTATTATTTAAGATCACTGTAACATTTGCCCGGAGCACCACCGCAATTCCTCTATTAGATAATTTTCTATCCTTGTGAGGGCAGTTTTGCTTCTGCAGTGCTGCCAGGGGTTTCAGGAAGGGATAGACAAGTAATTGTGACAATAAAATTTGCACCAGCTCCCACCCAGCCTCTCCCAGAACTGAAACACCATTTGTGGCATTCAAAGCCTTTTCACACCAGAAGGGAAGGTGTTTCTGAACTGGAAAGTCACTTTGATCTCCACAGGGTTGCATCCTTCTGCTTCTCAGATTCCCATGAGAAACACCAAGCAGCAGTCGTGGAGTTCCAGATGGCTTTGCATCAAAGACTTGGTGCACTGCAGCACCCAGCACCCAGGCATGAAACTCCAGATCCGTCCAGATTAGGTCATGGGGCTCAAAATTTGAAGTAGGAATTTTGGTTGGGTTTTAAGGGCTGAAAAGGATGTCTTGCTCCTGGGAGAAGGAGAGAGGATAATAATGAAAATATCTGAAATAAATAGATTTGCAAGAAGAAAAAAGCATAGACTGTTAGACATGGGTAGGATGTCATGCCTGGTCAGTCAGAAAAGATGCTACTACTGCTGCAGACTGGCCCAAAATCAATGCCAATGAATCATGGGGGAAAAGTCATGGTTCCTAAGGCCATGTGAGCACTTAGTGATGAAACCTTTGAAAACACTTTCAACAGCCTAAAAATCTGCCTGAACTGCTCATCACCTCTGCTTTGCTCCTGCAGGACACCAGGATCAGGTGCTGAGATTCTCCCACATAAAATTACTGTTTCGCTCCTCTGAATGAAAGACAAACAAGCCTGGCTTTGTGCACAGCCTTTCATTTGCTTCTTGGGATGAAGATGCTTGTGCTTGTACATCATCTCTAAAGGACACAGACAATGCTGCTGAGCTCAGCAGCCCCTCTCACCCAGATGCCTCCCAGCCTGTCCAGTTGGGTGGTACTCAGGAGACCAGGGTGTGCCTGAAGCTTTGCAGGGATCACAGCCAGGGTCACTGCAATGTGTCTTTCTTTGCACACAGGCTGGGTAATGCCCAGGTGCCCACAATTAGCAAGGCAGAGTGTGCTCCAGGAACTCTGCCAAGTCCTTGCCTATGCACTGCAAAAGTCAAAGAGAGCAGAGATAAGGACAGGGAAATCATCTCTAGTAGTAGCAGAGCAATTCTTACTCACTCCTATTTACCCTTCCTGAAAAAAACTGCTCCAAAACCCCCCTCATCTCCATTCCACTGAGTTTGGATTTTCTTTTTTGACTTGGAGCTGAGCCTCACCTTGTACCTCTACGTTCCTTTCACAGCAGTGATGGCCAAAGGAGGACCCATGTGTGGGAAAGACTTCTGGAGAAGCTGGTGGACAGTTCCTGCTCTGGGCTCAGTCTGGGAACCATGGAGCCAAGCTGCCACACACTTAGTGCAAATCACTACATCTCTACAGCCCCTGCAGTTCTCTCCTCAGCAGCCCCCAAAATTCCACTGACAAAAAAAGAAATGGGGAGGGAAGGAGCCAGAAAAACTATTGTGTTCCCAGGGAGGGGAAAAAGATGAACAGCTCTATTTAGCTTATCCAGCTTTGCTAATGTCAATCACTTCTCTCATTTTAAACAGGAAAGACACCACTTTAGTCCACCTGTTCCATTATTTATCATGCTATGCGTTTCCCATGAATTGTCACTCATGCAGAACCTGTACATAGTAAGGGGACACCCTAATATTTTTAATGACCTTAAGCAAAGTGATTGACACTAGACACCGGTGTCAGATGTTCTGGTGACGCAACATGTTCTCCTAGCAGCAGGAAAGCTTCCTGCCGTGATTAAGTGAGGGCTATGGAAGTGCTAAAATGTGTTGTCAGCTTTCCTCTGATGCAAGTGATTTTATTATAGCATCTGGTAACCATGGAGTGTGGCAATGCAAATACTGACCCCAAACATCCCCTCCTGCACATATAGCTCACTCTATTTAAAACACAAGGTGCAGCTTGCAAATCCAGGGATAAGTTATGGATGTAACAAGCTTAAACCATGGAGGGCAGAGGAAATGGTGGCACCTAAGCCAGAATTCCTGGGTGGTTTCAGCAGGAGAAGTAGAGGGATTCAGGATGAACTGCAGAAGGAACCCCCTGCAGCACCTCTTTGGCAGGTGGGCTCTGCAGCAGCATCACCAAAACTGTCCTGGCTGCCAGAGGCTCTGAGGGCAAAGAGAAGACACAGGCCTGTCTTACGTTGGTAGTGGAAAGCAAAAATCTCCAGCCCTTTTGAGTCTGGAGAAAGTAAGGGGGAAAATAAAAGAGAGAAAAAATAAAAAGAGGGCTCCATGCAGCCCCTCTGCCTTCTCATACACACCAGGGTGGAAACCTGTGACTCAGCTCAGCACCACATGTCCTTCAAGAAGAAGAAATCATGTTCTGGTTTGCCTCAATTTGGGACAAACCTCTCAATAATCCATTAACTGAGAAAAGCTGGAAGAACTCTAAACACAAGAGTTACAGAATCAACACCTCAGCCACAAGCGGGGAACACCTGGCACCTGCTTTTCATGCAGATTTGTAATCCCAAAGCTCAGTCAGCAAACACTACACATAGCTTTGCTTCCACAAGTTATTATTAATAGTTGTGTCTCAAACTGACTGTGACAGTGAGTGTCTGCAGAACTGTCTGCTATGATTTTTCAATAACAGAGCTGTTAATCAAGCTGCAGAGGGTTCAACTATCAAACCAAAGTCCACAGGCTGCAGAGGTTTTCATAAGAGATCAACAGTACATGTGTTCGCAGTTATTGTCACAGGGGTTGTTCTACAAAAATAGAAATATTAAGTAGTCAGAGTTAAAGATACAAGCTATCTTGATAGCAATAAAGAAATATTTTCTAAAGGTCCAGCAGAACTGGATATTATTTTAATGAAATTTATTTTTTAATTTTATAGCAAAATAATCAAAAGTGCTAAACCTGACCACTTTAATTTACAAAAAAAGTCTCATGTTTTAAGCTATGATCATACCTTGTTATTTAGGTTAAACACATAATTACACATTTCTACTGATTTCTATTCAATAATGAAACAAAATCAATATTAGTTGGTTTAAAAAAGGGGGAAAGTACCACAGGTATTGGCAGGGGGAAGTTACATAAAATATAAGAATCAGCTTATTGAGAAAATTGCAATGTGTTCTTATTGCCTTTTTTTTTTTTTTTTTTTTTTTCCTACAGTTTCAGTCCCAGATGCTCTGGCCATAAGCTTGTAGTCACTTCAATGCTATGACTTCTCCCTTGGTCAAATGTCAGTGTTTTAAGGAGACCTCTGGCATTTCAAGTCAATTCAAATTATTTTCTCAGTTCCCACGTGTTCCCCTTCGAACACAATCAGCATGTTGGAGAATGCAGTCAGGATGGTTTCAGTTATGTGACAGTTTTCTGTGAAGGAAAAATGGGTTTTCCTCTGTCTTGGAAAGAATCACTACCAAATCTGCAGTAAGAAATATATTGAGAGCACTTGCAGAGTTGTTACAAGTATTTCTTAATCCATTCCATTTTCATTTCAGTTTGTTTCCACAGTTAAATTAAAACCTGCAATCTCTTCTACTGATAAATAGCAAAGTTGACTTACAAAGGATCTGCCTTCTGTCCAGCCCTCTCCTGGTGGCCTTTAGCCAAACAAGGTTCGCTGGTTTGCCACGAGCGCTGTCTGGCTCTCCCGCCTCTTTGCTTTCTTCTTGTGCTGCCTGATCTTCCAGCACACAGCGCTGGAAGCCAGCAGAACGAGTCCTGAGGACAAGAGGACCAGCCCAAAGACGGAGATGATGGATCCATGGGAGTTGAAGATGTACGCCACGGCAGTGACCACGATGCCGGCTATCAGGATGACCACGCCGAAGGGAATGGTGCAGCGGTAGCAGGAGAGCTCTGCTCCCCCTGTGGCTGCCGTCAGCTGGCACTCACTGACCAGAGGAATGGTGGTTATCACACAGTCATTGTTGTTACTCTTCTCTGTGGGTACAGAATCAGGGTGCTTTGGGGTGCCCAGGATCTCTTTGATAGGTTCGTTTGTCATCTTGATTGTCTTGGCTCGGCCCGTTCTTAGGCTAGAGCAGGCTCTGCTGAGCTCGTGCTGCACTGTGGAGAGAAGAGCATGAGTTCAACCAATAATTAACAACTATTTATAAGACAAATGGGGACACAGAAGTATCCCCTTGGGATCACTAAAAACCATACATTCAGACCCCACAAGGATTTATGCACAAGATCAACAGTGACACAACTGATTGTGAAGGATCACAATCACTTCTTATAGTAATCAACAATATGTGTTTAAGTTCTGGAAATAACAGAGTCACGGACCAAGACAGACACTAACAGTAAAGTGTTGTGAGCCAAATCCTACATTAAGTTACATCCCAAAGTCAGTATTTCTGGACATAATTTAGATTTCAATGGCATTACATTTTCTCACAAAGAGGTGAAGTTCACACACTGTTTTGATTTTTGCTCACACACTTTTCGTACAGTTTCTTTATACATCTACACACAATACATTACACAGATTTTCTCCATTGCACATCACAATAACATGGTCAAGAACTAGCCAAACAAAAACCAGGATGAACAGTGAGCTCTTTCTCAGTGCAAGTGCTACTTAGGGAAAAAATTCAAATGGTCACGAGAAGGTGTAGATGTGGGGGAGTGGGGATGCAAACAGATTCCCACACTCGGCTCAGCTCAAGGTTGGTGAACCTCCAGTTACAGCAATATCAGTGCCAGACTGTCAGCTTGCCATTTACACTGGCTTCATGCAAAAGCAACAGGTCTCTTGAAAATCCATGAAATTACATCCCTGTTACTGTGGGAGGTAGATTTACCATCATATTCACTCATCTCAGGTCAGCAGGTTGTTTTTCTCCTGTTTCCAGACCGTAAACACACTCTTCAGTCCTGATAGCATGCTCAGTTTGACTGCATCTGCACAGGACACAAATACCTTTTGGCTCTGGGCCCAGGGAATAATCAGAGCCCACCTGCTCAGAGCAAGAGGAGCTCATAGCTCTCCACCATTTCAGAGCTCAGCCTTGTCTCTGGGGCTCTGGTGATGTGGGGTGGCTCTGGGGCCTGCAGTGAGCTCTGCCAACACCGAGGCTGCACAGATGTGCTGTCCTGGACCCAGCTCAGTGCACCCCAAACATGCTCCAGAGACTGGGACACTGGGGAACCACTGGGGAACCACTGGGGAACCACTGGCTGCCCTGCTGTGGGCAGCTCCCAGGACTCCTCCACCACTCTGGTGTGGGCTGTGCCGCTTTTGCTCTCATGAGCAGCGCGATATGCAGCTCAGAGAACAAGGAAGAGCACTGGCAATGCAGTAATGCTTTTATCACTTTTATCACCTTCACATCTGTGACTAGGAAGTTAATTGCCAGATACTAGAATTCTCCTTTTCCTTTCCCACCACTCCACCCTTGTTGCTAAGATATATTTGCTCATTGTGGAGAGCCCTTGGTTTTATATCTCAGTACCTCCTGTAACTGACTGTGGGTTCTACAAGAAAGAAGATTTTACTCTTTTTAAAAAAACACAAGCACAAACAAGCTAAATGCTGGATACAGAGTGTTTGCATACAAAGTCCCCTTGAACCCTCAGGAGAGAAGAAAAGCCCAGATCTGGTTTGCTAAAGCTTTTGTTCTACTGCTCTGGGAAGAGTGCTCAGCTCCCTGTTGTATCTGCTGTGCAGAGCTGCCTGTGGGCTCAGCCCTGCCAGAGGAGCCTGTCCCTGCTGAGCACATACAACACACCCAAGCACACACAGTGACAGCCCAAGAGGCATCAGGCACACACTGAAACACTCTGATAATCAGGAAAACTTTTATACTGTGAGGGTACCTGAGCACTGGAACCTAGTGAAGTTTTGTAGTCTACCCTTGAGATAATCCAAAAGCCATCTGCACAGTCCTGGGCAGCATTGCCTAGGTGCTGAGCAATAGTGGGGTCAGACCATAGGACCTCCAGAAGCCCCTTGTAACCATGACCTTTCAATGATTCTGCCTGTTTCTGTGAGAGTACTTGGTATCTCCAAGGGCAGGAGAGGGATTTGTTCAGTGCTTATCAGACAAAGCAAATGCATCTATGCTGACACCTTAGATATCCTAAATTCTCCTAGGTTCAGTAGGTTTGTTTTCTGAATCCTAATGCATGGTTATATGCCTTTTAAATCAGACAGAAAGAGCCCAGGAAAGCCATGGGTTTGCTCTCGAGTGTCATTAATCTGTTTCCCTGTGGATCTGAGCCCAAGTTCTGCATTTTCAATAATGATTGACACAGCAGAGATGTACACTGGTGCCATTATGTTGCTGCATTACTTACCCATAAAACGTTACAGAAGTTCAGCATAACATAAGAATGTGGTCCCCAAATGTCACCTTATTTTGATCTTACCATTCAATTAGTATATCATTTTATTATCAAATTTGAGGGAGAAAAAAATTGAAGTATTTTGCATATAAAAGGTCTATTGGCTCAAATACACTAATAACTATTCAAAAGTCCAAGTACTCTAACAGTCACTGAAATAGGGAAACTGCCAAATAACTTTAAAAAGCCCATAATAAACATTATTTTCTGAAAAATTTTACCCTTTAATCAAAATGTATTTACTCCTGTCTGTAAAGTCCTTGTCCCTCTGCTTCAGCTACATCTTCAATGAGAATTAAATTCTCCTAGACCTCTTGTACAGAGATCTGTGAAGAAAAGAGATATATTTATACAGTCAAATCTAACAGGAATAAAAAAATATATTCTAATCTATAATAATTAGGTCAATGGCAAAATAACTGCTCATTTCTGAGGAGCACTGTTTTTTTCTGGAGTAGGATGCAAGAAGGCAGGCATTCATATAAAACGAATAAACAACCTTCTACTGAAATGCTATTAAATTAAATAAACAACAGAACCTATTTGAAGTGTAAGCAAAGGTATCTAGCCCTAGAAAAAAGGGCACTGGATCCTCATTGCCAGCAAAGTCACTTCTGACTTAAGCCAACAGGTGATTTGGTTCAAGTTTCAGGGTAAGAAATTTAGGCAAAGATACCCAGTAACACCAGCATCCTCTCGCTAATCATACCACAAGAACCATCTTAAGGAGCTGCTTTGAGTTGGAGGAAGAATGTGCTTCTGTGGCAATCTGTGGCTAACCCTGAGTAAAGGGGAGAGAAGAACTTTAGCCAATAATAAGTGTAAAAGATTTATCAAAAAGACATTAAAGCCATCAGCATGCACACCTACCAGATCCAGGAGAAATCCATGGTCAAAGAGTGCTGAAGACGTCTTGTGTGACAATTCAAGGTAGAAAGAGCTGCTCGAGTCTTTGAAGCATCAGATATTGCTGATTGATGAACTGGAGGTGAAAATATTCTAGCATGGAAGTTTCCTACAAGAAAAGTTGTTGGATAATTATCAGTTTCTTAAGAATAAAAGTCACGAGTATAAGGCTTCTGCTGTGGGCTGACTCCTGCTCCTAACCTAACCAAAGCAGGAGATGTTCTCCCTCTGGCTCTGCTAGTGGCTTCTGCCTCTTTTCTTGGAAGCAGCCACCCATTTCTGGCCCAATGTAACATTTTCATTTGATGGTGTGACGTCCCAGTAGTGAGTAACATAACCCAGTCAAGTCCCCCAGAGAGAGCCAGGGGGAAACTGTAGATAAAAATCTTATTAAACTTCACTCCTATTGCTCACTTCACCTGTGTGAGTAATGATTTAGAATACATGGGAGTTTGTCTCTTCTATGAGCCAAATTTCTGTGAGCAAATCACTCCATCTCCCCGCTCCTCAGATTTCCTAGCTGTGAACTGACTGTGACAACACACTTACCACTAAAAAAAAACCTGTTAGATCTCTTCCACTATAAGAAAACCTAAGTAATACAATCCCAAAAACTCAGAATAAAAAAAGGCAGACTTACACAGTCCAAGAACTCTCTGTAATACACACAAGTCCACTATATTTACTACTGTTCATTTCTGTTCCTGGATTTTTAAAAAGAAGATTCGTTAAAAACAAGATTGGTAACTCCAAGAGGGTCAAGGTGGGCTCTGCAGCAGGGCAGTGATGACTCTGCAGAAAGCAGAGCGATTGAAATTGTTATCAACTGCAGAAACAGCTGTGAAATCACCAGGCAGCTGGGTAAAACTCACGAAGCAGCAGATTTATGTTGCTAATCTTATTTGACACCCTTTCTAGAAGTGCATGATCACGGACGATGATTTCAACATGGAAGCAGGAGTCCTAGGTGGGGATGAGATTAAATTCATGAGAATAATTTTGTATAACATTAAACTTTAAGGGGCTTTCTGTTTTTAAGTTATGTAGACCCACCCTGCTAACATTTCACAAACACAAATATTTACAGGTACAAACTGCTGCTGTTCTCCAGAAGATCGCTGGAATAAGCCTGTGACATTGCCAAAGTATATTTAGCTGATTATTGAAGTTAGCTAATAATAAGGAAGTCTACCTGTTTATCTCATTGATTATATTATTTTCCACAGAACCTAGCAATTAATTTAACTTTCTGAAAAGTTTGGAGGGAAATGCAGGGAAAAAATCCAGACTTCAGATAAATAATCTAGATTTCATTAAAAGAAATGCAGACCTTTGAAATGTGCTTGCAGTCAACTTCTACTTGGATTACAGCAAGGTTATATTTGTTGGAAAGCTCTTCCCAATGCAACTGTGCCCCCTAAGCCCCTCTGCCAGTATCTTGCTTGGAAAAAATTAATTGCTCATCAGTTATTTATTTGTATTTATCCCTGACTGCATGAAGTTTAGATGTTTTTATTTTAAATTAATGTCTTTATCAAAAATTCTAACAGAGCAACTTCTTAGAGATTAAATTTCTTCCCTTCTCCTTCCCCCTCTCACCACGAAATTGAGAAGCAGAAACACATGAAATCTCTACATGAAACTTCCAGCGTTTTAATTTGGAGTCATTTCAATGTGGTGCTCTCTCAGGAGGCTTCCTACATATGGAGTATCTCTGTGCAAGGGCAAAGAGCCACTACAACCCTTTCCTTTTATTCATATTTTACTTATATCCAGTGGGACACATTTGAGTTTTCTGCCTTCAAGCTCTGAACGAGATTCTCTCTATCTTACACAATACTGCAGGCACCCTTTTTTGCTTATGTAAAATCCCAATAAATCATAATGCTCACACTTCACACTATGGCTATGCATTAAAGTGACTACGGAAAAGAGCCTAAGGAGTCCCTCTGTTCCAAGAGGAGAGCCTGAGTTCATTCAAAATTCAACAGTCTACAGTAATCCTCAACACAATCCCGCAGCTCTGCCCCAGGTGAACACTCCTGGAAATACACAACCAGAATTTGTACTTACAGGACTCCAGGACCATGCCCTGACCTACAGAGGCAGCAGAAGAACACACTGCCTCCGAACCAGCTGCCTCAGGATGCAGCAAGTTTCTCTCGCCAAGTTTTAAAGTAAAATCATGAACAGGTTTATACTCTCGCACCTTTTTCGTTTTCCCGACGTAGCCGGGGTGTAGGATGGGAGCCAACCCAACCCCTCCACAAACCAACTCCGTTATGTGCCAGTTGCAAAACTTTCAAACGCGCCTGCTGCACGCCACACACACACACCTGGACTAAAATCCTCCGTGTCACGCCTGTCCCCGAGCACCTCTGCAAGAGAGCAGAGAGGCGAGCAGGAGGTCAAAGCCTTGTGCACGTACAGCCCTGCGGTACCGGGAGGCAGCGCGCCGAGGGACACCGACCGCACCGGGAGCGGCTCCGGCTGCCGAGCCCCCGCGGCCGCTGGAAGCGGGGAGAGAGAGCCCTGTGCCGCAGCGGAGCCCGAGCAGCCGCGGCCGCCCCGGGGAGCCGGGCACGGGAGCCCGGCAGCCGGAGCCCCGCGGGCACCGGGAGCCGGAGCTCTACGGGCACCGGGAGCCGGAGCCCCGCGGGCACCGGGAGCCGGAGCTCTACGGGCACCGGAGCCGGAGCCCCGCGGGCACCGGGAGCCGGAGCTCTACGGGCACCGGGAGCCGGAGCCCCGCGGGCACCGGGAGCCGGAGCTCTACGGGCACCGGAGCCGGAGCCCCGCGGGCACCGGGAGCCGGAGCTCTACGGGCACCGGAGCCGGAGGGGCGTGCGGCTCCGGAGCTGCCAGCGAGCTGAGCCGTGCCAGCCCATGCCACAGGCTGGGCCAGTGTGCCATAGCATGGGCTAGTGTGCCATAGCGAGCCGTGCCTTACCTCCCGGCCTCCGGGCGGGACTGCGGCCCACAGCCAGCTTAAGAGGGGATGCAGCTCGGCGTACAAGGGACTGTAAACAAAGTTCTCGGTGAGAGCGAAACAATTAAGGGACCGGAGCAAATTCAGCGGTGGGAGCTGCGGCGGGCGGGGCGGCAGCGGGACGGTCCGGCTGAGCGGGGGGGCCGGGAGGGTGTCCGGGCTGGGCCGGGCCTCTGCCTCCGCCCCGCGCTGCTCACAGCCCGGCACAGGGATGCACACGGCCGGGACACCGCGAGGGGAGGCTCCGCATCGCGCCCTGCCCGCGGCAGGTCACACACACGCAGTTCCCTCTGCCATCCTCCAGCCCTCTCTGCCATCCTCCACCCCCCTCTGCCATCCTCCAGCCCTCTCTGCCCTCCCGCCGCCCCTTCTTCTCTCCAGCCCCCTGTGCCCTCCGGCGCACCCAGCCCCGTGCCGTGTGTTCGGCCACATCCCGGCCGCGGCAGTGTGGGTGAGGGTCAGTACCTGTCCTGAGCTCGCTGGGTGGCCGTGCTGGGTCACTTGGAAGCACAGTCCCTGCCGAAATCCAGATGAACCCCTAGCTCAACTGCTAGGAATTAAAGGTGGAGGAATATAACTTCGGATGGCATTCTAAAAGGATAAAGTTTTATGTATCATTTAGAAATATTTTAACTGGCTTTTCTAAGCTTTAATTACTCATTTCTGCAGCACATCAAATACTACAGGGGTTTGGAGAGGATGGGTGTGGGTGTGTGTTAATTTTTTACCATGATTTCTGTTACTTCAGACAAAAACCAGACAAATTATGTTTTTAAGTATTGTAAAAGGACATGTTTGAATTTTGCAGTTAAGCTCAACCAAAGTTTATATTTAAAAGGCACTATTATATCAATGATTGATAAAAGAACAGTGCACCAGATGTATTTAATCAGCCACTCTGTCTCTGAAAGCATGCATGTACTTTTGACTCCCAGAGTGAAATCCTGGCCTCACAGAAATTTATGGCAAAACTTCCACCAACTTCACAGGGGCCAGGATTTCATCCTGTGTGTTGTTAAGAATTGCCCAGTGACAGAGACCCTTCCAAGGGTTCATCTCCTCCAAACAAATCAACCAGGTTCTGGAAAAGCTCCACAGCTTTATGCAAGAAACTGTCAATTTTTTCCCCTCACTTGCTGGTGCTCCCATCAAATATATCGGCATTTGAGCAGAAATGACAAAGAAACTGGATCTGAGGGAAACTCCATTAGGCAGGATCTCCTGGACCATTGTCTGGTCCTTCCCAATGCAGGCAGCCATGTCTGTAATATCTTTATTAGACTTGACAAGTTCCACCTCAAGAACAAGCAGGTTTCCCAGTCCTCCTGTTGGAGCTACTCTCTCTTTTGGCAATTAGCCCTCTAATACCTAAAGAGAGAGAAATTAAACTCTCTCAGGCTTGTTTTCAATTTTTTTTTTCAGATATCTTACCAACTTCTTCCATGGAAGTGCAAGTATTTTCCTGGCCTACTAGAAATATCATCATTTCATAATTTTCTTCTGCTTGTTCGGGATGTCTGTTTTTTTTCTCCAGTATCAGTTTCATTTTTCACTTTATATCAGAAATTCTTGCTGTTTGCACATGTGTGCATGACCTAAATTTCACCCCATTCCTGTTACATCAGTTCCTCTCTAGTCCTTCCAGTCTAGTACTTGGTCCTCCTATGTTGACAGAGAACCTCCCTCTCAGGCTTACACCATCCACAGCTCCACTAGTACATTCCTATATCTTCATGCCAACTTCATTACTGAAAGTATTACATAAAATACTGTTAGTTTTACATAAGATATCTCACGAAACTGATTTTTTTAGGAGCTATTCTAATGCACATAAACAAGCACCAAAGCTGGGCTTAGACTGTACAAATAAATGCCCTAACTAATAAAAGTCACACACTCTGCTAGACCTCATGCAATTCTTATTTCTTGCTGTGAAGCATAAAAGCTGCAATAAAAAGTGATGGGAATGAGGTCCCCTCTAGTGCTGAGATATCAGTGTGCTCTCTCTCCCCTGGAAGGATGGGTTTGTAGCACTCAGGCACTGAAGGGTTTAGAACAGCTTGGGCACCAGCCCTCTGGTGTTTTAAAACAGGGATGACTGACCACCTCTGCCTTTTAAGGTCCTGCTGTGTTCTAAGCACGGCTCTCCAAGGATGTAAGGAAAGAAGCAGCAGACACACCCGGAGCAGCACATTCTGCACCTGTAGAAATTCAGTGCAAACAGCTGAGGAAACTTCAGGGCTGAGCAACAGCTGCAGCGAGGGGTTACAGGTTCACACTTTTGGACTGCCAGGCTTCAGTGATACATAGCTCCTCTTTAGGACCTGCCCTAAATGACAAAATCTCCTCCCAGGGGCCTAAACACAGCTGCTTAGAGGGAAGTGCAGCCCCAAAGCTGGGCTGATAAGCAAGAAGTGTGTGTGATTCTGGAACTCAGGGCGCCTACTGAGAGAGCAGTTTGGCTCCTAAATTGAGCAATGCTGTTGCTCCGCCGACTGAAACACACTTGCACTACTTCATGGCCTCCTTTGAGTTTCTAACAGTCTCCTGGGCCTTAACAGCACAGCAAACAGTGACTCACTAATCTGGCAAAGTACAACCATTGTGGGCTCCTTATTCACTTAGTTTTTCTTACCTTTTCCCTAACCTGCCACTGAATTTTCCTTTTATTTTATCCCTAAGCCCACACACGGACACATCAGTTTACTGCATTTTGTGAAACTTTCAGAAAGTGCCCTTTCAATATGTTCAATATATTATAAATTGTCCTTGCCATGCCATGCAATGTATGTGTTTTGTGATGAGGAATGGAGTCCAAAAGGAGCCCAAAGCCAATTAAGCCAGAGAAGCAAATAATTTCCCATAAAATGCTGTAGCTCCTCTCTCATGGACACAGTTTGCCCCCCAGTTAGTTAATAGCTGTGCGACCCAGCCACTCTGTGGTTACTGAGGCTCATGAAATGGATGTGCTTATAACGACTGTGAGAAACCTCTTTGGTGGCTGGGAATATGGAAAGGAATTTTCTTTGAACTCTATTAGATCTTACTAGTGCTTTGGTCAACATCAGTTATCCTGCTGTGCATGTGAACTTTGTTATTGCCGTGATTGACTTTCACTTAATCTTCCTGCAGTGCTGAAGAAGACAGGATATCTGGAACTGAAAACAATTATTCTTATCTCCTACTGCTTTCATAATTACATGAAGTTCCCATTTGAAGAGCTGCAGTCCTTGTGTGGACATGTGCTTTTAATTAGCAGAGGGATGCATCACACCACCAGAAGCCAATTCCTCAACCTTGCATAAGTTGGTTACAGAACCTTTGGCCACCGTGGCAGCTTCCTGGCCAAGTTGGGGGAAGCATGGAAGCAAACTCCAGGCACTGTAATTTCACCATAAGCAGGATTTTTAGTAGAGACTATTGCAGCAGCATGCAGCAGATTCAGCTGAGATTTAAGTTCAAAATAGGAATGATCTCTTTTCTTGGTTTTCCACCTGCACTGAGTCACGCAAAGAATTTACAGGGCTCAAAGACATGAAGGGAAATGCAGACAAAAAGCTGAAAAAGTGACTAGTCCAAGTTACCCTGACCTAAAGGGTAGTTAAAAAAGAAAAAAAAAAGAATCATTGCAATAAGACCAGTTCTTACGGTTCCCACAAAAGAGAGCTTTTTATATATATCATCTGCTTTAGCATCCCCTGCTAAAGGAAATGTTTGGAAATATTTCTACATCCATGTAAACAAGTTAAGAAAGTAGAGGGTGTGGTAGTGCTAACTACCAAACCAAGTGAAGATCTGAACAGGCTGTCTTATCTTTTGAATGAGTCATTTTAGGTCATGGAGGTAATGGTGAAATCCTTTCCTTCCTACAATGAAGTTTAAAATTACCCCTCTTTTCTCAGGGCCAGGTAAATAGGTTGCACCTCTTTATCTCCCTTTATTTGCACTGGGAGTGTGTTACTTTCCAGAGAAACTGTGGCTGAAAGATGGAAATCAAAAACAAACATGGCCAAATGAAAGAGATGGGTTCTGACACCAGGAGTCCAGCACAATAAACTACCTACCAAAGGTAAAAAATACTTAGTATCAGAAGGCAGAAAAACTGCAGAACTCCAGTTACCCTCTGAATCCTCTTCTATTTGGGTGGAACTCTGTTGAAACTAGATACTCCATACAGAAACAGTCAGAGTTTGGGGTTAAATTCAACTCTATGAAGAAGGCCATTATAAACCAGTATTTAATAGCCACTTATGACATTTCAAGCAGTGCATGTTTTGTGCTATTTCTTTGTAAAAATCACCCTCCCTGCCTAAATATTTAGGAATAAAAACATATAATAAATAAACTTATATATAATATATAAAATATATAAACGTTTTGATGTAGCAGACAGGCTATATTTTCTGTACACTCTAAAAATGTTGAAAAAACAGATTTCCCTCTGACTCATACAGGAGAGGAGAATATAGACTGCCTTACACATGCATGGCTGTGATGGGAGATGCTGTTGTTACTTCTCAGTTTTTTGGATGAAGAATTGTCTTTTTGCAAACTGTAAAAGTCATGAAACAATTTGTGAGAGAGGCTTTTACATGATGCAGCCAAAAAAGCAACAGCAGAAGCTTATAATTGCTTTGGCTGTGTATACTAGAAATGCAAATGTACAAATTGTATAAATGGTAGGGCAGGACTATTCAGTTTTGCAAAGTTTTTGGGATTACAGTAGTATATAAACATCTGCACAGCAGATGAATTCATCAAAATCCCACATCTTTAGTTCATCTTCAAGAATTTTTCAAAGTGCACCAGTGCCACACAGAGACAGATAGAGGAAAACACAATATAGCTGGGAACATTCCCCTACATATGGATGTCCATATTCAAAATAAACACTGAAAATCACCTGGGGCCTGACAACATCAGTGTAGTATTCATTGCTGGTTTCAGTTCTGGTTAATATGATTTTCTGAGGTAGGAGTTGTCCAGTTTCCTGGTTTTGTTCCATGCCACAGAATTCATTGGATTACCCAGTACTGATTTCAGTAATGGAAAGGTTAGGTGTTAGCAGTACATTAATGCCCAAATCAGCAAGTTGCCTTGAGGTATATTTCCCACTCAGAGCAGCAGCAGCTAAAGAGAATCATACAATCACAGAATGGTTTGGATTGGAAGGATCCTTAAGATCATCCCATCTTATTCCAACCCTTTGCCATGGGCAGGGACAACTTCTACTAGAGCAGGTACTAAAAGCCCAGTCCAACCTGTTCTTAAACACCACCAGGGATAAAAGCTAAACCTTCCCATACCAGAAAGCCTGGCTGAAAACCAGGTATGCTAACTACTACACTATAGGGTAACTAACCTGAAGCCTGAGATCCACCAAGTATGTAGATCAAGTTATGGGCCCTTTTGAAACTCCCCCTCATTGCCCCAGAATAGTAACCCTCTATTTTCACTTGAATGGTATTTGGGTCCCTAATCCATGCGTGGGACTGGGCTTTGCTGTATCCAGGCTGCCTTTGGGTTCATGTTCCCACACCCAGCTGGCCCAGCACAGTTGCTGTCCCACAGTGTTGGGGCAGAGCAGTAGAAAATCAGTCCTGAGCTCATGCCAGCCTACAGCCACTACCCAGCAGTGAAGATTCTAAAGGACCTGGGTTCAAACTTCAGCTTGTATCCCTAAGCTAAGGGCAATACATGGAAATACAAGTACATAAACATACATGAAAACAGAAAATAAACTCTCAGAACAGCTTGTGCTTTCTTAGTAATCACCCCTCCTTATTTACCAAGAAAAAAAGGTCACATAGTAATGCCTAATTCCTTTTTTGAAAGCTTTGGTCCCTAGAGTGGCCTTGTGAGATAAATCTCTTTTTCCATGAAAGTGCTGGGGAAACAGGGAGTGGTCAGACAGCTGAAGCCAACTTACTGATGCCATGTAGACAACCATATAATGCAAAACATTGACTCTAAAATAATAGGCAACATGGAGCCTATTATTCAGTCCTTTTGCACAAACAAGGAGATCAGGTAATCTCACAGGCATGTGCCCTTGCTGCATGTCAAAGATCAGTTCTTGACCCACAACTCCTCTTTTTTACTGGGTCAAAGTCACCTCTGTGCAAACAAGAGCCACAAGCTCTTTCATTTTCACTGAGCCCTGCTTCAGAGAAAGAATAGGACTTAGAAGTGAGACAGCAATCTGATAAAAGCTTTGCAAAAGTAAAGAAATATTTCTGCAAGAAAAACTAAGTTAATCTCACCTCCTGGCCATTGCCTCAAATTCCATTTGAAAGACCAGCTCTTCAGCTGGGTGGGCAGCACAGCTTCACCCAAGACAACTTAGCCAAGAAATTACTCATAAAGGATCAGCCATAAGAAATGTATTCCCTTGATATTTGGAGAACAAACTGGGCTCAATGAGAGCATGCCATTTTAATTAATGTTTAAAGAAAGAACAAAAATAAGCCAAAATATTTATACAATAATAATAATAATAATAATAATAATAATAATAATAATAATAATAATAATAATAATAATAATAATAATAATAATAATAATAAATACATAAGATTACTAAAAAAATTAAAAAACCTGAAATATTTGCCAAGCAGTCTCAGTGGGGAGGTGAGAGCAGGTAAGATATGAGCAGATATTTATTATCATTATTGACATTATTTTATGAGGATGGTAAGGTCAAGTTCTGGCATCAAATTTACATACTGGGAGGAAGTTTGTGAGATGCAATCTTGCCTTCTGCCAAAATGCACTCTCCAAAAGTTTTCTGGACTGTGCAAGGATGAGGGTCAGCCTGTATGTCCAAACCAGTCAGCCAGAAATCCTCATGCTCTGCTTGCAAACCAATTGACTGGAACTGGAAAGGACAGCTGACATAAGTAAACTCTTTGTCAAAGAGCTCAGCCACTTGGCAGGAAAGCTAGAAACACTACATTATTCCAGCCTTGCACAGAGGTTACCACCAAATACATTGAGTGGTGTTGCCAGTCAGTAGGTTTGATGATGTCCCACTGCTCAGAGCTGCTTGTTTTATTCTGAAGACAGTGTTCAGCAGGAAAATCTCACAGGAATTAGAAGAATAAAGCTGTAAAGAAAACAAATTTACAACTCCTGGGAGATAACCTGCCATAGTCACATTTTGAAGGCTTTAATGCTTGTCTGAGTGTGATAGGTGGTGTCACTGCAGAACCTGAGCAAGATACAAAATGTGTCCCTGCCAAGGGATTCCTCCTGCCCGGGAGCTCATCCCAGTGAAAGTTTTCTGTCCCCTTCCATCCTGTACACCCCAGTGCAGCCCAGTATGCCATGGGCCAGAGCCTGCTCCCCTCCTCTCGGCCAGGCTGGCTGGGTCTCCGTGGTGTGGGCCAGGGCCACACGCACCTGCCAAGCAGCTGTACAGCAGTCTTGGGTTCTTTATATAATTCTCTCGTATGTACAGTCCATAAGGAAAACTGCCTATCAAAATGCGAAGACGTACAAAAATACACGTGCCCATAGTGTTCAATCTGCGTTCTTGGGGAACACCCCAAAGGCCCTGAGCAGCACACTCATGGACACCGCTCTGGCACCAAGCTAATGTCACACACACTCTAAGGCACCACCACCGAGACCGCGCCTAGCCCGAGCGCGCACGGAGCGCACCTGCAGGGGAAGAACGTACCGAGCACCTGCCGTGACCCCCGAGCCCGCTCCCCCGGCCCCGCGGGCCCGGCGGGCCCGGCCCCGGGGCGGAGCGGGGCGGGCCGGGCCGGACGGGGGCAGTGCCCGGCCGGCACTTGGGCCTGCCCGGCCGCCACCGGGGATGGCGGGGCTGCCGGAGCTGGAGGGAGCGGTGGGGACGGCGGCGCCGCCGGAGGCGGAGGAGTCGCTGTCGCGGGGCTTCTCGGAGGAGCAGTTTGGGGCCGCCTGCCGGGAGCTGGACCAGCCGGCGCCGGCCGCGGCGGGGCCCTGGCAGCTCCTGGTGGAGACCATGGGCGTGCGGATCTACCGGCTGTACCACCAGGTGGGCGGGCTCCGGCTGCCGGCCCGGAGCGGCCGAGGGGCGGTGGTGGTGGGGACGGGGGGCCGTGGGGTGGCAGGGATGGGGGCGGTGGTGACGGGGATGCGGGGAGCGGTGGGTGACCGGGACGGGGGGCGGTGGGTGGCAGGGATGGGGGCGGTGGTGACGGGGATGCGGGGCCCGCCCCACCCTGCTCGCAGCCGCGGGTTCCCCTACAGGCCTGGGCTCGGTTTCTCCAGGCTGGCAGAAAGCAGCTTTCCTGGTAATGCCATTAAGTGCTGATGGGAAAGCTGCTGGGCCGCAGTGAGCCGAGCTTGTGAGCAGCTGGATGCGGAATTCCCGGGTGTTCGATGTGCCACTCTCCTGAGCCCCCTCGGAGGGGGTTTGTGGTCAGGGAAGCGTGTCCCTAAACATCCCGAACCCCGCCCGTGTAGAGCATCCTCTCTCCTGGAGCCCTCCCCCCTTCCTGCCTCTCTCAGAACTCCCTGCACACTTTCCACCCTTCGCCCTCTACAATCAGGAGGTAGTTCAGAAAGGGTTGGAATGAAATTCTTCTCTTTTGGGGTGACTAACATTTTTAAAGAACTTCCGTAGTTTAGGAACTGACTTGTGATTGACAGTGTTTCCATTCTGACAGAGACTTATTATTCAATACTGGCTTCTAAATCTATATATAAATCTATATATAAATATCTTGGTTTTTTAACTGAGTGGTCATAGTTTCCTCTCAGCTCCTTCTGGACTTCATG
Source organism: Serinus canaria (assembly GCF_022539315.1). Taxonomy (NCBI): domain Eukaryota; kingdom Metazoa; phylum Chordata; class Aves; order Passeriformes; family Fringillidae; genus Serinus; species Serinus canaria. The sequence continues at coordinate 4,455,613 of NC_066331.1, read as the reverse complement.
CTGTATTTTGCATGACAATTTTGTATTTGTATTCTGGGAAATCATTTCAGACATGGTAATGTTAGAAAAAACCAGCAAGCATACAGGGCTGTGCTAAAGTCACAATGGGGTGGGGAAAGCCTCTTTAAAAAAACCATCACTTCACAGACCTTGGAATTTTCTTTAGTCCCTGTTTACAGGGTGGATGTAATGGCAAGATGAGCTTCTCAGTAGGTGCTCACAGCGCAGGCGAGGCTGGGGTGCCTGCCAGGTATCCATGCAAGAATTAGTGAGTTGCTGGAGTTCAGGGTGCTGGGGGTGTTCCTGCTGGAGTGGATGAAGTAGAGGCTTTAGGATCAGAGCTCAACCCAGAACTGTAAATGCAGAGGAACTTTGGGAAGCTGGAGGCTGGATTTAGCCAGGCACATGGAACCAGGGAAGCCCTGGCTTACTGCAGTGGCTGTGCTGCTATTGTAGGAATGCAGCTGGTGAGATGGAAAGTTTCTCAGGCTTCTCCTCCTCATCCTCTTGTGCTTTTATACAGAAGGACTGTAGAGCTAAAATGACTATTTGAAACTAAAAAACCCCATTTACAGGTATCTGTCAATTTTAATGTAGTGTACAATGCCCCTAGTTTGGGCTGGATGGACAGACTATGTAGGATGCAAGGGACCTTTTCAAGTCCAATCTTGTGACTCTTCTGGGAAATAAATCTCCTGTTTTGTCTTTCAGTTGCTTCAGATTGCTGCAAGAGAAGATGAAGTCTACAAGTAGGGTCTTTGTTTAAAGTTGTTAGTGGAAAAATTAGCTTTTAGTACTTACTGAACTGTAGCTCCCCTGCAGCAGCAGTAGTCCAAGAAGCTGAAAGCAGCAATTATTCTTCCTGTTGTCTTCTCTTTTTTGCTTTGTCTTTCCACCTTCTCTGCAGGCTGCACAAATAGATCTGGGCCTTCCTGCTCAGTGCTGCATTCCAGCCAAGCTGATTGACTCTCCTGATGCCATGCCTCAGAAAAACAGAAACATTTCACTCTTTCTTTAACTTTCTTACTGTAAATCGCCGTTTTTCTCGTGAGAATAAAAATGTTGATGCCTCTTAGAAAGATGATGAGTGCATGGGGTTACACAGATGCCAAATAGTTCAGGTTTGAACCTAGTGATTGGTGCTTCAGTGAAGCCACAGTGAAGATGAGTAGCTTAAGCTTCTTGCCCACATTACTATTTTCTGGTACTTGAAATTCTCATCTTCTGGAGTTGATTTGTGAAGGCGAGGAAAAGAAAATCCATCTGTTCACTAACAGAATGTTGTATAATCCTTCTTTTCCTTTCCTTGGGAATCCTTTGATTTGATTTCTGCACTGTAAATATTAAATTCTCTCATTGTTTTCATTTAGTCCTGAACTCTCAATGTTTTAATGTAGTTCTGAACTCGTACTAACAATGGTACAAACGTTGCTCTATAAGCACAGATGGAATTACCATATGTTGAAAATAACATTAAAGCAGGAGATATCCTGCACTCCACCCCTTCAGTGCATACAGCTTTCTGAAAGAAAATAGCTGGTAAATATTCAAGGCAGATATGAGTGCATTGTATATAAGTGTGGATATTGTAAAGCCTTCTTGTATCCCAGCCTGATGTGTAAGCATAACTAACTTGCTGCAAGAATTAGTGCTTCTGGTAAACCTCATTGTGGGCAGGATTCAGTTCACACTGACCACTGGAGATGAAAAGGGGATTGTGTTTGTGAAGAAACATGCTCCCTCTGGAACTCCTGATGAAGTAAAAGGGTACTGGTGTAAGGGAAGGAACAGCCATTGTGCAGGGCAGGTCAGCCTGGCTGGATTTACACTTTCATGTATAGATCAAAAAGTTGAGAGGTTAAAGACTGAATCTTATATTGTTTTCTGAGCACTTGCTTTCACAGCTCTTGAGTATATTTGTAATTTGTGCCCCACCTAACTTCCTTCAGCTGTTCTCCCTGATGGCAGAGTACTTCCCTTTCCTGTGTGACTTTTCCTCTCTTCATTCTGTTTCCACAGCAGTCAGGACTTTATGAATATAAAATCTTTGGTGGTCTTGCTGATGTTTCCCCAAAATTGTGTGTAGATGTCTACATGGACTTGGATTTCAGAAAAGAGTGGGATCAGTATGTTAAAGGTAAGCTCATCTAGGCAGTGTAAAAGCAAGCTGGAGTCCACATTGATTGTTCTTTCAATGTAAAACTTAAAACTTTCTTCAAAGGTATTTTGAAGTTACTGCCTCCAAAGACTTTGGGTCAGACTTAAATATCTTTTGGGGTAAGGTTGCACTCTGCAAATACACATGTAAACACTGATAGGGAATCTCTGATATCTCAACAGTATTTATCTTTCCTCTGGAATGAATTCTTTCCACATTGGTTAAAGCATATGATTGGCATCACTGGTTATGCTGGAACACCTTGTTACTTCTAGTTGTAATGCTTAGGTTAAATTTTAGTACATGTCTTGGGGAGAAATGGGGTGGTACCTTTTGTGCATCTTTGCATGTGGCAGTGGAGCAGTGCATCATGGAATAGCAGCTTGGAAGGGACTTGTGGGATCATCTGCTCCAAACTTCCTTGGTGAGAGCACAGTCAAGACAAGATGGCCCAGCACCCTGTTCAGCTGAGTCTTAAAATTTGTCCTTGGGGAGATTATTTCAAAGGCTAATGTCATTGTGAAAATTTTTCCTCAGGCTTCCACCAGTTTGATGCACAATGGAATATTTTTTCCTGAAAGCATGGGTTGTTCTTGGCACATTTTACAGTCAGGAATGGGTGTATCGAGAGTGTATGTCTTTTATAGAGAAAGGAATAACTAATTGAGTTAAGGTTATTTAATGTTGTCTTTGAAAAAGGGCATTAAACCTGGGTATCCACATGGTGTTAAAACATCCTAAGTCAGCATGAACAAGGTAAGGGTTCAGCTGATGTAGATATCTAGTAATCCATTTATTTTAAAGATGGGGAGCCTTTTCTTTTTAAGCCTGTGCTTGAAGTCAGAGCAGGCCAGTAAAACTGAGAAGTGGTCTAAGTGTTTTGCTGAACAAAGAGCAGTGTTAAAAACCAAAGACCGGTTAAATGTTGTGCTTATTAGGTTTAGGACAGCTCCATGGTGAATGATTGCTGATAATGCCAGTGGCTGCATTGATACAGAGACCCATAAATTTAACTCATGTCAGTCTTGGTCAAGTTTAAGGAGCAGTGTCTTCATTAAGAAGTGTTAATTGTCAAAATGCTCAGTAGCTTACTTGTAACAAAAACTGTAAAATGAATGGAGCCACAGGGGCTAGCTTCTCAGCCGGAGAGCAGGTTCCCCGCAGGGTAAGCGCCCCAGGCAAGCGGCCCAAGGCCGAACACCTCAGCCCTCCGGAGGCTGGGGTGCCTTAGGCCAGACAGCCGCACAGCCGAGACAGTGATTTCAGCTCTTAGTGAAAGTCAGCTCTTTTGTGATTTCAGCTCTTAGCTTGCTCGTAGGGGCTGTGGCTGGCCGTGGCTCCTGGAAGGCAGACGAAATGAGAGAGGAGAAGGCGGCTCAGAGCGTTCCACGATGGTTCATTCTGAGGGTCTCGCAAAGGGTCTTGAAGCTGCTCTTCTGGGGAAAATGGGCCCAGACGGCCTCTTTTATAGGGTTAGGGAGGATTGAAAACTGACCAATTGTAAGGGTTAGGGAAACCAGGCTGTGGGGTCACAGAGAGATAAGGAGAACCAGAGTGAGGACTCCTGGTACAATTCCTATGACTCAGCAAATACCTATCTCTAAGCATCCCTCCACGGAGCCGTAGCAGGCCCTGCGTCTGCTACAACAAACCATTTGCCATTAATGTAACAAAGAGTCAGAGTGGAGCTCAGCATTATTGTATTGGATGTAAAAATATTCTGTTGAATTACTTCAGGAGTCTTTAAGTGCATTTAGGAGAAATGAATGCTTCTTAAATAAACACTTTTTTTTTAAAATTCCTTCATAGAGAAAAGAAAGGAAGCTGCTGGGGGAAGCTACACCCTTAAACTAAAAACTAGATAATGTTGCAGATCTGACATTTATATCCTTGCTGACCATGGTTTGTTCATCTCTTAATTTATACTTGTGCTGGTGCTATAGGTCCAGCATTTCACAGAAATTAACTCTTAGAGGGCATAAATATAACTTAATGTTTTCCTTCCTACTTAAAAATTGACACAAGCCCACCTGATGAAAGTGCTAGCCAATGTTTTAAATGTAACCCCAGTTCAGCCTGGCTTTTTTCTTTCACATTTGGGAAGAAACCCCAGAAAACTTCCATTGAGAGCCTTCTTGCTCTTGGTGTTACTGTTTTTATTCCTTGGTGCTCTTACAGTCATGCCAGTGGCAGCCCAAAGGATAATTTTCTGCTGAACTGCTGGCTGGCATTGAAATAAAAACCTAGAGCAGAAGTAGCTGCGCCTTTTTAGCTGAAAAGGCAACTGCTTCTGCATGCTTCTGAAAATCCACAACATGTGGACATCCTGAGGCCTGGTTTGTGCTGCAGCTGCCAGTCCAGCAGGGAAGTTGTGACTGAACTGTAGAGTAGTGACTGAGGTACCACGTGCTTCTGTGGCATGATGCAAAATGGTTGGGCCTGAGCAATACTGAAACTTGCTAGTCCTGATTGCAGCACCTTCCTGATTGAGATCAGACTTCCCAACAATTTCACATAACTGAATGTTGAAGCAGTAAGTGCTGCTATCCCTATTATGGGTAGAATGGACTTGGGATCTCTTGTAGTGATGCTAAATGAAATCAATTATTATTAAAATGCACTGTATTCTGGTTTGAAGTGAACACAGGTGGGATGTGTATTGTGTATTTTTTCCTGTGTTTGCAAAAATACACAGGTAAGTGAGGTAGCTAATAACAGTTGTATTGGGGTCTTTAAAACAGTGTCATGGTGCCTTTGTAAAAGGAAATCTCTGTGGTTAGGAGTAAAAGCTAAGTGAATAATCCAATGCTCCAGTGACCTCTGGTGGAAAACATAAATATTGTGGGTTATTACAACACCAGGTGCATCCAGTATTGCTGCAGCTGGAGAAGAGGAGAAGCTGTTTCCATGGGTGACAGCTGAACTGCAGGGCATGCCAACAGAAACCTGGTTTGGAATATATTATATAGGGAAAGAATCTCCCATCTGGGACACTGTTCTTGCCTTGTCAATGAGATTATCAGTTTATTCTGGCCTCACTTTCAAAAGCCTGGCTCTGGAGGATATAGAGCATCTCAGGCACAAGTCTGCTGTAAAGAAAGAAACACTGTGACTGTTAAGGTGAAGCACCTTTCTGGATCACACTCTTCTTTACTCCAGACCCTGAGCCAGCAGTTCACCCTGGCTCAGCCCCAGGACTCGTCAGGTCCATTGCCCTTTTAGTGGCAGTTGCTGCCTCAGGGAAGGAAGCTGTACGGTAGATAGGTTTTCAAACTCGATTATGTGATTTGATTAGAACTAATTTTTCTCCTTCATGCCAGACTACTCTCCGACTGAGTCACTGCCATGTTTTAGGCACTATTCTTAGATTCTGCTGCCTTCTGATTGGAGTTTCCAGGCAGACTGAAGGTGGTGTAATGAAGGCTCATAAACTGCTCAAGATTCTGGTTTGCTGTTGCATGTATATACTGCTGTGAAATTCCTGACAGCTTTTCCAAAATTCATTTATCCTTCATGAAGATGTCTTTAGGTGTTAGAAAGCTGCACTCATCCTGGTTCCATGTTAATTCAGTATAACTTATAAGCACATTGTACTCATGACTTAGACTTGTGCAGAACATGCACAGGTGAGGAATTAGCTTTGAGATGGAAAGGCTTTGAATGAGCAAACTGTTGGAAAAGGAATTTGACTCTGTTGCCCTCAGAATTGTTCTCATTTTATGTTCTGGGGTTTTTTGGATTTTTTTTTTGGGTTTTTTTTCCCACCAATTAATCCAATAGCCAAAGAAAAACAAGTTCTGGTACAGGACTTCTTAATGTCTGTTACTGCTAAAATTCTACATACCTATCAATTTTGACATCAGGGTTGCATGTAAAATGTGTTCATGTCAGAAATCTGAGCAGTTCTTGATACCATCTATATTTCTGTTGCAGTAGAAGTTAAAAATACCTAACAGTCTTCTTCTTTCAACCGTAGAACTCTATGAGGAAACATATGATGGTGAAAAAGTAATCTACTGGGAAGTGAAGTACCCTTTTCCTCTCTCAAACAGAGATGTATCCTTTCAAGTTTTTGTTCCTTCTACAGTTTTTGCCACTTTGTCATCCAGGAATCCCAACAATGAACTGATTCCATCACTCTGCTGCACTGATCTAAGATCTTGCAGTCCTCGTGCTACATGAATATATATGGCATGAAAAGGAGTGTGGGTGCCTCTTCCCACAGAGCTAGAGCTCCCATAGCTGAATTACTGCTTTGCAGGATTGAATCCTGTAGGGACACAAGAAATAACTTGAAGGAGGGGCTGTTTGTGATGGAATTCACTTGTCAGCTCCTCATGCCTCAAGCTGAGATTGTTTTGACATGGCTCCTCAACTTGCAGTGCAGTATGTCTATATCCGGGAGTACCGGGAGATGGATGTGCATGGGAGGAAGATCTGGGTTGTGTTAGCAAAAAGTGTGGCTGTTCCTCAGTGCCCTGAGAAGCCTGGTGTTATCAGAGTTAAGAGCTATAAACAAAGCCTGGTAATTGAAAGTGATGGCAAGGCTGGATGTAAAGGTAAGAGGTCAAGAAAACGTATGACAAGTCGTGTAGGCAGGGAGTGTATATATTAGCAAACCACACAAAGAGGGGGACTGGAAATTTTAAGACAAGGGTTGCTTTAAAATGAATAAAACCTTTGGAAATGTCCAGTGCAGTGCACTACTGTGAAGAATCTTTTTATGTAGCATTTGGGCTGGGTAGTTAAGAATAGTCTACTGACCACCTCCTTCTGCCCTCCCATCCCACCCCCAGTCTCTACTTCTTTTCCTTCCAGACAGTTGAGCTGGGGAGACTCTGCTGCAATTTTCTTAACTCAGCAATGATTTAAGTATTGTGTTTGACAGAGATATAGATTAAAGATTAGCCTAGAGCTTGACTTCTCTCTGAAATTAGTCTTTTAAAGACAGTCTTATAAAATAAGACAGGGTGCCAAAAATGGTTTACAGTAATCTAAATGCCTGTTGTGGCTCTGTCAGCTTCCCAGAAGTTAACAGGGAATGCCTGTATTTACTTCACATTTCACTTCAGGACAAGCTGAATTTTTTGTGCAGAATTTAGAGTAGAACTGTTGTAGTTGGTGCTTCAGTGATGCACACTGACAGTTTCTGTCACAGTGTGTTAGAGCTGAGTCTCAGGTATCTGGTAACTTCTCTCTCCTCTCTAGTCTATATGTACTATTTTGATAATCCTGGTGGCATGATTCCAACCTGGCTGGTCAACTGGGCTGCCAAGGTAAGGAAAGGATACAGATAATGATCTTTGGCTAATCTGTTTCAAGCAATAAATTCACTGCAGTCATACCCATCTTCTGCATTTTGGGCAGAATTATTTTTTTCTGAAGATATATCGGCGTTCCTAGATTTTACACAGTCCCATATTTTCTGTCTCACTATTGTATGCTCTCATGACAATGGTCTTAATTAATTTACTTATTTTAATTCCTGTCAAATTCCTTTGGTTTTTTAACCAGGCAGGTAAATTTCTGCAGCAAACCCCAAATAATCTGTGTTTCAGAGAATATATGAATAGCCTCAAGACCAGCAAACTTCAGTGATGCAGTTTGTTCCCAAAGTATTCAAGGAATGGCTTGATGCTATTCCTTGATGCAGATCTCAGACTTGTATCTTAGACAATTGGATATTAGATCTTAGAACTGTATCTGTTTGAAATCCTTGATCTATATAAAGGGAATTTTCATCTTGCTTATAGTTTTTATTGATTTCATTATGCTAGAATAACTTTTCTGCCTTTCTCTTTACAGAGTGGTGTGCCTGCTTTCTTGAAGGATATACAAAAAGCTTGCCTTAAGTATTCTAAGAGCACATAGGTGTTAAAATTGATCTTAATCATTTAATTCCTAGATCTCTGCTCTTACAGGAGCAGATGCTATATATTATACTGGATAAAATCTACCTCTAATATTGGAAAAAAATTATTTTAGTTGAGTTATGCCTTGAGTTTTATTAGATTTTTTTTCCATCTCCAACTGAAGAACTGGCCACTGGCAAGGTAGCACCAATATCAGCTGCAGCTTTTGAAAGACTCACATTTAGCCTTGTTCTCCATGCTATGTTTATGCTGGTTGTCAGGTGTCAATTAGAGGAGTTCTGTGATGGATATGTTACATCCTTGCACAAGAGACAACAGTCTTACTAGAGAAATGTCTGAACTTGGACTGCAGATTATCTGCATGTGTTATGCCTGGATCTGCTTTTGCTACCCAAGTTTGTCATTCCTAAACTCTCTGCCTGATTTAAACCTAAAAAATGCTGAGGAATGAGGTAAATTAGAAGAAAAGTGCAGTAGGAGGTCTGTGATGCTAAGCTCCCTTAAATCCAGCTGTAAAACGATCCAGCCTAAAGCCTTGCATTCACAGCTCCATACTTCTCTATGAAATGTAAAAACCTTTATTTGTCTCTAGAAGAAAAAGGAGGTGACTTCTTGCATGTCTGATTTAAGGGGAACAAGTTTTATCTTCAGAGTCAATAGTCTTACCTATAAAACAGCTTGGACACCAACTTGCAACTGGAGGCAGTTTTAAAATGGGTGCTTGCCACTGAATGTGGATGAGCTTGATGTGGAACTTGGGCTTGCTTGCATTTTTAAATTTCATGCTGATGTAAAGAGTGGATGGTGACACACTAAAAGCTTAACTGAGCAGGAAATTAAATTTCCAGCACCTTTTATTGGGGGAGGGTGGGGGCTGGGGGTGGGGAGGAGGGACAGGGAGTGCATAAAAAAATGGGAGGACATCATTCTCAGGGATTTAAAATATTCAACATTTTTCCTAAATCTAATCCTGTTCCCGAATAAGTCTGGTCATAGAGCAGCTTTGTGTTGTTAAAAAATAAACAATTGAAATTATGCCTGTACATCTTGTGTGAATATTTCCAATAAATCCTTATTTTGTCCATGTAGTGTTCTTGTTCTGTCTCCTAAGTTTTAGAGTTCCATGCTGGGCAGGTCACAAATGAAAGGCTGATACTGTGAGCTGCCTTACTTTTAAAGGATTTTGAAAGAATAAGTTGGATTAGAACTAAGCAGGATTCTTGTATTCTGCCAGCAATTCAGGCATTTTTCAATGTGTTTGACTTGGAGACTGTCACTGGATTGAATATTACAGTGTTACACAACATAATATAACAAAATTTTAAAAGGAGACTATCTGAGGATGAATCTTCCTGGAACAATGATGGAGACTAATCAATTTGCAGTTTTTTCTGAACAAAACTGACCTCTGTGCCACAATAGTGCAAAACTTACCTGTAATTGTAAAACTACCCTAAAATTTGAGTTGAATTTTACAAGCAACATGAGCTGAGTATGTGCACAGAGATGAATCATGTACAAAAGAGGCCGTTTTTTCATTCTTTTTCTCCAGACAATCTAATTTTGTTTAGTCTTTAGGGAAGTGAAAGCAGGAGAAAGACTGAAAGCATTTTATAGTCATGAATTCACTTTGTCTTAGTTATCACCAAGACAGGGTATTCATGTGTGTGCAGTGTGCTGAGACACTGAGGCTGAGAGTTCAGGGGGCTGAATGGCTCCATTGTCAATCCTGCTGAAAACTGGATTTCCTGCAGACCCTGCACTGAGCATGTAGAATCCACAGCCTTTGCTCACATATCCATGCTGAAACCATTGCACAGGCAGCTTCTTGTGCTATACACAACTTTCTAAATTAAAACAGAAGATACTAAACCCAGCTTTTCCACTGCTTACAAGTAACTAAGCAATGATGTGAGATGAAAGCACCCCCAGATCTTGTCTTTAGTTCCCCGTGGGCTTTTAAAGTAACATAAATATTCAGTGGCTCTTCAGTTTAAGTCTGGGTTACTACACCCATCTTTGTATTACTAGAGAAGAAAAGTTCCAGCCTGTGTGATGAGACTTCGTATCTGCATAGAAGATTGTAACTAGAAAGAGTTGTTTTTTTTAGTCTTTGGATGTAAAGACATTCTTAAATCATTCTAGAGCATTATTAATGACTGATTAAATATTGATCTTCCATAAATTATACACGTGTTATGTCAGCCTTTCTGGATACCTTGAGCAGGAATTTACCTGCAGTGAAAGTTGTTAAGTCACCATGCATTATGAATTCTGGTGCACAGGGTTATAAAACATGAAACCCCCTTCCCATGCTATTTGTTTATGTAGCATCTTGAAGTTGGTTTTGTTTCATCAGCTTGCCTAAAACTGGAGTGCAAAGTTAGTTCTTTTAGTTATCTGTTGTAAGCAAATGATTGTTTGAATAAAAAAATGAACATTTCTGTTAGGTGAGGTTGAGCCTCTCATCTTCTCTATCCCACCTCAGTTAACAGACTGGGAGGTGTCACACTGCAGATTAACAGGGACTCATGAAGTTTTCTCAGCAGACAAATAGAAGGAGAAAAATTCTGTAGTTTCAGTCAACAAAGAGGCATCTGCTCCAAAGTGCAATATCAAGAGTTTGCATAAATCATAAGAAGCTTTGGATCTATTCTCATATAGAGCTTCTGTTCTAAATTTAGCAGCTCTTACTGTAACATGTTTTGGCATGTTCTTCACAGAAAGAAGTGGTGGTTTTTTTGGAATGACTGGTTCCCCATCCCCTGTTTCCATAAGGAATGAGGCTGTAATAAAATAAATATAAACCATTCTTCCACAATGTGTTCCAGCCATTCAACTCCATTCTTTCCATGTGATCTCTCTGTAAAATGAATGTATTTGAGTTGGAAGGTAAAGTAAGGGAAAGATTCCCAGCAACCCAAAGTCACCACAGAGAATGATGTCACATTCACAGTCACTGGTGCTGCCTCTTTGAAGATGATGTGCAAAGGGAAACAGAAGTTGTCTTTGCTCAGGAAATAACTGGCTGATTCTTCACTTCTCAAGCAGGTCATCATGTGTTTTATGATTTAGTGGAACAAAAAATGTGGGAAGACAGGGGGATAGACTGCTGATGCTAGTCCATGCTAGTAGATGATCTATCTTCCCAGCAACAATTTTGCTTCCTGTTATGTCAATTTTCTATGTACAAAGAACATTTTCAAAAGGGATCTAATTATACTTAAATGTTACTCAGCTGAGAGTGATTTCTTCCTAAGAACACATTTGCCTTCCTCTATCAAGATGATAATTCATTCAGTAGTTCTCTAATCAAACTACTACACTTTCAGACAAAAACCTTTGTTTTCACTCCTCTCAGTTAAAATTCACTGAAAACTTCCATAGAAGTTAGTTTCCAAAAAAAAAAAAAGAAGGCTTATGGCAGGAGCAGAGTTGCTATAAATCCAGATGGACTCTATGAAAGATAAATGCATTTTGAGAAGCAATAAAAAAGAAAAAAAATCTCTACAGTAAAATTTTTTTGCTGGGTTTTTCCATACCACTTTTGTTCACAACTGCAGACTTTGGAGTCCTGATCAATAAGGGAAATAAAACTGGTGTTAAAGCATCCTACTCATTCTTCTCTGTAAGTGCCAAGGAACATATTAATTAGGATTACATGTGCACACATAAAGAGAATGTCATCTTTCTGTTAGCTCAGTATTCCCTGTTCTTTGAGAACTTGACCATAAACAATTATTCTCATTTGGAATCTGAATGATAAATGTATCCTTGGAGTCCTGCTGTGAGACAGGAACATTTCAAATGGGAACTCTCCACTGGAAACCTTCATTTCCAAAGTAAGGACTGCATCCTGTGAATAAGTGTTTCGATGGAACCTGCCTTAATAATCATGTCAAAAGGGCTTAAACACACATATTCATTTTAGTTTGTGAAAAATTTCCTGCATTCCAGCTGTGAAGCAGGTTAAACTGAAAGGTGTTCCTGCAGTGTAAACACAAGTACCTGTAACATTACAATTTAAGTGAGTTTGCCTTTATCGGTACTCTCTGGATTTCCTGCAAATTCTAATATTTTTCTAAGGCCTGTTTCAGCTCTGGAGGCAAAAGAGATTATGTGATGGACTGTAAGAATCAAGTTTTGCTCCAAGCTTAATTGTCCTGTCATTCCATTCTTCATGTATGGAAGAAACCAATGAGAATTAATCATGTTATTCCTAGAATGACAAGTTTGGGATTGAAGCAATTCTACATACTGGGACCAGAGGCCTGCTGTGAAGCCACAAGGATCACTGCATTTCTGCAGATCTTGGGAGGTTTTAAGTCTTTCCCTGTTTCAATCACTCAGAACCATGGGGGTTTGGCTTTTATTATTCCTGGTGCATACACATGTCTTCCAAAGCACGATAGAAATTGTGTGTAATTGCCTGGAAATGGATATTTCACTTTCAGCTGCAACTTGGAGTTATATTTTAAGAGTGGATTTTAAATATTATTTTTATTGAGACCAAGCTACTGCTGTGCATTTTAAAGTTAATATGTTTTCTCAGTATGGAAACCATAGAATTGATTTGTACATTTGAGTGGATCTCACAAGAGGCCAAAATTGCCTGGTCAACCATTAACCCTGTGAAAAGCTCATGATGCTGTTCAACGATTCAAATTAGAACAAACAGTAGGAACATGCTTTCAGCAGGAAATTACTGTGACAAGACCTATTGTCTCAGAGTGTGAGGTGGGTATGTGTAAGAGTACATGGCCTTCCACTGATTTTTTTTTTTTTTCTTGTAACATGGGAATAATCTGACCCTTGATAACATTTAAGGTGTGGTTCTAAGAAACATGAAGTTGAGAGCATTATCACTGAATAATGAGCTCGATAACTTCAGTACAATGACAGTCAGGCATGTAGAAAAATGACTTTTAAATCCATTTGGAACAAGTTAGAGAATAACAATGAAGAAGTAATCTGAGGATCTTTTAAGGTCTTTCAGCAAAGACAGGCCTAGAAGTACCTGCCAGGTCACCAAAAGCAATTATAGGCATCACATAACTCCTTCCCTTGCATAAAGTATGATTCACAATTTTGTGCTTAACCCATCCTCTCTTTCAGACCTGTAATTCTGTATGCTCAATATCTTTGTTACTAAGTTTGTTGTGAAAATATGACTAGTGTAGAGAACTTGTATTTTGCTCTTTAATAATTTCTTTAATGGCCAGTAGATATCAGAATGTTTTATGCCAAAATAAAGGAAGTTTTTCTCAGTGATGATAATCAGCAATGAAACAAATTGCTTTGAGAAACTCTGAAATCTCTGGTTTTGGAGATACTCAAAGCTGAAGTGGACAAGGCCCCAGGCAATTTATCTGACCTTGAAATTAGAGCCAGCCTCAAATTTGTTGCTGCTGTGGTCTGTGGGTTTGACTGGATGATGAGATGATCCCATATGTCCCTTCCAAGCTGAATTATTACAAGATTTTTAATATTAATAAATCTAGGAGATTACAGTGTGAATCCTTCTGAGAAGGCAGCATTATTTTCTTTCCAAATACTGTTATTTAACAGACTGACTTCCACTGAGATACAATGAGACGCACAAGTGTATAAAAAACCTACAATCAAAATCTGTATTAAAAACAGGTACATAGATATTTTTGGCAAGATACTTTTTGTAAGCTGCTTTATTGCTTTAGGTTCTTGTTGTAACTGAAATTATTGCTATGAAGTCAGTGAGAAATCTGGGAAATTGAAACTAAATTAAATGAAGGCAGACTTTCTGAATCCTTGCTAGTGAAACAACACCATAATAAGCATTACATTACATTACATAAGAAACAGCATTATTGAGTGAGAGCATGGTGACTAAGATTGGAAAAGGACAGCAAGAGCAGACAAACTGAGGCTGGGCTGCACACTCCCAGAAATGTTACTGGTGCCATTTGTTATTGCTCATTTCCTGTTGCATCCAGCAGCTGCAGATCATATCTGAAAGGTTAAAGACTGGGAAAGGGCCAACTGGGCAAGGTTGAGATGTAATCAAAGAGAAGATGAAATGCAGATTTAGAATATCTAAGAATTCCATGATGATCCTGTAGTTTTACCTTAACTATCAAGTCAGCATTTTTAAAGAGAGCATGCTAAGCCAAATAGCACTCACAAACTTTTAGCCTTATACATGGTGGACTCTCTTTTTGTCAGATGGGAATCTATGTTCAAACACATTTAATTAAAACTAAATTCATATTAAAGGATATTTACTGTTAGTAAGTATACTCTTCTTCTCCAGATCTGGTGCTTATTACCAGCCCAATTCAGTATTTAGCAACAGAAGAAGAACAAATCTTTGTGTTGATCCCATAGTGGACCTTCCTCTCCCCAGCCCAATGATGGATATTTACTGCTGAATACAATGTCCTTTACTGTCACATGTCTTCCCCTCTCCCTTCCCCTTTCAATACTGTGTCAACATTTGGGATGAGCCCAAATCCTAGTGTGTGATCTGACCTTCTGACATTGTAGCCCACTGAGCTACCAACCTGGCCCTGCTTCCTGCTCCAGAGAGGGAGCACAAACAGCACTCTCAAGGATCATCTTCTGCTCAGCTATTATTTTTATGTCTGTTGCTGCTGGTCCATATTAATGTATTATAAAAATCTTGCATGGATTCTTGGTTGCCTTCCCAAAATATATGTTTGGATCTGTGGATCTGTATTTATGTGGGAATAGGAATTATGTCTTTTGCAATTTGTAACTGTTGAAATTAAGAAAAATGAGGGGGAAGAATAAGAGCTGCACTGAAAACACAGTAGTAAATATGAAATTATGTTGGTCAGTGTTAAGCAGGGCAAGAACATTCTAAAAACAGACAATGGTTTTTGTTTAAAATTATGTAATGAAATATATCCAGTATAATATATAATAAAATCTTTAATTTAAACAATGGGGCAGTTTTTCAGGGGCATTAGTCTCTTCTTACATTTAGCAGAGACATATTTTGAAATATGCAAATTGCATATTTTCATTTTCTGGGCCAGATAAGGAAGGAACACAAATGCTGGCCAGAGTCCCCAGAAATGGGACTATCTTCTAATTTGTAAAGCTGCAGAACTGTGTTAGTTTACACAGTGGCACTATTGAAAACATCAAGTTCTTAGGGCATTCTAGATAAGATAGCTTCAACTTTTGCTGTTTCCTGTTTTCTCCTGATATTTTGAAAGGTAAAAAAAAAAAATAATAATCTGCATTGCTCCACCCTTGCCTTGCAGAGAGACTACAACCCAAATATTATTTTGTTTGGGAGTAAGTTTGCTTACAGCTGCAAATAAGGAGAAAAACAAAAAAGGTTCCTTTTAAACTCCTCAGAATGGCAGTTTCAGTAAAGCACCTTCAGTGGTTTCCCAGCAGAGATCAAAGGAATGAAATCCCAAAGGGCTTGGACAGTGGGGTCTATTTTTGGTAGTGAAACATCCACACAGTTCCTCTGCTTTACTGGGGATATCAGAGGAAATTGCAAATGCTGTAGAAGCTTTTTCTGATGTCACAGGCTTTTGGGTGGGTTAAAAGGACAAATACTGAGCCTTTCCCTTTGGATTCCTCTCTGTTAGTTGCTGCTTATCAAGCAAAATGGTGTTTTTGTCTACCCCACCTTCATTGTCCCACAAACAGCAATTATATTTTTTCAAGCATTGGGGAAATCTGTAATACAGTAAACTACATGAAAAAATAAGTTTAAATTTTTTCACTTGGTTTTAAAACATATATTAAAAATGGTTATTTGATTTTGTTTCAAATGCAAATACAAAATATTTAAGCTTTTCCCACCTCATTTTCTTTCCACTTTTCAATTATTAATTACTAAAACTAACGTGGAGCTAGAGAAAGATGCTAAGTAATATATGGCAGTGAGGAAATTAAATCTTCTGATTTGTACAGAAAATGGGCACAATGCTCCAATTGTCATTGAAAAATGAGGGGAAAACTATTTTTACTTTTGTGAAATAATTCAACGTTTCAAAACTCATTTTCCACTGCTGCAGAACAGTTAATATTCTGGATAAAACAGAGGCAAAGTATAAACTTGCAGAAGGAAATAACCCTCTCCTCCATGGGCAGCACCTGAGACTCATCCCTTCTCCCACTGCTTAAGAGTTCTAGCACTGGCTTTGCTCCATATCTCTACTTCCCTCTCAGCAGATCCTTTAGCAGAATCCTGCCTCTTTTCCCCTGGGTGGATTCTGCCAGTGTTGAGGAGTGGCTGTAGAGGGCAGAACAGTCAGTTATATCCATCTCTTCAAAGTGTTGATGATGCTGCCTCATGAGAGAGCAAACTCAGAATGAGTTGGAACACCTCAGTTTGGGAACCAAAGGGGCACTGCAGGACAGAAATAAATATATTTAGTATTATCCTAAATTTGGCTTCAGTATTTACCCAGAGAGCAATCCATTGTCTGCACAGGGAATACGATCATTCCTTAATGGACTTCAGACAGCAGATACTGATCATTTGAGGATGCTGACACACAAAACTGCTGTATTCTGATCCAATGGCTGATGTTCTAAACTGGCAGCCTCGTTGTCTTACAGCATGACCTTGCATCTGCAGCCTGGTGAGTCAGCTGGCAGCAGGATCACTGACTCTGGAATGTGGCAAAGGGGAAGGAAAGCAAACACCTCGGCAGAGAAAGGCATGCATGGGAAGTAAATGGCAAAGCAGCACCTGGAAAAGGGCAGTAAATAGAGCTTAGTAGTGAGGAAAGACTACAGGAAACTGGGTACCCAAACACAGGAGAGCCAGGAAGGAATATCAAAGCATTTGCAAAGGGCCACAGGTACCATGGGACAAACAAGGGCACCACTGGGCGCACAGTGCTCACTGGTCTGTGCAGGGACAACAGGAGCAACATAGACACAGTATCTTTTTTTTTTTTTTTCTTTTTTAATCTGAGAAGTCACATCAGCATTTGGTTTCCTTTTTCCTGATACTTTCCTGATGTTTCATGTAGCTTTGGAAAAACACCAGAAAAAAATGGAAAAAACAAATTTTATTTAGCTAAAAAAATAAGCATTTTCCTAATTTATGCTATTCAGAGACTAAAGACATCTCTAATACTTTTGCATATTAAAAAAATGTAGGATCTGGCCACCACTGAAGAAAAAACTGAGGCAGACTCTGAGTTGGGGCTATCAGTCCCTAGGAAGGACCTCACTCAAGTTTATGTGAGAATCATACACAAAAGTAAATTCTGGTGCAAATACATAGAATTTTTACCCTGCAGTTTTCCTGTCTCAGTGAATTGAATAAGAAACCTCAATTCAATATTTTAAATCTCATTAAATCCCTCCTTACTCCAACACATATGTGCATAAACAAAACAAAACAAAACATCCCATCTGGTCATAGGCATCTTTGAGTATTTGTTTAATGGCTCCCTAGCTGTGAGGACTGCAAAAATGCTTGAAATCCAAGTACACCACATAGCTCATAGCAACAGCATATAAAAGTTTGCCTCTCAAGAGATTTACTCTGTGAGGGCCCTATCTGTGAAAAGTTAGAGGAAAAAGGGAACCAGTGTAAAATTGTAGGGTGCACTGGTTCTGTTGATAAAATATTGGTTCTGCTTGAAGGAGTGTGGGGTAATGAAGTGCAAAGGACGGGATAGAATCCTCATTATGGCTGAAATGAAATAAGAGAGTAGTCCGTGTAATTGCAATGAAAACTTGCTTTCATTAGTTTCTCTCGATGTGCTTTCATCACAATGTGCATTATTTATACAGTAAAGACAGAATATGAGAGAAAGTGCTTCCCTCAGCCAAAGGCAGAACAAGAAGTGAAACTCAAGTTTTCTGAATCAGCCACTACAAACCCATGCAAGACACTTTGACTTTCTCATGAAATAAACATAAGCATATGGTCAACTCTACGATGCTCCTTTGGGTTAAACTTCACTCAAGAACATCCAAGTTCACTCACACAAACTTTTATTAGTCAAAACTTTGCCTCAGCAAAGAAGTCTGCTCAGTCCACAATCAAGAGGTATTTTGGGGAAAGCAAGAGACAAAGTTTTTCTTTGAAAAGATGGCTTGGATATTCCTGAAATCATAGCTCCATCCTCTTTCTATCATCTCCTTATCAGCACGTTACCAGCAGGAGCTTCTACAGGGAATCCAGGCAAGTGTTTAACAGTTCACAGGCTGTTCCACATCTGCTTTGGACAATAAGAACAGAGATTTTTGTACAGTTACTTCAACTCACACCCAAGGAAAAACCTCCAGTGTAAGCAAACTGCAACTGTATTTTTGTACATTGTCTTTAACATCATTTGCTTTTATCTTATATCCAGTGCAATTTCATAATGTCAGATTTGCCTAAATGTGACAGGCATAAAGCACTTTGATTTTGCTGGTGTCTGAGCTGACAATATCTACCGTTTTTTTAGCAGACACAAAAAGAGCTTCATCAGGTGGCCCTTGCTGGGAAGGGGCTGTCTGCAGCCTGAGAAATGCTGCATCTCAGAGCAGCTTCAGACTGGTGACCGAAACAAGCTCAGAGGGGAAATGGGGCTGCATTTTGGACTCTACTTTCCATTTCCCAGCGCAGATCAGCAGTGTCCGGGTTTCCCTGGAAGTGCAATATGGCACTGCCCTCTAGTGCCGTGCGCCAGAGCCAGCATCGGCCGAACGGCTCAGACGCAGAATTGTGTTAAAGCACTTGGAATCATGGGGTTAAAAGATCTCATTTCCTATCCCCTGCTCTCTGCGTCACTGCGGAGTGATGTGATGACTTTTGGTCAGGCCCTGGGATCTGTTTGTTGCTTATATGGAGTAAAGTAAGAATGCAACAATGGAAAACTTCAAAATCAGGCAAGAGGCCTGAAAGAAGCTGTGCTAAAAAAGTGAGATAACATCAGAGGAGAGGGTTTTTTCAATGAGCCCATAATACCCAGCCAGGCTAGGCTTGTCTTTGCCTCCATGAAATAAACCCCCCAGAACTCTCAGGTGGCTTACAGATGGTTTCCCATCAAATTTTTCCTGAGATCATATAGGAAAAATTTGTCAACATTCAAGACGAGGGACTCAATATTGACTATTCTTGGTCAATATTGAGTCCCTCGACTCATAATGAAAAGAATTATAATTAAAGTCTTGCTTTATGAGACCAGCTTCTGGATGCTGATAAAACACTTGATGGGAAATGATTCTGAACCACAAATAAAAGGCTGCCAAAGGAAAAACACATTGGAACTGCATGGGCTCTAAGTACAGTTAGGTAGGATGTGACTAAAATAACTTTGGCTGTCAGCACTGAGTATCTCATGTTTATTGATGGCTGTAATTGTTACTGCTGCAGCAGGAGTAAAGTTAAAACTAAAAAAAAATATTCATGCTGAAATAGTTCAAAACTTGATTGAAAATTTACCAGATTCCATGAGATCTTTGACTTGAATTTTGGGCCACTACTTCAAAATGTGTAAAGAGAATTCAAGCATGGCTCATAACTGGCATGAACAGTGTAGAGTTAAAATATCTGCAGGAGAAGATTCATAAAAAACTCTTTTCTGCATTTCTCTCATGTAAAACCTATAACTTTTTCTCCAGATAGAGATACTGCTCAGGAACTGGAAAGGTTAGGATAATTATTCATTCAGTTTGGACAGTATTGGGAAAAGTCCCTCAGTTATAGTGTTCTTTTTTAAAATATATTCTGTAGCAAGGTGATAAACTGAATGTAAGCAGCATCACTCAACATCCATTGAAATCTTTAAGTGTTCTCTTTTTACTTCAGTAGTCATCTGACTAAGCCCTGAAGGCAGAATTATAAGTTTAAATTAAAATTTAAAGTTTTTTAAGAATTCAGAGGGGATTTTTTGGTTTTTGTGTTCAAACATGACTCAAAGTTAAAATGAAACAAATGACATTTTCTCTCATATCTTTATTTTGGATCAAACCTATGAATTCTAATTTATGCTTTCCTTTTTACTGAAGCAACTGAATAGTTGCTTCCAGGTTTGTCCCACTGAGATGAAGTATTTTGATAAATTCTGTATTACACCAAAACGTGATATTGTAAAACTGCTTTCTTTTATTGACAAAGGATAAAATGTCATACTAGCTGCTGCCAAATACAGTCACCCATATATTCATAAGACATTTGTGACAATCTCTTAGTATAATCAGTTTTATATAATTTAGGTAGCTGTCTTTATTTCTCTGTTTGGTGAAAGTACACCATAAGAAGTAATACCTTTTGTCATTTTTTTCCCAGTTAATTGAGTTATATAGCTTGGAACTAGCTCTGAAAAGTACTTCAGAGTTATTTCTAGGAGAGCACAGAGGAAAGCAACACATTGTCATAGTTCAAAGCAAATGTTTTTCTATTTTTAGACATTTCTACCTTGCAACATGCAAGAACCCTACAATAAAATTTAGCTAAGTACACTTTAGTCCAACTTCACCCTATAGGAAATTGAATGCTAAAAATGGTAAAATCCAAGACAAATTTGTAACATTTGTTTCCTGAATATAAGAAAAATACCAAACAGGAGTGCTGGTGAGATCTGCAACAGCCCTCTGGTGTTACAAGAAGCAGATTACAGATCAAATCTTCATTTCCTTTTGCCCTGCATTGGGCTAACATTTTATGACCTTTATAAAACATCAGAACCAGAGAAATGCTATCATTTTGCACTGTTTTGTGCAAGAAGAGCCCAGAATCAATCCTGTCTTGGATTTACCATTCAGCCTGCAAGTCATCCTCACTGCTGCAATGATTGCAGGAGCTAATCATTTACCTCTGTGTTATCATTACAAGATATAGCAGTGATGTACCTGTAAATGATCTTCTTGAGCAAAGGCCTGCAAGTTTGGCTGCCCCCTCCCCTTTCTGGTCCCTCTCCCATCTCTGTGCATATTCAAATCATCATTCAGGCTCTTCTGATACAACATTTTCCAGCATCAGTGTCAGCTCCTGTCTCCCAGCCCCAGATGGATGACCAAAAACATCAGCTGGGAACGAGCATTTTATTGCTGGAGTTCCTTGTGCAGTGCAGACCCGTTCACTCATTAACTCAAAGCAGGCATACAAATCTCCTGGCTTGGCAAAGAATTCATCTTCCCTCAAGTAACAAAGACTGAAAAGAGCGCCTGAAAACCTGGTCATTAGCTTGTTCCTTTATTTGCAATGTACATAAGGCCAAAGGAATAGCAAATGGAGTTATTTCCCACTGAAGAGAAACGATGTTTTTTCTAATCTGCAATCAAAAGAGGCTTGACACACATTAGTACAAGAATATTGCTTTCAAGTCAAACATTTTCCTCTTGTTGCAACCATAGCAATGGAATAAGAAACTGCATGCCAGAAGTTGCAATCCTGGGAGCTGTTAATGATGGATCTGAAGCTGGTTTTGTTCTGTGACCTTAATGAGAGGTGTGATCCAAGAAGAGAGGCTGCTGAAGCATGTAGGAAACAGCCCCATTCACAAATCAGACTTAGCTAAAATCAGCTTCTAGAAAAGATTGAGTCAGACTAATTCACAAAGTTAAGGCCATTCCATCAAGGAAATAGAAAACAAATATTCAATTCCTGCATAAGCAGCACTACTCTACTGATCCATCCTACGTCGTTTTTGGAAAGACCAACATCTTCTGCAGTAATTGATGTCGTGTAAACTTGGCAACACAATGGTAACTGCAGAAGCTGATCCAGAAGAACATAACTGAAAATGGATGCAGTTTGAGAAATCAATTAAGCAAGGACTTAACTACAAAAATGAAATTGCTGGTCTGAAGTTTAAAAACCAGCCAGAAAGATCATAATTGTTGATTGTAAGCTCAATAAGTCTTACTGACCAAATATGCAAATACTTCCCTATCTGAACCTAAAAAAAGGGGTGTGTTGCAACAGCAGGATGAGTTTCCTTCATATTGTATCAAAATGATGGACTGGAATGATTTGTGGCATGGGAAAGTTTGCTCTTGTCACAAGGGAAAGAGCTACTAAAAAAGTAGCCTTGGGTTGTCTCAGGGGTAAAGGTTTTCCTGATTGAGATTATTTATAGAGAATAAGTTTTTATGATGGGCATTTTATTATTTTCTTTTTCTCTTGAAACTTCCATCCGTTCCTTGTGATTCATTCCAGATGTTTCAGATGAGTGAGGCATATCAAGGTGTCCTTTGTAGAAAAATTCCAACAGCAACTCAATAAACTCATCACTGTAAGTAAATCCAACAATCAGAAAATTACTAACATTTGTCAAAAATGTTCTGTCTTTTCCCTGGAATGATACTGGAAATAATACTAAAATACTGGAATAAATGGCATACTTTGAAGCAAAGCCTCCACATCCCAGAGTGCATGTTTATGTTATGTATGCTGTAATGAATTTCTCTGCAGCTAGATGAGAACTCTCATGAGCAGTCTGCACATTTAAAATATTTTCTGAGCTGTATCTGCCAGCATGGACACTTTGCATGGGAAGATGTTTGCTGCTTCTGCTTCATTGTACTTGCAGAACAGGCTCTTTGCCATGGCTGTGCTGTACCAGGGTCAGTGCACCACACTGTCTGCTATACTTCAGCAGTTCTATTATATTAGCATGATTATAATCTGAGTGCCCATTCTCTGGAACATTTATTCTTCTAAATTTCTCATCAGTGGTTCTATGGAAAATAACACTTTTTTTTCATTAAAATATCCCATGTTCATGCTTTCATTGATGGAAAAGACTCTTTTAAATCAGCCCTTAAAACCCTGTTTAATAATGTCTGTTTATTAAATCCTAAACCACTTTAGAATGATGATGATGATGGTGATGATGATTATATGATTTAAAATTCAGTGTGAAAAGAAAGATACAATCAAATACCATTAAAATTTCAGGACAAAACTTAGAGAGTTATGTTGATAGATTATGTTCTTGTCTGTCTTCCAAATTGTTCTTCAGATCGTCCTGACTCTTCCCTAGACCTTTGATATTCTCCTCCCCAGAGAGACTGCTGGAGATGAGCCGGTGCACTATATCCCACAAAATGCTTTATATCTCCAGCCTCACCTTGTCCCATGTCCATTTTCTGAAGAGACTTCTAAGGGTTGTCAGGAGGCATAAGAGTTGTGGGCAAAGTGTTTTCTGTGCCCAGATTATATGGATGCAGTCTCTGTTACAGTGGAAATGAGGCAATATAGGGTTTCAAATTATTTCTCAGCCAAGTCTGCAAAGAGAGGATGAAATTATGACATACTCATGTCACAGAAAAGCTGTTCAGTTGTAAGAATCTGTGCTAAGTAGAGGTTTGTTTGGCTTATTTACAACTATGAATGTTGCTTCTACACAACCTCCCACCCCACCTTTGTGAGTGACTTGGACTTAATGTTGTTTCATTTCTCTGTGGCATTCAGCACCAAACAAAACAGGAATTCTCCCTCTCTCCATCCTGGTCAATTTTAATAATTTCTGTGGACCCTTGGCCACTATGCAGTAACAGATGCTGTGAGTCATGGAACTGGACTGCACAGCACTGAGATGCTAAAATATAATCCTGATGAGTACTGAAACAGCTAAATCCCCCCCAAAAACAACAACAGAAAAAACCCTAACAGACATGATGGCCTCAGAGACAATCCTAAGGCTGTTGTAAATCACCACTACCTGCTCTGACTCGCATATAATTCTGACAGTGTCAGCCATCTGAGACTGGTCCTCCTCATGCAATAATGTGGAGAGTATTATGGTTTCCCACAGATTTCAAAAAGGGCAATTCTCATTCTGACTGCCCTTCTCCATTTTTAACAGGACAATGAAGAAGGAATGGACTGTTTCTTTAATTTTCTTTTAAATAAAGTATTTTCCTTCAATCCCTTCTTCTTGGCATAAATAGGAATTGTAAAGGTAGTTTTAATTTCCACTCTTCTTATTTTCTTGAAAGATAATTCTCTTTTTCAATTAAAATTAGAAATAAACAGTTGAAGATGGATCTTCATCCATAGAAAATATAATTAGAAAGCAGTTTCTTCAAGGAGGAGTGACATTCATCTGTTTGAAGACACAGGATCTTTTAGCATAATTAGAATGGGCTCATTTTACCGCTGAGTACTTTGTGTCTCTGCCCTCCCACCTTTGGGTATTGTATTTCACCATGTTGTCCGACGGCTGCCTAGGAAACACTGAGGCCCAGTTTGAGACATTGCATGTATCAGTCTTTCTCTTTTGAGCCATTTGTAGTTCTGGATCATTGGAAAAAGCAAGCTTTAGATAAGCATTTATAAAAATATTTATTAATCAAATTATAATAAATAAAAATTTATTTAGTAATCAAATGGGCAAATCCTTCTTAAGCAGTTAACGTTTTTCCTACTTCACATCCCCTCCAGATCTGAATTACTGAATAATTTCTTGTATCAAATCCTAAACACTGAAGTCTATAGTTCCTTGTAGAAAAATGCTTGTATATTTTCTTCCAGAAATTACTGGAAGTATGAGTTTGGTCTTTGTATATTTCACATGAAGTGTCCCTTTGTTGTGTTTTAGATTGCACAATACCATACAAGTGCAAATTATTTCTACATAATTGCAGTAATTGTCAGAAACTGCCAACATTGCAATAACCTGTTGGAGGTAGTAGAAATCTCTTCTTGCAAGAACAGTTAATTTGAATCTGCCCTAGAGGAAATTGAAGGGTCTTCATGCGTAGCATTAAAGAAATTATTGCAGTGATTATGGACTTCTTAGTTATAGAAATCACAAAACACAGTGTATTTATTCCTGTATTTGCCTGTTATTTTCTCTGTATTTAAGACATTTTCATATGACAAGGTGTTTGTAATGCAAGGGATAGGAAAGAGTGAACTGGTACAAATTGAAACACTTCCACTATTTTAAATAAACCAAGAAAAACTTATTTCAACTGAAAGTCTCATTAATTAACTCTAACCTTTTCCAACTCAGAGATTCCATCCAATTATTTTAAATAATTTGACCATCTAAAAATCTTACAAAAAATTACTGTCAATCAAAACAATCCAATTACTGTCAATCCAACTGATTTTTTATTATATCTTTATTGTGAAACTGAACAGAAATGGCTGCCAGGGGATTTTAATCTGTCCTGGTGAAGTTTAAACTTTTTAAATAGTATACAGCTATATGAGCAGGAGCTCAAAGAATCTACTTGTCCCATAGAAAGATAAATGTTTTGATTTCCATTTTAGTACCCTAAATCAAGGTTATTCAGTGTCAAGAACTTTTTCTACACTGGAAGTGTGTGGCTGTAGGACTTCACCAAGGCCACATACAGCTCTGGAGTACAAGCTGGTCAGGGGTGTATCCCTGATATCCAAAGGCACTGCAGCTAAAGATACCAGAGTTTAAGTTCCTTTCTTCCTATATGAGCAAAGACAGATACTCCAGTTTTTGATTCCTCATCTGGGAAATTAAAAGCCATCTTTTATTCCCTCACATGGAGTCAGTGTATGAGCCAGAAAGCCTATTCCAAATTTCAGTAATATGAAGCAGTAAATAACTACTAACTGTGCTGCAAAAAGATGAGTATTTCTGTGTCATAAGTAGCCTGGAAGCTATTCAGCTCTACTTCATTAATAACAATAATGATTTACTGTGTTAGAATCTGAAATGTTTTCAAATCTGCCCTCTGCTCCATGAAACTTCAAGATTAGGTCTGGTACAAACAAAAGGCTGCTGCTACAATGCACGAAGAAGTGCAGGAGCCCCAGCTGGTGAGCATTTCATTTATCAGCATTCACCAGTGAAAGGCCCTTTTTGTCTGCAGTACATTAGAGCAAGTAGGAAAAACTAATAGCTTTGACTTCAGGAGGCCAGACAGTCTGTAGACAAGCACTGTGCAGATCTCCAGACTGCCCCATGAAGGCTCCTCGGTTCTTGCCCTCAACACTCCTATTATTCCCTGGCAATTGCTGCCAGTTGGCTTGGTAACCATGGACATATTTTAACAGCTGAATTCTTCCCTCAGTTACACTTGGCACCACCACTGACTTCAGGGGAGCTACAGGGTGTAACTGAGGGCAGAACTTGGCTCTTGGCACCCACTACAAACCAGTTCAAGGCCACCAGTTGCATTTTTACCCTTAATAATTTAATCCCTAGCGTTAGTGAAAGGAACCTAAAGCATGCACTGTATCACCTTGCCTGAGAAAGCCCTCGGTGTGGCCATAGGAAGATGGTGTGCACGGAGCTGTGTCTGTTGCTAGCCCATTTCTGTGACAGAAGCCCATTTCTCATACCGGCAGCGTGGGCTCAGTGTCACTCGCGCTGCACCGATCACCCCGAGCTCAGCCAGCGTCTGGAGCCGCGCTTGAAACATTGCTTTGTTTTAATCACATGTTTTTATTTCATGAAATAGACCCAAGTATTCTGAAACTAAAGGAGTGTTTTTTCATGCTGCTATAATTTGTGAAATAATGAGACATTTTGGTCTGTTAACTCCTCTTAAGTCTCACCACAATGTTATGCTTTGACTTCATTTGTGGTTGCAAAATATTTACTTTTCTCTTTAGCAGATTATATGAAGCTGTGTATTTTGTCTTGGGAGATATATACATATATTTATATATATTTAATCTCAGAAGCTGTTAGCAAAACTATTTTTGTCCTCTGATCTGGTTTTGCATCCTCTTTGAAAATATTTACCGGGACAATGTGGATTTATTTGCTGATGTGATCTTTTCTCAAAAAACCCTAAAAGTTGACGTACTAATAATGTGGATTTTTTTCACCATGCAGGTCATATGTATACAAATAATTCCTCACTTGTACTGGGAACAAATTGCCCAAACAATTATTTAGTACTATTAAACCTTCTCTCATTGGAGATTATAAATGGAAGATGCTATTTTTAAAATTGCCAGAGGGAGTTAGGATCATAAGCCTTCTAAAAAGTATGAGTGAGGTTTTACTGGGTCAAACTCCAGAATAAAGGAGGCAGTACTGTCTGCTTAGGATTTAAACAGCAGAACACCTGGGTTTACTTCCTTTCCTTTTCCATCAACATCCAGTCATCAAAAACCTGATCATCACTCACGTACCAACTGAGCTGCTATCCAAGCAGAATTCAGACAGTGGTGATCCAATGCAAATCTGAACAGGTACAGCATTCAGGACACTTCTGATTCCTCATTTGAGCCACCTGTAGTTACGCTGCTGCTTATGCAATACAACTGTGAAGTAAAATTAACAATTTAATTAAATGTTTGTAAGAGGTTATGATAGCCTTTAAGAGAAACAATTGAGTATCTAGTCATGATTCTCTGCCCTGACACCTCCAGTGACAACTCAAATCTGACTTCCTCAGTGTCTGGGAATGCCCCTTTAGCCAGGTTTTCCATGGTAATTAGAGATCTCAGCCAGTTCCTGTCTCTCTTCATCAGCTCTATCAGCTCAGTGCCTTGATGTCTCCATCAGTGTCATTATCTTGGGGACTTCTCTGGTTTCCCTACAGAGTCCCTGCATTTTCACAGGTTGCTTTTCCCATAGATGGTATTTTCCTTGCTTATACTGAAATGCAGTTTAATGTTCTCACCATAGTGAATGTTGAAGACTCCTGGCAGGATCTTAATTTTTCATGGCTTGTCAGTCTGTAGGTGATCTGCAATTCCTGTCACTTAGCTCACATTTTCTTTCTGCCTGACCTGAATCTCCAGACTTAAGAAAAAGCAGATTTTCAGAAGACTTTAGGCACCTAAAGAAAGACACCTTTTTACATTAAAAAGGGACTTACAGAAATAAGATATCAAATTCCTGTTGACTACCAATGGAAAAGTACTTAAAATATTTAATAACTTCTAACAGTTTAATTAGCTGTTCCCAAGTGTTGTAAAGTCCCTAAAACCACTTCTGGAGACAACAACTCTTCCTTTTAATTTGTGCATTTTTTCCAATTGTGGAAGCAGAGAAAGGACCCAAAAATAAACATGAATTATATACACTATAAAGTCTCTCTGTATTGGAGAAGCAGGATAAAGGAAGGGTTTGTTAAGTTTCTGTCTGTGGACCTGTGCTGTCTTTGAACTCCAATTCCAGCTATCCACAGTCTGCAACTGGGAATCCTTATGCTAAATATCTTTATTAAGGAAGAGAATCCTAAAAAAGATAATAAATTGAAACTGGGCCTAAACTCCCCTTTTTTTGGTGTTTTGGGAGTTTTTTTTTCTCCCCAGCACTTAGAGATAACATAAATGCCTGACCTTTGTTTTCATTCTTATATGGTTTTAAGGCAATTTGGGGAAGGGAGGGAGAGGAGGGAGAAATGAAAGGGAATTTTTAGTTTATCCACAAGACACATAGTGGAGAAAGGTGAATTTAGGAAATGGCAGATGCATATGTCTTCCAAACATCTCGGGGTTTTTTGAGTTTGTGAGGGAAAAAATGTTATTGTTGTCTCTGATAGCTACTACTTTCTCCTAGTAGAGTCCCAGGATTTCTGAGACTTATTTTACACAGGAGACACAAAAGTTGGATTCAATGGGACAATCTGACCCTGCTCTTGCACCTCCAGATGACAAAAGTCAGTTTTGCTGAGAAACCTGCATCTGGTGATTCTAAAGCAAAAACTAAAATCTACACTAAAGAACTTGAATACAAGCACTGAGGTGATCCTACAATAATCACTTGCATTTTTATCAAAGGCTTTGGGGTCTAGCCAGGGATGAAATCCTACATAGTAATACATATCTAGTGAAAACATGCCCAGAAAAGTCTGGGCTAAGTGAAGCGAAACACTAAAAGTTCATTCTGCTTTTCAAAGAGTTTAACCAAGGCTGCCTTTTGCCAGTGATAATTTTCCTGGATGCAAAGAAGAACAGCAGATGCCTCCAAAACTTTTACCATGCAGTGCTTTGTCCGTGTACTCCAGAGGGCAGCATGGTAATACTGCTGAAATGGTCTACCAAGTCACACAAGATTCCTCTGATTTTTCACATTAAAAATAAACTTTAAAATATTTACTAAAAATTTTACACAGAGAAGCCATTAAATATATGAAAGCTACATCAGAAGTGCTGTTTTGGCTTCTTAGGTAACTAAATAAAAAGATTTATAAGGACATGAAGTTTAAATTAAAAATTTTAAAATAACATTAAATAAAAATGGTTTTCATTGTCTTTTAAAAGTGTTTATTTTTTGATGATTTTCCTGCCCAGACTCAATTTTGGATGAGAAAAATGTTAATATACTAACTACAAGTATAATAAATTCTGTATTAAGTGCTTTCTTCAAACTCAAAGTTATATATTAAACCTCTGCTTGATAGCAAATTCCATAATTTTTAATATCTAAGTAAGGTAATTTTTTAAAAAATCTAACTTCCTAAGAATTTTACTTCACAAAATGTTCACTATGTTCTTAGTGCTTCTAGATACTGCAGCCTAAGAAATTATTTGTTTTTGTGATCTATATTTAAGATAGATCTTAATGGAAATAACAGTTTTTTACAGGAGGGAAAAAACCTGCAAAGGGTCAACTGCAATATTTGACAAGGTCATATTATTGGAGTACAATGTGTCTCCCTAATCGTGGTTCCTTAGTATGTTAATCTGAAAGATAATTAAAAGTGTGCATGTGTATACCTGTAAGAAATATGCAGGTGCCAGAATGCTGAACAACTGAGAATCAATTGCCAACAGCACAGCACCATTAGAAAACTATTCCTTGAGAATAATATTGTATAAAATTACAAGAGGATCGTATTCCAATTGTCTTCATAAAGAGACTACAATATGGGGCACTGTTTAGGATTGGCAGGATTGGCCATAAAATGCTGAAATTAAGACCTAATCAATCTGTAGCAGAAGGCCAGCAAGACAAATGGGACATAAATAATGCCAGCAAGAAAAATGGGAATCCCTATATATTGCAATACTTAAAAAGCTTATGGTGTGTTGATTGTCTTATTATGGAATTTTTCATGGTTTTGTTGAGTGAAGTAGCAATTAAACTGAAGATGCTGCTGCAGAAACCATTTATTACCCCAGTGCCTACACAGAGCAGACTATACTGAAAACAACCATGACTTGCATTTCAAGACTCATTTCATTTTCATGGTTTAGGCTTTCCCTCAGTGGTTGTAAACAACCTGCTATGGGTCTCTCACAAGTAATTTAATGAAGCCAAAAAAATCTGCTTTTAGGTTAAATGTTTAGGATGTTGAGTCCTATGCCTCAGGGGGCCTGAAACATCATGGGCCCTTCCCAAGGAATTCTTAGGTCATTTTTGATGACTGCAATAATCCAGTGTAGTCTTAAAGTCAAAGGAAGTCCTTGGGTTTGATGAGCTTTGAAACTAGCCTTGCAGTCCACAGGTATTATTAATTCTGTAAGTTTTTTCCAGAGTAGTTTAGACACAATAAAACTTCCCAAGGAATTTTGGGGAGGTTACCTTTTCCCGTGTAAGTTTTAACTAATCAGGATCTTTGGAAGAAAAATATGCAGATCAATTTTGTGCTAAGGCTTTTCCAGTCCTAAGCAATGCCAGGGCTGTACCAACACAGAGCACCGAAAGATGCTGCAACACTTTTACCCACAGTCTCCCCCGAAAGAAGGATGTATTTAAAGAAGGATTGGTCTGGGGAAATCAGTCATTACAATCTGTACATTATTAAGCTGAGAGAAGGGTTGGCTAAAGAGAGTATATTGTGAGGGAAAACACATTTTCTGTAATCTGAAAAGACATAGACACTTCCATGGTATGTTTTTTTTGTTTATTAACTTTTTCTGCTAGACCTGACCATAGACATTGGGATTTTTGGCTGAGTTCTGCTTCAACATTTATCTGTGGCCTGCAGGTTCAGCAAAGCTGTTTTCATTTCCCTTTGTCCACTTGCTTGCTGTGAAAATAGATTTTAATAGCCCAGCCAGGAGCTGTAATTTATGTCACTCAAACTGCATACAACATTTGCTATCCATGTAGAAATATGCATCAACCTGGGCAGCTACAGCATTGCTTCTCTCTGTCATAATACATGTCTTATCCTTCCATGGGCATCTACAATAATCACAGAGGACGTGTAGACATAAAAAATGTGGCAGAGACAAATTGTGAAAAAACAATATGGTAAATATGTATTTAACTGACCCCTTCAGTTAAACAGAAATAAAAATATTTCATTATACAATAAAAGTAACAGTGTGGGTTGTCGCAAATAGTGTCAAGAAAGAAGGCTCCTGAAGTCATAATATTCTCTTCAGACATGAGATCTGTATTCACCTCCTCTCAAAAATATTTTTTATTTCACAGAGGAGTAACCACCTTTTCTATGCTTTATTTCTCCATGTGTAAAACTCACCCTCTGTCTGTTACACTAAATGAAGATTGTTTGGGACAGAGGCTGTGTAACTGCACTCTTTGTAGAAGCTTGTAGCAGTATTGACTGATAGCAGCTGGGGCTGCTAAGTGCTGTGTGTGAAACAAACATTCTTGGGTTTGGTTTGATTTCTCTGCCAACACTTCAGGTCAGCCCCTAAGCTACTTTAATTTTTAATTAAAGTAGCATCAATAATACCCTTTGAAAGCTTGCTTCTCTGCTGTTTCCAACTACATGCTAATTAGTTTTTGTCCCCATTTACACAAAATTTAATTTTCTGGTTGCTATCTGGAGAATTTCCATAGTAATTTTAAGGGGTTTTTTTCTTTGCTGCTGTGGGTATGCTGACTTTTTCCAAAAGACACCTGCTCTGAAGTTAAATTGAACTCTTTTCCACCTTCTTACCCACTTCCCCCATGATTTCCATAGAATAAAAGCATTAGTCATTGACCTGTAATTATCTTTAATTCACTGATACTTTTCTTGGACCAGCTGCATGAGGGACTGAAAATGGTGCAATGAAAAGACTGAAGCAGACACAGACAGCATCACAAGAGTGAGCTACACACACTTCCACACAACTGCACGTGTATCACTTAGCCACAACACAATTAACACTCTTGCCCCAAAGAAATTATGATCCAAGGAATTCTGCAAACTTTCAACAAGTGCTGTGTTGTCTGTGGTGCCAACTTTCTCAGGTCCTATCAAGAATCCTACAATGTATGACATCTGCCTAAAATCTCATTTCTGAAACTTGTATGTCTGCATGAGAACATCCAGATTCATTTTATTAAAAAAAGGGGGTTCTGTCATTGCAAAAAAAAAAAAAAAAAAAAAGACTGGAAAACATGACACAAATGTTTCCTTAAGGCTTAGTAAACAGAAAGTGAAGTAAAAAATACCTTTTTAAAAAGTTCTTTAGTTTAAAAATCAATTTTTTAAAACTTAAGGGCCAGCCTGATGATGTTTTAGTACTTCAGGTTGACAGAATGATCAGTGGGACTATTCACAGAGTATAAAGATAAAAATGTGCAAAAGATCTTTGTCAGATCTGGGCCTACAGCCAGCCTCTCACTCCCCAAGAGCATGTCATATGGCACTACTTCTAAATTTGGCTCAACTTTGCTTTGGTGAGTGCAAAATTTGTCTAGATCCAAAGCTAGCTCTGCATCTACCATTTAAAGCTTTTTCATCCCATGTAGAAACTCCAAATAAATAAAATTTACAAAGAAGCTTTTATCTGGCTGTAGGTGTGTTTATAAGTAAGAGTGAAAGCAAAACAACA
Organism: Serinus canaria; assembly: GCF_022539315.1. Taxonomy (NCBI): domain Eukaryota; kingdom Metazoa; phylum Chordata; class Aves; order Passeriformes; family Fringillidae; genus Serinus; species Serinus canaria. The sequence continues at coordinate 4,422,969 of NC_066331.1, read as the reverse complement.
CTGGGCAGGGATCCAGAGACTGATACCTGAGCTATAAACTACCACTGGTCACAGTATTTAGTAAATAAGTAAAAATACCTACCTCAGTTTCACTGCCTGAAGTCAGATAGCATGCTCCCCTTCTTGCCTTGACTACAAGCAGCGCCCATAAAGCCCCAGGGAATCAAGATAAATGCAATGACAAAAATTGAAAGGGATCATTTCCTTCCTCTCCAGCATTTTCCATGTAATGTTGGCAGCTCAATCTGCAAAGTTACAGTTAGCAAAAGAAATCTTTGACAATGACTGTGTGTGTCTCATATTGCAGCCCCATCCTTCTCCTTTACAACTGTTTATGCTGACTCACTTTTTATTTGCCACCTGGAAAAAGCCAGTGCCCAAGATAAGGATACACTGGGCATGCAGTGCCTCCCTTAAAGCCTTCCAAACTCCAGAAAACTCAGAAACAAGGGTGGAGTTTGCTCATCTCTCAATAAAAGCACAAAATGTAATGACCAAAAGAAAACTACTGCCAGGCAGAAAAGGGTTCTTTCCCTTGACCTGCTAAAACACAGAATATCACATAAACATTGCCCCTCCTCCATCCCTTCCTAAGGGATTGTTCCTTCTGTGAACACATTTTCCTCTGAACAGAGGGGGAATGTCACCTGAGGGAAGGCCCCTGTGCAGTCACCCGAGGGAAAACTCTTGTCACCTGAGGGAAAAAATGCTGTCACCTGAAGGAAAACTGTCACCCGAGGGAAGGCTCCTCTTCTGTCACCTGAGGGAAACAGCATGCTGTCACCTGACGGAAAAATCCTGTGCTGTCACCTGAGGGGAAAAATTCTGTGCTGTCACCTGAGGGAAGGCTCCTCTTCTGTCACCCGAGGGAAAACTGCTGCCACTGAGGGAAAACTGCTGTGAGTGAGGGAAAGCTGCTGTGAGTGAGGGAAAACTGCTGTCACTGAGGGAAAGCTGCTGTCACTGAGGGAAAGCTGCTGTGAGTGAGGGAAAACTCTTCTCACCTGAGGCATGTGGTGGAGGGCAGGGAGAGAAACACTCCTGGCAGACCACATTCCCACTAAGGTTCTGAAATATTTGTATGACTTGGTGTCTCCTCTAGATGACGGAGTAAAGCAGAGGAAGGGAGGATAAAGAAAGGGGATGTATTGTCAAAAAGAAAATGTCATTCCGAAGGTCAGAAACCAGAGGTGGAGCTGCAAGGCCGTGGAATGCAGTGTGCTCTCCTGGACAGTAATTAGCAGGGCCTCAGCAGCCCAAGGGACATTTTTTGGATAGCAGTGAGTCTTTTGAGGGGTTAATGGTGATAGAGCCAGATTTCAGACATCTTTCTTCAATACTGCACAGTCCCCAGGGCTGAAGGGCAGCTGTGGGATGGGATCCAGGGCAGGTCTGGGGGCTGTGGTTGTTGGTGGAAGCTGTGGGGGCTCCTGGGTGAGCTGGGACTGCTGAGGCTGAACACAGTCCTCCAGCCTCCACGAAAATCTCTGCTTAAATTTTCAGATGCAGTTTTGAACTTCAGCCATGTGATGGCCACATTTAAAAATTCCATTTCTAATAATGCTGGTGGTTTAGTGGCTGAGATAATGAGACCCAAATGGATATGGTCAGAAAATCCTCGAGGCAGCCCCACACGGGAAGATGTTTGTTTGTGTAAGTATTCTATACACAATACACAATTTTGATTGTACAAATACATATTTAAATACCTCTGTGAAACAACAGTATAATGAAACATGGAGAAGAGGCAAAGATTTTGTATTGAGGTGGCATTGTGAGTGTAATGCTCTGGTCCCATGGCCTGGGCTGTGGTGGCTCTTTGGCACCCAGAGCCTCAGCTCTCATGTCACGCTGGGCTGTGACCACTGAGAGACTTGGAATAAATGTAGCTTTGTCTATGTATGCTTGTACACAACATAATAATATAAAAATAGAAATATTATAATGACATTATAACAATATAAGAATAGAAATATTATTTTGCACAGTTTGTGGGAGATCTACCCATATTGTGGTACAGTGATTAGCCAATCCACCTCATAATTTCAATATTGAAAGAAAACACACCAGCATATATTTTGAAGTTTGTAAAGTTTTTAGATTTATAAAGAAATGAGGAAGTCTAATGGTAGTTTCAAATAGAAAAAGGTAAGACACTCTGTGTGGAAAGTGGGTGCAAAACTGGCATTCTGAAATTTTTCAGATTTAACTTCTTATTAAATAAAACATTAGATAAATCCAATTTGCTCTAGCAAATTTATGCTTTGAGCCTTTGATTGAACCCTAAACTATTCTGGCTGAATGGCTCACAGTCTGAGGCTTTTACCTGAGAAATTTAGACCTGCAGTGCTTTTGACCCTTTATTTATTTTGAAAGTATTAACCTTCAAATGATTCAAGAATATAATCTTAATAGATGCAATTTCCTCTTGCGAATTTCTTCTGACATGGCACATAAAAATGTTGTGGGACTGACTGTCATTGTTTGTACCAAAGTTCTTTTACTCCTACCATAACTTCGGGATTACAAGGGCTCATTAGCAGGATAATGGCAGTGTTACTTCAAACAGCATGGTACCTTTTAATTGTCTTGAGACAATCTGACCTTCTTTTAAAAGGAAATCAAATAAGTTTGTTGTTGCCAAAAGATCTTGGGAAATAAAAGGAAAAGAGGCTGCAATAGTACTGAATTAAAAAAAAAAATTAAAAAACCCCACCCATATATGTGACTGCTAAAATTTGATAAGATCTGGGAAATTTAAAAAATCATTCCTCTTTGGATTACTTTAAAGTTTCTTGGTGGTATTTTTAGACCGTGTAATTTTTTTTTTTAAACTTAATACAAAAAGTCTGTTTAATATTGTTTTAATCAGAAAGTTGTTTATCAAAGACTTTGAGACAGTCTCCTGAAAGGATCTAAAAAATTAAAAACTTGGAGGAAAACTACAACATAATTTGTAGTGCTTCAGAAGTTTGGGGTTGGAATTTGATTTTATGAAAAGCTGGTTCATTTGGCTAACTTCTTCTGTTCAACTCCACGTGTATGTGAAATGATGGACAAGAAGAGCTATTTATTGTTCATTCCTAAATTTTAATCTCTTTGAATCTTTGATCAATATCAAAAATAACCTGTCTTCACTTTGGCAACTTTGAGTTCTAGTAGTTTCTCATACTTAATAATGAAGAAAAAGAAAATGTGCTACAATTTTTACTAATCTTTGCTTTCTTCTTTCACTCCTTTTTCCCTTTTCCTCACCCTCCAGTGTGACTGTGGCATTGGATACAGCTGAGACAGAACTGGTTCCAAATTCTGGTACTTATTTTTGGTTCATTAATTTTTGGCAAAGAGGGGACACTTAATAGGTCTGACATTCCCAGCTAGGTGGTGATTGATCAAAAGTCACCACAGTCGGTGTTGTTATTTTTTCCAAATTTGTAAGTGTGTTATTCCCTAGGAGCCCACAAAAACAAAGCAATTAGTCTGTCTTGACAGGAATGATGGTGGCTAAACCAGCATCAGAAGTGAAGGCATTCCATGGGATTACCTTTTCCCTGCCTTAAGTCTGCTGCAGCCTAATTTACAAAATGACAAGGTAATGTGTGCTTTATTTAAAGTGCATTATCTGCATTATGCCAGCTGCACCCTTCAGGAATGTGACATTGTTAAATGAGATTTCCACACACCTACAGGAATGTGCAGACACTGTTAGCCTAGTAAACACACAATCTTTTATCAATAACACCCCGTCTCTCTCTCAATTTCTTCCTGTTTGTGTTGTGTGTCTGTGTCAGCCTTGTTCTGAGCCAGTGCTGTCAGGTGAACTCTCCAGAGTCTGCTCAACTGTAGCTGGGAATACCAGCCAGAAATAGCCAGCCCTGCTCAGATGCCCCTACAGTCAGTAAGTGCCTGTGGAAGGTACACACAGCTATTGGCTGCTGGGATTGAGCTTCTCCACTGGAGATGAAGTTGTAACTGGTGTGGGACAGTGGGAGGCTGGCAGCTCTGGAGAGGCATCTGATTAGTGAGGATCTAGGTGATAAATTCAAATATTCAGGTGCTAATCCAACCTTAAAACACTGAGCTACTGGGTACTTTTATGTAGCCAGTATCTTTCCTGTGACTTGATTTCCCCAACTCTGAAGTAGAATCATGCTGCTCCTGAATTGGAAAGATTAGATATTACAAACAAACAAACAAAAAATTATTGCTCTTATTGACAGGGAAAATGCCCCAGTTGGATTGTTTTAGGATTTCATAATATTGGTAATACACTCCTGAATAAGGTTATGTTGCAGCTATTCAGTGGGTGACATTCACCTTGGCACAAACTAGGCTTATGTTGTACTGGTGAAATTGATAATATAAATTTGCTTCATACACATTTCAGTAATTCCACTTTGAATCTGTGGAAGATTCTCTGTGGGTGTTGATCGGGTCCAGAATATTGGACACCTGCCAAAATTCTGGCAGAACTTATTTTTCTTCATCTGGACATGTACAACAACTCAGAAAGTTGAGAATGCCCATTTTGGTCTTATCTCAGGAGGTTTAGTGTCTCTCTAATTCTGATAACTGTATTTGGAGAATAGGAGTATTTGAATGAGCCCTGAGAAACTGTGCCTCCAGGGTTAATGAAAGGAGAAAATGAGTCTGGTCTGGTACCCAGCAAAGCACTTCTGGGTTGCCTGCTGCACCTGGTGGACTTCCAGGAGGAGCTAGAAAAGGGAAAACTCAGCTTTGTTTAGGAATACAGTTGGATGTCAAAGGCATGAGAGCCTGGAATTTCTGCCCGAGTTTTCCAGCATAGTGATAGACACAGCAGGACATTGCTTTCTTTGGATGTCAATGTCTGACTCATTCTTGTCTGAGCCTTAGTAAAGCTGAATAATTGGTGCTTCAGAGAAGCAGGGAGCTGAAAGTTGTCTGCTGAGGTTTGATCTTGAAGGGAGTGAAAGACTGGATGTGTATTGTTTGAACTTCAGGAAGAAATGAAAAAAATGTTATCTAACTGTAGCGTTGAGTCATCTTAGCCTGGCAAATGTTAGGAGCTGCTTAGGTCAGCTGAAAGATTGGGAAGGAAAATACTGACTCAAGAATTTTCTTGTGTCCACAGAGGGTCTCTGCTGCACTATGGGCTGGGATTTAGAAGTGGAGATCTAAAGGAGAACATAATAAACAGCATCTGCTTTAAAAATAGCCTCTTTCATTTGTTTCGACAATTGCATAAAGTCATAGGAAATCCTACCATAGCTATCCCTTCTAATTTTTCAACAAACAATATTCACATCTCTGTTATTTTCTAGCCTAGCTACATTACTTAGTGCTTGTTTTAGAAAAGCTTGGTTATATATTCTTTCCTTAAATTGGCTTTGTCTCAAGCACAAGTTTCAGATGCATCCAAGCGATTTAAAAGCCTAACCTGACTGAATCACTCCTGAAATTTAGACCTGACATTTTACAAGTTTTATCTGTGGGCTATTGCTAAAATGAATCTGAATATATTTTTTCAACTTCTTTGGATGAAGGTCTCAAGAACCTTGTGAACTTCTTAAAAAATAATTCTATTCTAAGTGTGAAAATATTAATTCACCCTCCCCTCATAGGATGACAGAAGTATGGTTTACTCTTGGTGATGGGAAAAGTTTGGGACTCCTTTGACAAAAAATTTAAAAAAGGCTTCAGCTAGGGCTCTCAAGGATTCACTTACTGCATGTTGTACTGTAATTCCGGTGAGGTCCACTGACCAAGACCTTTGCCCTGGGCCTTGAACACAATTTGGAGTGTGCCTGAACACTTTGTTGCGTTCTAAAAAAGTCTCCAAGTGGCAACTACTTCAGTCTCCTTTTTGCTTTTTGCCTTCCCCCTGAAATAGAAGACACATCATGTTCCTTTGCTTCTTCTAGTTATACATGCTGCATCTCCAGCATGCCAAGATCTGCTCTATTAAGAGTTGTAAATAGCTCAACTGTGGGAGGCTTTTCTTTACTTAAGCTGTGAAATGCTTTGTCTTCTATCAGTTCTTTGCATGAAGCATATGAAATAAAGATTTTACAGCAAAATAGGTTCTCTTTAGATTGCACCAGAAAATCTTACATTCAAGCAAGGGATACAATGAAGTTTCCACCAGGTTCCTTTCTCTTCCCTTCTCCTTTAGCCTGTTATGGATCCAGGGGATGAAAACAGCCTGTCACTGGCAAGACTTGTCCATAGAAGGTCACACTTAAAGCCTTGAGACTGTAATTATTTTGTCTCCTTGCTCTCCAACACTGCCATGTGAATGAGGTCATGGTATTAAGTGATTCTTGCTGCTTAATATCTTCACTTTATGCCCTAAAGGACTTCTGGCACTTGAGCACTGTGTTTGGGGACTATTAGATAGGAATATTTTCTTGAGAATTTATTGTCATTGTTGAATTTATATCCTTATGTGTTTCCCATCTTTAAGTTATTATTTCCTCCCAATAATACAAGTGATCCAAATGTCAGGATTCTGATTCTGTGTATTCTACAATGAGAGTGGGGCTCAGAAATCCCAACTCATTGATTTCAATTGAAAAAAGTAATACCCTCTTATAAAAGATGCATTATCTCAGTCAGATTCCAATGCAGAAAAATTAATCTAGGCACTTATACTTTTCTTCTGCTACTGTGCTTAATATTTCTTTCTTTTTTCTCCTAAGTGTCAGGAAGTTGTGCCGAGTTGGCAGCAGTATATATCATCCCAGAGGAGGCTGTAATGTAAGTGTTAGAAATGTTTAGTCCTGTCTATAAAAATGAGTTTTACTGAACTCTAAAAAAGTAGTAACAGAACTGCCTCTTCTAGCAGTTTTTGTGGTTATTAATAGATGCTAGTGTATTAATTATGTTCCAATGGAGATTTAAATTCTAATCCAAATTCTCCATCCAAATTAAATGCTTTCTTAACCTCAGCACTATCTGATAAAATTTCTGTGAACTCCTGTATGTGGAATGAAATTTACCACTGTATGAATAAGTAGGCTTGTGGGAATGATTATTGATTCATATAACTGAATATTGAGGAGGAGACCTCTTTTTGATGGAGAGCTTGCCTTGAAGATTCATGTTACAATTCATCTGTTCACTTGTTTCACAACAGAAGTTATTGTAATTGAGGAATCTCACACACTAGAATAAATTTAAGAGACTGTGTTAAAAAGATGGCCCTTCATCAGTATATCAGAATTATTTCTTGTTATTCTTTCAAAACAGAAATTTTGTTATTTAAATTGTTACACTGCTTCTAATCCTCATGCAACATAATTGTCAATGTGATGGTGCTAATATTAACAGAGTAATTTAGCCTATTGAAGGGAACATAGTATCTGTCAGGAGTATTTCAGCCTTTACTGCTGTCCTGGTAAAGAGGAATTGAGAATTTTTCTTTTTATGAAGACATAATTTCATTTTAAAGGAACATCTGCTTTTTAAATGTCATGATATTCATGAGAATGATTGCTTTAAAATCCTTTTCCAGAGTTTTGTGCACTCTCAAGCTTATTATCAGTATTTTATAGTATTTCTGAGGGTTCAAAATGCCACTGGAGGACAGATGACACATTTCAGTCTACCCTTACCATCTAATGTGTTACTTTCTGGTCTCAGGTTGCTTTTCCTTGAGCAGTTGGGCACTATCAGTTGTCGGTTTCCCCTCTATTGTTTCTTTGCTGCAGAAGCTCAGCAAGTGGGAGATGAGAGAACAACCGTGCTGCCTCTGCTTGGGGAGCAGGAGAACTCTGAAAGGATATAAATGATTGGAAGAGTGTTCATCTCGGGAATTGCAGACAGACAGAGCACCTCTGAGGAAATGCAAACCACAAAACACAATGTATTTCTGCTGAGGCTTGAATAACAGCAGAAGCAAAAAGGGGCAAAGCACACTGGAGTCACTGTATGTAAGTATTCTCAAATAATTTTAGTTCACTTACCTGTTGAGCAGATTACCACATGCATTTCTAGACTTTTCTACTTTTCATCTTTGAGAAATGAAATTTGCATTTCATTTAATGTGATACATGAGCAAAGTATTTCTTGCTGTTCTCTAAATATGTAGAATATTTTATATGAAGAATGGAATTTGAAGTATTTGTTGGGGAGAAAACACTTTTGTTATGCCTTCCAAGGAAATGCTACTGTTTTAAACTGAATATATACTGATACTATGATGAGTGTCCAATACCTTTTAAAGGGAAATACTTATAAACCAGTAAAGGGAAATACTTATAAGCCAGTAATAATAATATTTAAGACTGGGTGTCCATAATTTCTATTTATGGAACTGTTTAAATTTCTACTGTTTTCTTCAAGAGCCAGTTTATGGGAGGGTGTTAATAGCAATAATTTACCTGCATTTACACATGAGCAAACCCAGTACTAAAAACTGACAACCTGGAATGAGTATGCATAGAGTTTATGACAGTCCAAGACAATCTGGGGTTTATTTTTAAGGAAAAGTTCTTATTTCCTTTGATTCTCTGCAGAAATGTAGGGGTCAGGTGTGTGAGTGTGTGTGTGTGTCTGTGTGTGTGTGTGTGTGTGTGTGTGATAACAAAAGAAAAAGTAATTTTGGGAGTTATCAAAAACTTTAGGGGACCAGTTTTGAATAGAACCAATCAACTCCAACCAATGGAAGATTAAGGAAGCTAACTGAGATTAGATTGCATTGTACTGTACACTCAGACTGCTATGACACTTGGAATAAAAGAGGATCCTTTGGAATTTCTGAAACCTGGTTATTAACCTGCAATTATTTCTCAGTATATTTTCCACCCACTGTCTATTAGCAGCAGATTCAGAGCTCATGTGCCTTCTAGCAACAGCAATAGCAACAGCTCTTCAGGATTTTAGAACATTTATGTGGCACTGCAACAGGCTAGATTTTTTCATGTTTTATAAACTGATTAAGATGCATTTTGGAAGTGAAAAAGAGGGATATAAGTTTGCATAGACCTTTCTCTGAAAGACTTTGATTTGACTGTCTCTTGTCAGAGGCTCTAGATAAAGAGTGATTCATGTAACTAAACAGTCTCCATAGAACTTACCTAAAACTCTGTAGTGAGCTCAGTATAAGCAATGACAGAAGGGTGGCCAGTAATTCACTGAGGAAATAATATCCATTTCCTTGGTTTTCAATGTGATGGCATGTCCAATTACACCGAGTCTTTACTGGTAATCTCAACAGGCCCTCTCTTGCACTTCTTGCCTTTATTGTTCCTGCAGCTTTCCTAGTGTAGACTTGCTGGATGATGCTATTAAATGTTGTAAATATAGGTTCTTACAACTACTTTCTGCATTTATAGAATAAATTGAGGACTTCTTGTTCAGCCAAACTGAATGATGACAGAGCATTTCCCCTATTATTAGGACTGACTAGAAATCATTTTCCCTAAAATCAAGTCAGTTCTGGTATTTTTGCTGTGAAATCCAAAAACTACAGCTCTTTTTAGGCTTTAGGAGAAACCTGGTCTCCCCCTAAAATAAGACAGATTTTTATTTTAGTGACAACAAATTTCACCACAGATTTATGACTGAAAAGGTTCCTATATAAAATAATATTAAACTTCACCTGTTAGCTATATTTAGGATATTTTGCAGAGTTTAGTCCATGCAAAATTCATGTTGAACTCTAAACTGGTTTTTAGTGTGTACCTATAGAACAAATCAATGCATTCAGCAAAACTGTGGAATACATATAAAAAGCTTTTTACAACAACTGTGTTAATTTTGTTAGTCATAAATGCAATAAGGCTTGATGTAGAAAACTAATTACTCTCTAAGGTGAAGGAATTGGGAATTGCTAATGTTTTGATTGCAAGTTCTACAGTTAATTATCATTGCAATAGTGTTCCTGTGGACTCTGCATTTATCAAAAAAAAGAAAATATGAGTAATAATAGTCAGATAAGGTTAAACTCACAACTGAATAGATTAACCAAACTCCAAAATTTAAACCAAGGTATCCAAAGTTTAAACCCATTTTTTCTCTGTTTCCAATGTTTAACCATTCAGTACCACTGTTAGGGAGGGAAAGTCCTTCTGTAGGAAGGGGATGTGTTTACCTCCAATTCCAATGCTCCCTGCAGCTGAATGTACCTTGTAGAAACACTTCAGAGATTTTAAATCTTTATTTTTTTCAGAAATAAAACTATCAAAACTAGGAAACCATTTTTCATTTTGTTTTCCCCTCATAGTTTGGGGTTTGTTCTTTTTTTAAGGTTTATTGTAATCTGAAGCTATCATATAATGCAGGGAAAAATCCAAATCCTCCATGAAAGCTAAGATTAGATTAGATTAGATTAGATTAGATTAGATTAGATTAGATTAGATTAGATTAGATTAGATTAGATTAGATTAGATATCTGCAGCAAAAAACCTTTGTGGAATATTTTTATTGGGAGTTCAGGTATTTTGAAATCACACAGCTAGTTAATTTTTCCAATTCAATATTAAAACCTATGCATCTGGATTATGATGTCTCTCTAAGAAATAAGGGGGCCCAGGTTTCACTCTCTTTGAAAAGATCCATTTAGTATGAAAAGTATTAAATCTCCCAGCACTATTTTTGAAAACAGGACTCAGGTGTGTGAGGTCATTCAAATGGCCACGATAATGATGTTTCTAAATGTGCTTATGTGTGGTTCTGGCATAAATGACAGACTTTCACTAAACTTGGAGAAATATTCTTATGCTTCTGTTTTAACTGCCAGTGCTTGTGTGGCTCAGTTTTAGCCAGCACTTTTTTGATGTGTGGCAGGACAAGGGTGAGAAGAGGAAAAGGGCAACCAGAAAACACTGATTGTAAATTTGTTCTTTTTCAAATAGTTAGAGCTACATTTTAGCTTAGTTTATTTTTAGGTGAACAACATTTTATCAACTGGAAGCCATTGTTGAATCAGTGTGAAACTTCCTAACGGTTTATCAAAAAAACTAAGCAAAAATATTGTTCTACTATGTTCCCCACCCACTTATGCAGAATTTCTGCTTTGCAACCCAAATGTACTGCTTAAATGGCCCAGCTGATTATATGATTTGTTGCAAACACTGTCAGATCTCTTTAAGTGGTATTGGAAAAATGCAGGGAATATTAGAAAAAATACAGGCAAGGTAGCTGTGTTGATGTTTAATAGACACAAGAAAGCTGTGTATTTAAAACATAGCTTTTGATCCTTTTATGATATCTCTTGTAGCCAGTCTCCAGCATTTGGATGTATTCATGAGTCCAGTAGTGGATCCTCTGTTTTCAACTTTGAAAAAATAGAATGGAAACCCATCAAAAGGTCAGATGAAAACATTCTGCAGCCTACAGCAGATTCTGAGCTACATGGCCTTTAAGCTGCCTGAAGAACAATTGGGAAGTGTGGGAATTGCTCTAGAGAAGTCATGAATTGTTTTGGGATTTACTCAACATATTCTAATTTTGGATGAAAGATGTGATTATAGAAGCACATAATAAGCATTCTCTCCTACACTCACAAACAGTTTGTTTTCAAATCATTCTCTGTTATACTTGCTCAGATTCTGTGGCATTATATCAGCCCATGCACGTGCTTCAGCCAGGTTCTAGAATGGATTCCTAAAGATGCAGTGGTTTTTTCCTTCTAAATGAATAAATAAACACAATTCCTGCCTCTCCTATAAGTATTACTGTTCTTGTGACAGCTGCTGTGCAGTGATGCTGGATGTGTTCGAGGTGCACTGCCTTCCACCCCTCCTTAGAGCACAGAAAAGGGGTGAAGAGCACAGTTTATTTATCAGGTGGAACTTGTTTCTCATGTTCTATGGAAGAATGAGCAGAGAAAATCTCATGGCAGCAGTAGGTGGGGATGTTTGGCCAACCTCCCACCCAAGCAAAATAACTGAATTAAGACCTTGGCTATGTTGAGTCCCCACTCCATAAAAAGGGACTTGGTGGTACAACAAAATTAATCTAAATCAAAACATGGCAAAGATAAGAACATATCTTACAAATTTCTGAGCCATGGTAAAACCCAGAGGCATTTTTTTTTAGCCTAAGGGAACAGTTAAAAATTTAATTGCATTTATTGCAATTTTTTAAAGCACTTTTGCAACCATGAGCAAAACTCTGTATCAGTTGTCATTGCTTCTTTGTGTCCTTCATTAAGGGCAAGGAAGCAAAATAAAAGCACAGAATTAAGCTGCAATCCAGAGCACTGATTCATGTCCTTTATATGTAAAAAATTATGCTTTCTGAAGTTCAAATTTATATTTTCTGAAAGCATAAGTGGCTATTCTGCTTCTATCCTTATCCTTGTACTTTTCAGTGGCTATAAAATGTGGTTATTAAGTCTACAGTGTGTCTTCCGCAGTGGTTTCATTGTCCATATATAGATATGAAGACAGCTACAGACTACTTAATGACATCCTTTTGGTCCAATGAATGTGTCAGTAAAGGAAACCAAGCATTTCTCTTAATAAAATGGTTTTCAGCATCCTTGAGGACTCATTAAGGGATCTCTTTAGAAGTCATATTCACTGAGCTAATTAACATGCTCATAATGTGCATTCCTTCCTTATGATTAACTTCGTAGCACCGAAAGGAAAACTCTGAGTGAAAGTCTTACAGTGACACTAAATACATAGATCCTTATATTCTGTATTGGAATGCATGACACACTGGCTACAGTTTGAATAACTGTTTAAAGTATTTTGAAAGCAGCAAGGACATAATTCAACTTAAGCTCTCACTTTCCCTCAACAGAAATACACAGGGCATTAAACAGTTTGGGCAAACAGTCTGGAAAGTTACATTGCGGTTCATCTTGTTACACTTGGTTCTTTATATGTATTGGTGGTTTTTACTCTGAGTTCCACTCAGTAAACCTGGGACTTCAGCTTTTTTATGGAGACATAAAAGTTTGCAATGCCTAATCTTCTTTATTGGGATAATCTACTCACCAAGAAGCAAAGATAAAACACATGTAAGGGATAAGGATTGCTTTCGTCACTCTTAAAAGTTTGGTATCTCAGAGGTTAAGAATATTAAAATATTAACCACAGGAAAAAATGTTACTGACTGCTTTTTAGAATTTTAAAAACTGAAATATGAGTGACATGATTTATTCCTGAGGCACTTGCATTGAAGTTTATTTTACAGTGAGATTTTTATAGCATCCACATGAACGCTGCACTATAGTATTGTATTGTAGGGTTTAAAATCAATAGTGACACTCAAGTATGCCATTTCCTATGAACTAGTGTAATCTTGGCTTAGTTCACTGAACTATACTTGAATTATTGGAAGACAATAGCCTTTAGTGATACAATTTGATTGTAATAGGATGGAAAACTAAATGTTGTATTCCACAGAGTCCGTGACTGGAACAGATGAATGGGATTAAGTTATTTAATACTGCCCGCACAATTTGGGCAATGAGTTTTTCAGAGTATTGCACACCTTAAATATTCTATTTTCCTCCATGTCTGATGTGGTGCACTGACAGCCTGCCCTTTTTTCTTTGCTTAAGCAGATGTCTTGTTGCAGCTATGATGAGATACATCAGTGTAGCTCCCACTAATACTCTCTGATTTCTGTCCTATTGCTGGTTTATGTCAGTCTGTCAGTCTACCTCCATTTGGAGATCTCTCCATGTTTGGAGAGCTAGTTGTTGAACCACTTCTAGTTGAAGCCATACTAATATATTTCTTTAGATTAAACTCTTTACTAGAATGAGAATGAATGGAATTTGGTAGTTGAAAGGACTTTAAAGGTATCATCCCTGGGAAATAAATTTTGAAACAAAAATGTGCAGATTAATCTAATTCTGCCTTATCTAAAGATTAGCTTTCTAAAACTAGAAGAAGATGCAGGTCAAGTAAAAGACTAACGATGTTCATTTGCAAATAATACTAATGATGAACTATTTAAAAGGACTAACCTACATTGTTTTCAGTAAGGAATCATTTATATATTTGGCATTATGGCACCAAATTAATAAAAATAAGGTTTTAACAAAAATACAGATGTCCATTTAGACTCCTGTTTATTAGGCATTGTTCTGCCTGTGGTCATGAACATCTCTTTAAAGGACTAATATACTTGATTAACAACCACAATTTAGATGTTAATAGATCAGTACACCAAGGCTGAGTTTGCTATTAAATTAAATCTGGGATCAGGAAAACAGTCCTGATTGTTTTCAGCATTTAAGTAATTTCATTTCTTATTTTGAATATTTCAGTCTCTGTGAATTTTATCAGAGAATGCTGCTTTATGGGACACTGTCGTTACAAATTACTGCCTCTAAAGCTTGTACTACAAAGCAGAGAAGGGGAGAATTCAGCTGTATGTTCCATCGTTACTACTGCATTCTTTGGAATGTTCCATATGTTTACCTTTATCTGACTTCAAATTTTGTGCCTTTGTGGTTGCTGGCAAGAGCAGTTGAATTCTTTCATGCCTTTTCCTTTAATAAGAAATGTGAAGCCACATACACTGTAACATGAGAACACAACAGCATGAAGCAGAAATAATCCCTGATGAGATGCATATCTTGAGTAGGGATTAGGAATGCTTTGCACCAAATTCTTTATTTGGACTGTTACTCTGAAAAATTCCAAAAGGGGGCAATCTTACCCTCTGCCTGGAAGTCTATAAATATAATTCAACTGAGAAAATACAGTGCACTACTTTCTAAGTTCTCATTTACCTTAGAGAGCTGAAGGTTAGTGTGATGGTAAAAACATTGAAGGGTTTGGATTTTTTTTTGAGAAGCAAATTTTAAAAGTGACACTGGATTTTCAAACTTCATTAACTGCAACAGTATGGATACATGTAGTCACTTTCAAATTGTGATGGTCAAAATTATCTAATGCCCTTAGAGTGAAAAATCATGTTGTTGAGAGGGAGATACATTAAAAATTATTATACTTAAATTCCTTATGAACATAAGGCAAACATGCTTATGCTGGAGATTGAGGGGAAAACAGAATCTCAAATTCATCCTCCAGATGATTGGCGCTTACCATCTTGAGACAAAATCTCTATACTAGCTTGGAGGAATGAAAATTTTGTTTTATAATTTCTTAACTTTCTATAGTGAAGTAGAAGAAAAAACTTGTAGCCATGTACTTGCCATTAATTTGTAGTAACTTTTTTACTTAATTGAGTATTTTCTGTAAGAAGAATGCCTATTTTCTTTCTACATGCTTCCTCAGCAATGTGTTCTTGACCCATCTTTTGTAATTTGATTGCAAATATCATTTAAGAAGATATTTCATAGATATGATATATCTGGATCTACTTGCTCCCCAAAATAGTTTAAACAGATATTAGAAAGCCAGCACCAAGCCAATATCCTTTGGCTGAACCAAATGGATGTTCAGAAGGAAGGCTTAAGGAAGCTGGTGAGGAGCATTCTTGCTGGTGACTGTGTGGCACAGGATGCTGCAGTGCCAGCCCCATGGCTTTGCCCAGGCAGTGTGAGTATCCTGCCATGCTCTCAGACTGAATGTCTGCTGCATGTTCAGAGCTCTGGTATCTCACTGAGAGCTCCCCACCTCAGAAATCAGGGACCTCTTTTCAGGCCTCTGCTGAAGAGCCTGGCGTGCTGCAGGGACAGACCTAGCACTGGGGTGTGTGGTTTGTTATGGGGCAGGTGAGAGCTGTGCTGGGGGAAAGAAATCACACAGCTCAGAGGTACAGCTGAGCTTGGCTTTGTCTTACATTTAGAGAATACTTCTGATGTTTTAAAGATATTCCACATTTTGACAGATTTCTGAATGCTGACATTTATGAACTGTCCAATAATTTCTCTTTTTTACCTGTGGTTCATCCCCGTGACACTGGGGCTGGGTATCCAGCCATGATACAGCCAAATCCTATCATGAGTCATTACCACATGGAGCCTGGCTAAAGCTGATAGATTACCTGTACTTAAATGAAATTCAGTGGTTTGGAATCTTGGGCTCCAGTCCATACAGTATGAATAAAGAGGCACAGACTGTCAATCTGTATCTGCTGCAGTGGCTCTGCCCTCTGATTGACAGCCAAGAGGGAGCTGGTCCAGCCACAGCTCCATAAAGCATTATGGTTAAATATGTTTTCATAAGATGTATTTGAAGCTAAAAAAAAATATAGCACCACTTTATTTTTATTGTGTTAAGCAGTATGCATAATTTTTTTCTTTTTTTTTGTTTTTTGCCTTGCTTCTCATTCATCTGGTGTAGACTATTTTAAACTCAGCTGCATTTTTCTCCCCTCTAGAGAAGATGACCATACCAATTGCCTCACTATCTGTTTACATTTTGGAAAGAGTCATTTGGGATTTTCTCTTTCTGAGATAAACGTTTGCTTATGGATTTTTTTTTTTTATTGTCACATCCATGGCATTTTTAAAGTAAATATGAGTACAAGGTTTATATTATTTTAAATGTATATTGTATTTGTCTTCCCAACACTGTGGTTTTTAGTACTGTGAATAACGTAGTATGGAGCCAGCCTATTAAACAGCCTGTTTTTGTAAGGAAACTGTTAGTCCACCTACAATATTCTATTGCTTACTGTGTTCTTCCAATATGCTTAGCATTCCACAACCTAAATGATCATTTGTTGAACAAATTCATGCTTTTATTAGTCAAAATACAGAGAAAACAGAGCCCCCCTGTTTCAAGATATTTGCTAATGCACGGTTAATTATCACATATAGCTTACTATAATTCATTTTACAGGGAGACCTCCTGCAGGTAACATACTAGCAGTTTATGAAGCAAAATAACCTCACTATAGATTAGAGCTGTTTCACTACTGGTCAGACAGTTGCTGCTTCTAGGCCTTCTCACTTCACATTGCTAATTTGAACAAGGCTTTATTTTTATATTTGTCAGCAGCAAGACTGTAGCATGGTTGTTAAACCTCTCCCAGGCCTAATTAGAGTAGCAATGCTAGCATTCATAATGAATCTCGTGTCCTGGGTTGGAGAAGGTAGCCATGGTGCTGCAGTAGCTTCCTGGCAGACAGTTGCTGGCAGGTTTAAGGTAGCTTGTGGCTTGCAATATTAAGTGACTGTTGAAATTCATTGACTCCACTGCGGCTTATGTGTCTAGATGACAACAAGTTTACACGGTTCTTTTATAGTTACAGCAAATGGGTCCATTTAAATATTTATTAGGTGATTATGGTGATGTGAAATGGAAAAAAATTGCAAAGTACAGTATTGCATGTATAACTGTTTTAACTGTTTGTACAAAATAGGCCTGTGGTATCATTTGAAATTACAGCATCTTTTTTTCCTCATAAATATTTATAGCATATCAGTAGCTAGGAATGCTAATTTATTTGCATTTTGTTTCTTATTTAATTTGACAGCCTTTTGGGTAGCCATTAAAGGCACTCACTCTTATTTAAATGAAGGATAGTTCAATCAGCAGTTGAGTGGCATTTTGATTGGAGTGGGTGAAGTTCAATTTTAGGAGTTCTTTTTGCTTTATGAGACACAGAAAGGAGTGTTACCTCTGTGTGCTCAATGACAGGAGCACCCCCAGAAGGCCTGCTTCTCTGAAACTCTTACTTCTGAGCAATTTGTCATAGCTGCTGCATTAAATGTAGTCAGTTTGGTTTATTTTGCTCTTTTTTCTGGTTTAATAAAGGTGAAAGTAACACAAGGGGCAGGTATAAATTTCTGCACAAAATTGGGCAAGAGTTGTTGTAAAATATGAATATGACTTAGATGATAGAACAAGCTATTTCAGGTATATAGATAAAAGGACTAAAACAGTCAGAAGAAGAAATCAAATTCTTTGACAGCTTTGTAGCTACTGTTTATTTTTTCACAGCAACAGAAGAAATGGAAGTGAGTCAATCTCACTCAAGGGCATGAGAGAACATGATGATATCTAGAGGTGTCAGAGCAAATATATACATTGGAAATGCCTTCAGTGATGGCACAGAAAATAGGTACAGTGAAGAGAAATCAAGCATAGTACAGTAAATTTAATGTGAATGTATGTGTGTGTCTATATCTATGTGTAAACTTACACATAGTAAGAGAGACTTGCTCTCTGTGAAGAGAATAATTATGCTTCAGCAGCTTCTCTCACAGCTATTACTGAACTTCACTCTTGTTTAGATATTTAAATTTGCTGCAAGTGGGTGGCAGATCTCTCTGAATCTGTATTTTCTGAAGAACAGAAATAAACAGCAGAGATAAATCTGAAGTCAGCTCTTGTCAGAGGAGGTGGAAAATGTGCATCATTGTCAAGGAGAGGCAGGGAACACCAGCTGGAGTTCTTTGACTATTTTGAGATATCGACCAACATGTATCCACAGGTCTGACTTTTGCTTTGCTAATTCTGTGCCTATACTTTCTTTGATAGTTTCACATAAATTTCAGCAGGCTTTGAATATATTCTATTTTCTTCTGCTGAAAAATTAATTTATTGTTTGGGCCAATTTTGCCAATTTCACTTGAGGAAAGTGGTTCCACAGCCTGGAAATATTGACAGCAAATAGAAATTGAGATGAAGAATTTTCCTCCATTTGAAAATGAGGTGGCTTACTCTTCCAAACAGAAGAAGAAATTCTGAGAAGTAAAATGGAGACATGGAGTTGAATTAACTCTGCCACACGATGCTACTGGAAGCCCCAGAGTCTTCCTTAAAATATGCTGTGCCATGTCCAGGATTGGGATATAGTCTTCTTATAGAGCTCAAGCTTGCATGACACTTTGTTATTGCATTAATGCTTATTTCGTTACCAGTAGGAAAAAGTAAGGTAGAAATCCTATAGGTATATGCTTAATGCTGGGTTTAGCTCAAATTTGGTGCCCATATTCAAAATTGAGAGAGCTAGTGATCAAAGGATACTATTACAGTACCAGTATAACAATTATGTATTACAGCTCATTTGAGAACTGGGTGTTTGGTTTCTCTTCTCCTCTGAGTACTCAAAAGATAGGGATGAATTATTGTATGATTATTTATGATTATAAAGTTATTTATTCTCAGGCTGAAGAATTCTGTGCTTATCTCTGCACTGGTTTTGGGTGAAGGCCTATGACATCCAAGATGGGAAGTTAAACAGGCAGCTCTGAGTGAATATTCACTGATGTGAAAGGAGGACAGTGGAAATGTGTCCTTGTGTGTCCACAACAGCCCTGGTCCTTAGGGCTGTCTATCCAATTATTTTCACAAGGACTAAATTCATTTAAAAGGGAATGAAGTCGCAAGGGGGAAAAGAACATTCCTTAGCTTTTTGAATCTGGCACTTCTGTCCTATGCTTTGCTCAGATTTTCCAGTGAGATCACTTCCTGAATGGGGTGTAATATGAATAAGTGTTCTGAAAGGCAGGTTCAAAAGCTGAGCACATGGAATTTGCCCATCTCTGTCATATCCCATAGGTGACAAAGCTGAATTTTGTTCAAGTTTTCAAATAAGCTCAGAACTGTCACACATGCAGCTTGAATGAGATGAACTAAATTATGTATATTGCATACACTTTTTTGTGTCAAAGAATCTGTGAAATCAAATGTTTGAAGTGTGCATTGCATTCAATATAGAGTTGACTGTTCATCCAGTGCTGTAGCCTTCTCTACTTCAGTTTTCTGCCACAACTTTGTGCCATCTGTACTCAATATCCTGTTAAATACTTTATTTTTCTGGAGTTTAGTAGTAATAGTAGTAGTAGTAGTAGTAGTAGAAGCTACTGTGGTAGTAGTTTAGAAGTTAATGTATTTTATACACTTCTTAGAACTGTTACAGATTTATTGTTATGAATTTCAATAACACTTCAAGGTGGGGATGTACTGTTTTCCCTACTGAGCTAATATAGAAAGTAAGATGGAAATCTTGTTCAAGACATAGTTATTTAAATCTGTCTCTGAGTACAAAGTGGTGCTTTCACAACTGAGTCCCTCACTTGCTGACATTCCTTCTTGTGATCCATTTAGATGAGATAAAGAGGGGTGGGGAGATGGCAAAAAAATCACAGAGTCATGAGACAGCAGCACTCACTGCAGATGGCAAAATAAAGTATCTTTTTACAGCATCAGGAGAAATTATTTTAGGCAATCAGTAGTACAGTAAACTACATTCTGTCTCTGTGCATGACACCAGGAAATAGAAATTTATTTTTCAGTTGAATGAAATATATGAGGTCCAAGCATCAAGATCTTAGCACTAGGACAAACTGGAAACTTTCCAGTGGAACATTTCTCTCTCAGCTAATGCTGGTTCACCAAAACCTAACACGTTGCATGAAAATGTCTATTCCAATGAAATTTTTGATGGAAATGTTCTTGATTTGCTGCCAGCTCACCCGCTTTTCCCAGCTCTCAGCTCCCTGGCATCTCACGTGGAACAGTGCCAGAAAGTCAAGTTTCTTCACGTTCCTGGCCTGTTTGCCAGACTGCCACTAGGGATGGGAGTCTGGGCTCTCGAAAGTGGACAAGAAACCTTATACATGCACATACAACTGTACACATACTCTCACAGGTCATTTAAATCCATGTCAGTTCATTCAAAGTAAAGGGCTTTTTTTATATAGAGGGTCTTTTAAATATGACCCTCCTATGGAAAATTTCTCATGTTGGAATTTAATTCTAACTTGCGACTGAAAAAAAAATTGGGGAATATGAAAAATTCTCCTTATAAGGTGAATACTGGTTCCTGTGCAACTGCATGTTGCACTATTGTCACTGAGGCTATCAACAGCTCCATCTGCCTTCTCTCTTTCACTGCATAACAAGAGGTATATTTGTAACAGGTACAGTGCTTACACACTTAACCTTAATAAAACAAGATAATATTTTTAGAGCTTTGTAAATATTTGTTTTAAAAATTCCTCATAAACCATTTTATATAAGGCAGGCAATCTTTTCTTGCTCACTAAGTGGACTGAGGGGATAGGGTTTCAATGTTTTTGCCTGAATGATAAACAGAAAATAGGCACATATGCTGAAATTCTGACTGAGAGGGCCCCGAAGCAGGAGCACTGTGATGTACTTTTCCATAGCCTCACTTCATGCACTGCAAGCTGCTTAGTTGATTATTATATGTAAGTAAATAAATAAACTTCAATCACACTCTGTAGGTAATTTCTGACTGCAGAGATGTGTTCACATTTGGGACAAAAAGCAGTTGATTCAAGTAGCCACTAATGAATTCCTTTTCTGACTATTCTTAATACCTTGGATTAGCATAACAAAGTTGGGCTCTTTAGACACTAGTACTTACTGCAGTTTATTTTTCAGTTGAGAAGATGGGATTTATTGTAATAGATACAGTTCAAGACTTCACTAAGAAGGATTCCTGAGTAGAGTTTCCCTTCTTGTAAATTTGCATTGTTATCATCAAATCTGAGCCTCACTGCCAGTCTGACAAAAATGTATTGCTTTTGTAATAATAGGAAAATAGTAAATATCCTGTATAGAATGCAAAAATCTCTATTAAATAGAAAAAATACCTATCTTTGTTAAAATATGGGGGGAAACATTGGTATTTTGTTTATTTTGTTTTTTGGGGGCTAACATTGTGTAGTAATGCAGGAGGCTACATTGGTGCTGTCCCTGACTCTTTCATAAATGTGATCTGAATTTGCTCCCAGTGTATTTTTATCATGAAGTGACAAAATGGGAATGATCAGCAGAATGCTCTTGTATTAATGAAAGTATTATATACCCAAACACTTGTAAAAGGCTTAGATAAAGTACACTGTCAGACTCACTATGCATTAATCTGTGGCATTGAAGAATTTTATTATGATAGGAATTAACTTTGAATGCTCTTGTAATTGTAATTACTCCGAAGAAGGTTCCATGGGTTGCAAGCAGGAGAAGAAAGTGGGTAAAGTATTGGCAGAAACTTCAGTTCAGTCATAAAACCCATTGTCTCCTTTGCTGGGCTGAGAATCCCAAGATCTTTTATTTGCATTTGCCTTGACATCAGTCTGTCTATGAGCAGGAGAAAATGGGATGAGTGCATTTTTGTGTACACATACACAGCAGGATTGAGCAATTCAAATTAATCCTCTGAAAGGAAAATAATACATAAAATCAAAACCTTTTAAATTGGTTTCCAATTAAATGTTCCTTGATAAAAATGATGCAATGGAAACCCATTAACAGTTGCTTTATAATGTCCCTAAACTGAAGTTTGGGTTGCACCCTCTAATCTCCTAATCTTTTGAAAGGAAGAGCAGAAAGGCCTTTCTATAAAGCAATTCTGACTGCTTTATTTGACTCACTGGGGTGAGAGAAAGATGGGAGGGTGTTGCAACTTATATCCTGCAAATACAATTCAACATGTGTAATGAAGTGACAACTGAATTCTTCATGTCAAAGAGTCAATGCTGGACTGGGGTATGTGAGCAAAGACATCTTATTACTCTTATCTGACTAGTGTTCTCTAAGAGCATCTCTTGTGCTCTCTAAGATTATACTCTAATCTGGCTGAGGGGGAAAAAGTTCAGCTCCCTGGAAAACAGAACACTGGCACTGATACTCCTCAGCAGCTACCTCGCATTAAGTGAAGCTCAGCTCTTTTCTGTAAGACTGAACTGAACCCCTCCACTGTTCCAGGCACTCACAGCTGCTCTCTGGTGGAAGAAGAAAATTCTGCTTTCCATACAGAAGGCCATCATCTAAGATTTTGAACTTTTGTCTATTTATCTCAATATAATGTAACTAATTTCTCTGATTGTGCTCTGGATATGTTAAGAACCTTAAAGAAGTCTATGCTTGAAAATTTGTATCTGGATCTAAGTCTTTGACCATTTCTACCCCATAATACTTACAGTATTAAAACAGCTAAATTCACAGAAGAAAAAAAGCACTAACAGTATTTTGGGGTGCTGTCTTTGCCATCAGCTGAGAGACAGCAGGATGTGACTGTGCTGTGCAATTCATGTTATATTGTCAGAAAGAGGCTGATTTTCTTCATGCAAACAAAATGTTTGAGGTTAGACTCAGGAGATTTCTGTTCCCATGTATCAACCTTCCTGATAAATTCTATCAGCTCTTCATGGTTTAGGGCCTCAGACTTACAGTAAAATCACATTTATATCGAGGTCCACATCCTACTATATGCCTTAATACAACAGAGGGTAAGATAAGAAGCAGGAGTTCCTAACTCCATGTGCTGAACTGGACTGAGCCCAATGGGCCTGTATAGAAAGCTGATTCTTAAATATTTGGGGGTTCAGAAATATGGCCAGTGCTGGGTCTAGGGAAAGAAAAGCAGCAGGGAAGAGCAGCTACAGAAGTCAGAGTTAAGGATTTGGGCTTGGATCTTTATAGAATCCCATGTAAGTAAAGGCACATCTCTTCTATAGCCCATCATGAATACATGTAAACTGCTTTTATTTGTTACTGCTGATCTCTCCTCATTTTTTGTCGTAGACTGGACCTGATTTCTTGATCTATCTCTCTGTAATCAACTATCCTCATCCACAAAAGCTGATTACAATAACTAAATTAAACTGTGTGCAGCAGTGTATTGTCCCATCAGATGGCACAGAGGAGTTCTACAGTCTCCTTGGAGTCACCCAGATCAACTATTAATAGATGCTTTTAATGAAAGAATTCCTAGGTGGTTCCATTTTTCTAAGGTTGCAAGACATTCTGGACTTTTTATTTTCTCTCTGAAATTGTTGTGCTGTTTTCAGTACTTAAGAGACAGACTCCAAATGAAGCAGCCATTCCTAACCTATGCAGACAAAGGGAGTGGTTCCCTTAGCAACAGGAACCATGTGGAGGTTCTCAGAGAGCTCTCTTTTCCCCCTACTCGTGTTTTCTTTTAACTCAACATTTTGCACGGCATCTTGCATGGAGACTCCGACAGCTGGGCTGGAGGCAAGTGGCTCTTCCGGCTCTGGCTAACCCATGCTCGAGGGGCAATTGTTCTACACTCATCAGACAGAAAAAATGATAATCATGGGTAAGTGAACTGGCAGACAATCAGAGTTCATGCTGAGGAGGGGGAAAGTTTACTGGCTGGCAACCAGAAGTGTCCAGCACTTCCCAGTAGGCATGTATACTTGAAGCAGGGGCACTAGTGTGATGCTTGCCTGTTTTTCTGGTGAGATTGCATGTCTGCATTTCACATTTCAGGGGTTGGAAACATTAGTACAACTGGGTTCTATCCTTAGCATGCTACTGACTTCCTTTACAGTCCTGAACATCTCATCTCACCTCTCTGTTTTCCTTCCTCATCCATTAAAAAGAGATTATATGCCATGAGGATCTCGAAAGGAGTGTAAAGTGCTGGATTGTATTGTTGTCAAAATTGTATTTGATTTTGAAGTTGATGATAAGGTGTGCAGACCCTGAGATAAAGTGTGAATCTTTTATTGTGAATTTAACTGAATTAACTTTCCTGTAGATAGATCTAGTTGCTTTTCTTCCCGGTACGGAAGAAGAAATGTGTGCATGTAGTGCTTTTACATATATGTGCCTAGGTAAAAGAATTTGTGTATGCTGGTATATAAGTAACATAAATAGAGATGTTTATTTCCCTCAAAATAGCTACAGCATGGATAAAGTAGTAGCTGTGTTTCAATGAAATCCAGCATACTATAAAATAATAAAATTTAAGCTTCGTATGTATTGAAGTTAACTGCTGTCTCTAAAGTGTTATGTTTTACCAGAGCTCTAGCCAATCTCAGTTGGAAAAGCCTAATGCATAAACTCCCTAAGTTTGTTGTCATTTAACCTAAAAAGACATCTGAATTATTCCAATGTTAAGTCAGTTTATTTTGTGGGGCACTTGCATAAGGGATGAATTTGTCTCTGTTTTTCTGAATTGGATGTAGGAAGTACCTCTGGTCACAATTTTTCATCACATTTGAATTAAAATTCAAGCATCCAAGTTCATATTTCGACAAATTGTGCAGCATGCTGATCATCTGGATGCAGGCTCCCCTTGATTCCACACTCACAGAGTCTCAGTGTCGCAGTGAATGCATTCACCACTACAGGCAACTTAGTTCTTGTATTTCAGATGTGATTTGATTACTGCAGGCAAAAGCAGTCGCTGTGACTGTATGCGCAGAGCAGCTGCAGAAGTGTCACGCACCAGCTCCCCACAGTCCTGTCAACAAGGATTTGTCATTGCTCTTCCTATTCCTCACCCAGCACAAACCTACAGATCCCCTGCTCTGTGCTGGTACAGCAGCCAGCACCTCTGAGCTCTTCCCGGGGATCACAGGTGACAACAGTCACAACACTCCTGTGTTCCTGAGGACTGATGATTTGTCTCTCAGCTCCAATTTAAATGAAGAAAAATTGCCATGTTTGCACCTTTATGAATAATATTAAGTTATGTGTCTGAATAAAAAGGAAGGCAATAATGAGTCACTGAAATTAATTGTTTCCTTTTTCTGTCTGGGATTATATTTCTATCCTTTTATACACTACTTCAAACAATATTACTGCTTGAATAAGTGATACTAGCTAAGGTACAGGATTAAAATACTGTATGTTTAGCGTGAAGTGTTTGAGTTCATAACAACAATTTGGCTTGTACATTTTGCAATATGGGAAGAAAATCCTGAGTTTAGGGTGTGAGGGTCTTTTTAGCAAAAATTTTAAATCATTGCATATTGATGTTCTTAATTACTTTCCCCATCCGCATTTGGTATCTAGTTCTGCAGTTTTCCCTTGTTCAATGTTTTCATTTAGAATTTATTTTCAATTTTCATTCAGATGAACAAAAATGTCAGTCCTTTTGCCAGGCCTGTGGATAGAGATTTTGTACGAATAAGCCACTGAGAGCACTTTTAGTAACTTTACATTTACTAAGTTTGTACTGTTATTAGCAATTGTTATGCTGTAGTTTTTATCCCAGCATTTGAAGTGTACTGGATAAATGAACTACCCAGAAATCTGAAGACAAGGAGGTAACACCAAGGGGTCACTTTATCCATAAACTAAGCAAATAATAAGCATTCTAATGATCTACAGAAGTGTTATATGTCTTAGAAAACAAAGCAAAGATAAAGCAGAACAGATTGATAACAACACCTATTTCAGTTTCTTGATGGTTTACATATAGGAAGTCAATACAGACTAAGCTGAAACAGTAGAAAAAGTGATGTTAATCTTAAAGACATGTATGGTGAGTAACCTATAGGAAGAGGTATGAGAAACTGATTTATGTGGCTGTCAGCCAAGGAGTTGGCAAAGTTTCATGGTTTTAGAAAGAAGAATAATCTCACACAGATCAAATATCAGGATCTCACCATTTTTATATACTATATGATTTTTCAACATCAAGTAAAAGCCAAGGTTTATAACATAATTCTTTGTTCAATCTGATTTACTCATTAAAAGGTCAGCAGGTTAACTCCTCCAAGATACCTCTGGATACAAAGCAGATCATATATTAGGTTGTGTTTGGCTTAAGGCCTTTTAAGATGTAGTCCTGGAGAAAGGACTGGTGTGATGGTCTGGGGTGGTGCTGCCCATTGCAACCTGTTATCACTTGTCGGATACTTCATTAAAATACATCACTACTGCATCAAGGTGGGCAGGGGGCATCCTCTTCTGTAAAATATTTCAGTATCTTTTTGGGAAAAGCCAAAAAACCTAGGAGTTGTGAATGGTTCCTATGCAGGTGTTTCCAATCCTGGAACTGATCTGGCTTTCGCAGAGAACCTTAAAGGATTTGAGCCAGGGCCAGTGACCATGTACAGTCTGTGGCTGTAGCTACACTCTGAATACTTGGGTCATGTAGGTCCTGACTCCGGGTATTGTCTAATTTGCAGACTTTGTATTGTGGCTAGAGAGATGCATGTGGATCAAATGCCAATTAGTCCATGGGACTAATGGCTCAGCTATTTGCTTAAACAGATGAAAGGCCTGAAAAAGGACAAGTCACCCCAAATCTTTCTTTGCCCCTTCCCCCACTCCCCATTTAGTAATGTATTGCTGAGCCATGCACAGTTCTTGCTGTAGCATTAGGTAAGAGCAGTGTGCTCTTACTGACAGAGGTAACAGCAGCTGAAGAACACTGCAGCAATGAGCTTAGCTTGTTCCAGGCTGATGAGAGGGCAAACTCTTCAAAGACCCATGGGAACACTCTTGTTTCTAAGGTGTACTAAATCCAGTGTTTTCACATCTTCATTCCTAGTGTTGCCATTGTCAACTCATTAATGACAAAATTTGCTATAATCCCATTATGTTAAATTGATATATAGGCTTTTTGTACGTGGTATAAACTGTACTGAATAAACAAGTAGAAAATTTTAGAGCCCAAAGATTTATTTCACTGAAACATACATATTCCCCAGCAATTAAGATTTAAGATGTAAATGTAAATTTAAGATGTAAAACTAACAATGTGATGTGCTGAAAATATAATGGCAATGAGTAGCATACATACATTTTCTAAAGTGCAAGAGTAGGTGGGACATCTGAAAGTGTTCAAGCAAGGAGTTTGGACAAACAAAACTAATCTTAAAGTCTTTTCAGATTCATAAACATTATGCATATGAGAGGACTCAGATTAATGTTATCAAGAGAGCCATGGGATTTGAGGGGCTGTTTTCTTCTCTTCCTGTGTCATGTCAGTTTTTTTCCTTTTTGTTTTTGTTTGTTTGCTTGCTTGTTTGTTTGTTGTTTTCGTTAGGTTTTTTTTCTTTTTTACCAGAAGGAAGCCCATCACTGATTTTGTAGCCTCCTCTTGTCATATTCAAGCCTGTGTTAAGGATCATCTCATGTGTGATTGAGATTGGTTTTTTTCTGTGCTAATAAACCTTGAGAGTTTGGAGTGCATTTTAGAAGAGTTTAAGATGGACTTGAAGCTGTTGCCTAAACTTGCTTTCCCCAGAAGCATGTCAAGAATGTACACAGAACAGCTCCAAGGTCAGTGTTTGTGTCCTGCCTTACACAGAGGCTAAGCTAGGAAAGATGGAAATCTGCAGAGGGATCCTAAAGCACTCCTTTCTAAATCTTTTAAGGCTAATGTCTCCTTTTCCTTTTGTATCCTGGCAATATTGAAATTAATGATTTACGGATTTAAATTTCACATGGAGTCAAGCTGAGAAGATGTACCTGACTCCAAGTTTCTTCTAAATGCAAAGCTGCTGCAGCTTTTGTTCCAAGCTAATCTTTGTGTGACTCATATGGCAACGCTCAGCAGGCCTGGGCTCCTGAAGATGTTCCTTTGAGGTCAGCAATTGTCTCAAGCAAATATTTGCCACTTCATAAATCTCTGCTTGTATAGCCTGGATTCTATAGCCTCTCTTTTGGTTAGTACAAGATTATACAACAGCCATCATGTATCACCAGGGGAAGAACAAATTCTTTTAGAAAAGGAGAGTAGATACTCAGACTGGAACACAATGCTTTTTGTAGCTAAACTAAGTTTAAATCAGTCAGATTGTCACTTGAAATAGATAGAAATTTCAGGTCCAACATTTTAATGACTAAATAACATGTTGTGGAAGTTGACATATGCAAGCAGCACACATTTGAAAAGTGAAGGAGAAGTTTGAAATATTTCACTGAATGTGTGATTGCAGTGGTTGGGGAAGTTTATACAAGAATATTTAAAACTATGACCATATTTCAAAAATTGTTAAAATGAAGTGTATCAAATTTCCAGAAGTCAATGTGGAATATATATATATGTGTGTGTGTGTGTGTGTGTGTGTGTCACTAGGCATTTTGTATATGAAAATTGATCAATGATCATTGCGAAAGAATGGAGAAGAACCGGCCATTTTTATTGGATTCTGTCTAGTGTGACCATACTTTTTGGCTCAAAAGAGAAAGTAATCATTCAATTTTTATTTAATACATAGCCAGAAAGTTATAATCTAAAAATAATCAACATAGCACTTCACTTTGAGTTGGAATTTCAAGCAGATGATGATTTTTAGGGACTTTTGGAAACTGAATGGGCTGACATAGTATGAAATATGTTGCATCTAGCTTAATGTTGATTATTTTAGAAGTGGCCTCCATTGCCTAATGCCTGCTGATTGCTTTTCTCTGCTGTACTGTGTATAAAGAAACCCTGTGGCATCACTGGGCAGTTGAATGTCTCTATCTAGTTTATTTAAAATGTTCTTCAGTTTTCTGGCATAAATTTGTATTGACTTAGACTGATGCTGCCTAAACTTGACCATGGTGGCCAATTTGGGATTGAAAGCAAATGCCATAATAATGGTATGTTCTTATATAAATTACATTTTGTGTCATTATCTGTATCTATTTTGAGCATTTAGGACAGCAAGTGCCTGTCTGAGTGCTCACATGGGTAAGGATTGAGCCTCAGCTGTAACAAGTTTCAGCACTACCAAATTTAATTGAACTACTACAGGTCATATTAGCTAAAGAATGGCTTCTTGCAGCAGTACATGAACAATAACTCGATTTCATTTACATGATAAGAAGATGAGAGTTGCAAGACTTGATGTCTTCTAGTGAGGCATGTTCTTTTACATCGTGGCATGCTACAGGCATTTTTAAATTCCCTAAGTTGAGGGGAAGATGAAGTTTCAGAGAGCATACCAGATTCCAAGCAATGGAAGTAAAAAACAGGATGAAGAATGGTGCAAGGAGGTGAAAAAAAAGGGGGATGGAATGAGAAATGCTTTAAGGTCCCTCCAAACCCAAGCCATTCTATGATCCTATGATTTTTACTGAATTTGTGTTGTCAATTTTCAATAGTTCAATGCTACAACACAGAATGTGCATCATGTTTGGTAAGTGTGGGAAATTGAAGAGAGACACATCTTGGTTTTGTCCAAAGATTTACTGGAGTCTTCTGCTGTCCTTGTCTCTCTGGAAAGACCAGGGAAATTCTTGTAGACAAAAAAAAAGACTCAGGGTTAGAAGAGTAATCAGATCAATTATTGCCTTCCCCTAATGAAACATGAATAGTTTGTACCTGATTCTACAGGTGAAATTCACCATTAATGGTTTCCTGTTCTTTCATTAAATGTAAAACAGGAATGGAGAGCTTCCAAAAGTTCTCACTCACGGTTCTTACTATGGCCACTGATAATGGCTTTCCCCAAACATGGGGCAACATTCTCTGTGTGTGAGACAGCTCTGAGTGTTGAGAGATCAGTCAGCATTTCATAAAATAGAAGCTTGTTCTCCTGTACAAGGAGTATTTTAAAACAGTGGCTTTTAGAAATCTGTTTTTCTTGGGAGTCACTTCATTTCTTGATTTAAAGGTTGGACTCGGAGATTTGTACAGGAAGAACTGAATTATTAACATGCAAAACCAGGCACCAGCAGACACAAATTATACCTGTCTGAAGATATTTTTGAAATGTCACCTAAGATAGGTAATAGCTAATAGCTAGTAGAAAAATTCTGCAAAGAAAGCTAAGGTGTCAGTCTGTGTGCTAGAGAATGCAGCAACTCTGTGTGGTCACTTAGAACACTCAGTAAGTACCAGGAAGTTTATTCCACTTCCTAAAGATTTGGGGCATGGTGAGCAGATTAACACAGGGAATTTCTGCTAAGAAATTGATGTGTTTTAAATTTGTGTCCCAGAGTAATTTGCAGCAATTTCCTGGATAGACAAATGCTACAGAAAATGAAAGGGAAATGAAGGAACAGAGAAAAGCCAAGCAAACCTCAGCTTGCAATCCAGACTGCAAAGCCGGAAAAAACCCCCCAGTTTCCATCTGGCTGAACAGAAAGGGAACATGATCCATAAAAGTGGATATTGAGATCTCCTACAAGTTCAAACGAGGACAGCTGTGCATCCTTAGAGAAACCATGACCAAACTTGTATGGGTAGAAATGTAAAAATAGCCTGTCAGCAACTTAGTGGGTTTGTTTTCATGTTCTGTAAGACAATCACTGGTGGCAGACAGATCTCCCCTCTTTGCATCTGACTAATCTGCACGGGAGATCCAAAAGTGAACTATGATTTTTGCCTAGTTTCTCCTAGTGAATGGTTTGTGGGGAGGGCTTATACTTGGTCAGACATGTTAGGAAAAAGTGGCAAAAATAAATTATTTGCTAACTATGAAAATGAAATGCAGCCCCCTCCATGAGATAGGCAGAGATTTTTGCATGTAATTCTGTTTTAGTGAACTGCAGCCTCACAAACTGCTGTTGGTGTGGGACTGGGACCATCATTTCTGCCTTTGTTCAAAAAGATCAGAAATGGCTCACATAAGCCAGGCACCTGAGCATGTCTTCATTGTAACTGTTGCAGTCTGATCTTTTCCTAAATTGTTTTCCAAAGGAATTCCATAGGGACATGACTTTAACTGGAGCAGGCAAACTGTTCACAGGTGGGCTCACTATCCCTTCCTCACTACATCTTCCAACAGAGCTATCATCAGGATTTTGATTACAGGATTGATTACATCAGCATTTTGATTACAGGATTTTTCTGCCTCTCAGGTAAGTATTTATTGCACTTCAAATGTCTGTGTTATTAACAAGATTGCATCTTTTTACATAAGTGCATAATTTAGTATTTTACTGCTTCGGAGAAAAAATATTTTCCCACACTGCTTGAAAGAATGCCAGAAAAGAGACTATTGCAATTGGAGATTCCAGCCTTGTCTTACTGACTGCTCTAGTGATGTTTGTCTACTTGTTCCATGACATCAGGATCTGAGCCAAATTTTCTCAATGTTTTAAAGCGTACATTTTCACAGTTTGCAAATGGTAGAAATCTGTTGCTCTGAAACTTCTAAGTTGTTTTCAGGCTGTCAAAGATCAGAAAGAAACTAAAAACTAAAAAAGCCAAAAAGTAACTGAGAATCCAAAGCTTGAAATTTTCACCAAATTGGAAAATGGGTGGAGGTTCACTTGTCACAGTGTAGAATACTGAGACTGACATTTACAGCAGAAAATACTCCTTTTCTGTTTAGAATTGTAAAGCTTTTAAAGTAAGGGTCTTCAACTTAATTATGGTGACTTCTGTGAATTTCTTCCAGTTTTCAGCTGCAAAATCATTGGGTCTCTGGAAATAAACAGCTTCTAAATAAACCACTTTAGGTTTTCAGAAATTACGTTTTTCCCAGTAAAGGATTCTTCGACTGGCAGAGTAAACTCCCTTTATATTTAGGTTTTCTCTACACACCAATTTTGTTGACATCAGTGGATTCTGTATATGAAATGAGATGAATGTACAGTGGAGAAATGTCCTGAACAGCAAGAACATCTTTTCAGTCA